>NC_079890.1:5866489-6181448 GCF_024868665.1 Triplophysa rosa
CATGCAAATTTCATTCGCCAATTTTCATTGGCCTTTTCTAGAGAAGTCGGAAGCGATTGGTTCTCAAGGACGAACCCCATCTGTCGGTTCGACACAACGTCTCGTTCCCTCCATCAGGGAACCGAGGTTACAAACGTAACCGAGACGTTATACTGAAGCAACACCATGGTTAAATTGTAGGGGTGTGACGAGATCCGATAAGTCTCAAGAACACAATTTCCTTACGCAATTGGCATGATGGAGTGCTGGGCTCAAAATTGCGACCATTTTAGTCGCATTTGCTCCCTAAATTTAACCTGTGCGACCTCAAAATATATTTGGGAGCATTTGTGTGAGTGCACATTTTGTTGCGGTGTGACCTGTTTTCATTACTGTACAGAACACGCTAATTACTGTACAAAGTATGTGCGTGCCATCCTGTGAGCTACAGTGACCAGCCCGGCCATTCAAGTTCATATGTTATTTTAAACACCTCACAGACAAACCTCTTAAAAAACGGATCATCTGTCTCGTACATATGTGCAATGTAAGCATAAACCATGATGTGTTTATGTAGTTTTAACTGTTTCTCTGAAGGCTATGTTCAGTCAGTAGAGGAAGGAGGATTGACAGTGTGATATGATCACCACCTCTGCTAACACGAACACTATGCAAAAGAATATAGAGAAAACAACCACAGCTCTTTAATAAAAGCTACGCCTGGTAAGAAAACAAAGCATCAATTTTGTGCATACTGCCTGTCATTTGAGTTTGTGACCAAACATTTTGCAGTGCTTACATATACTAGTTTATTACTGCATAATATAATTAATTAAAATAGAAGTTTAATGTGTTTCATAAAGTACAAGTTGATTTTATAATGCCTAATTTTTTTGCATTTTGTGTTAAGGTGAATAAAAGACAATTTCATCATTGAGGATTTCTTTAAAAAAAGTCTAAAAATCTCATCTCGTTCTCGTGAACCCAGTCTCGTGTCTCGTCTCGTGAAATAAGTGTCTCGTCACACCCCTCTTAAATTCTGGTCACAATGGCTTAACTATGTATAGTGGTCATTTTATTTGTTTTAATTAAAAGTTTATTTTCATAAGGGAACTGTAGTATCTGGGAATTTTACTGCACTTTACTTTAGTAAATACAATGTCTAATTGTCGCTGTTGGGCGGAAATCTGCTATGTCCAAATTTGGTCAATTTAATATTTTTTCACAAATCGATGCTATTGGTAAGTCCCCATGTGGGTCTGTTATTTTTACAAATTATTAACCAATCTAAAGTGTTGAAAATAGCTTGAGAGCAAATCTCTTAACTCCATTGGACACTTCAACTGTCTGAGAAGTCTCGTAACTCCACCTCTTCTTCACTCTGCGGGAGCTTCTCGGCATTACGTCTCCTGATTGAAAGTTTTTTAGACAATAACGAGTGAAAATAGTTAGGTTAGATACATTTGAGTAGGTCTGTTTTGTTAAAAATCGATAGCTGCAATGCTTCGGTGCAGAAGGAAGCCCGTGAGCCACGAAGGTAGTTTGCGAGCAGATTCGGCTAATTTCCGCCTATTAGACAGCCTAGTCAGCTCATCGTTTTTTGTATTACATCACTTATAGTTCTTAAACCTTTAAAATAGAGTTTAGGAAGATGTATGTAACCACAGTCGTTAGCTTTGGTTAACGATTGAAGCCTTTTCTCTTGTCAAGAGGCTCAACGCGACCGCCGACTTTATTTGCGTGCAGATTAATTTCCGCCTATATTAGACAGCCTGTTTAACGTTTTATTTTGGTATTGCATCACTCATAGCTCTAACGTTTAAAATAGAGTTTAGGAAGATGTATGTAACCACAATCATTAGCTTTCATTAGCTCTTAAAGCCTCGTCTCTTGTCAAAAGGCTCAACGCGACCGCAGACTTTGATGAACACTGCTGGCAGCAGCGACGTCTGTGTCCGTACCATTCTTATCAACGACAGCGTAATCTCGTATCTCCCTGCTCCCAAGTCATAAACCTTGTATCTCCGATTAAACAGTAGGTTCCCTTTCTGTCGGTCTCTCGACGTTGTGTCGAACCGACAGAATGGGGTTTGTCTTGAGAACCTATCATCTTCTGAGTATTTAGAAAAGGCCAATGAAAATTGGCGAATGAAATTTGCATGCCGGACTCCTCCCCGGATGTCCGGGTATAAGAGGGAAGCCGGCGTGCTCATTCATTCACCTTTTGTTCTTCAAAGCTTACGCATCTGATGAGCTTCTCTACGATCTTTGGTGATCATTTTTCTGCTGGAATCTACGACGTGGACAGCGGACGGTTCCTTCCTGCAGTGACTCTCCCCTGGGCGTCTCGGCAGTTCCGGAGGTGTTCGAGCAAATTTCCTTTCTAAAAGAGCAAATTTCTCCAGCGTGGCTTGTCCCGCTGTTCTCATGGGTGCAACACACTCATCGAGGAGGGGGACGGACACGATGCCTGCTTCCAGTACGCTGGGGCAGACGTGGATACGCCCTGCCCGCACTGCGGGCGGTGATGATTCAGACGTTGCGTCACGGGTGGCTGTGTTCCCACGGGACTCAGCCACCACCTCGTTTGCTCCCCGTTCCGTGGCGGCAGGACTACGGCCCTGCCGTCCGCTACGGCAAGCAGCGAGGGTGATATGAGGATTACTGTGAGCGATAATCCGCCAGCCACTGGCTCACAGACCGTTCACACCTCGTCTTGCTCGTCTGACCGTTCCCCTGGAGACGGTCCGCCGTCTTATTCCTCAATCACGTATTCGGACACGATGCGTGATGATGAGATGTCTCTTGCAGCATCGGGGGGTGACGTACTGCCATCCGACTCCGACGATTCCTCGGGCTCCCTCCCTCGGGGGGTCGAGCCCAGGAAGAAGCTGACGTCGAAATGTCAGCCATGCTTTCCTGGGCCGCCGTGAGTGTTGGGTTGCAGTTCCCGCACTGCCTTTCCCAGCGCTCGCAGCTGGCTACATGGCGCCTCGGGTTTGAGCGCGGCTCCAAGCTGCGCCCGCCCCCAGTGCCGTGTTTACCGGAAGTGCATGAGGAACTTAGTAAGACCTGGAACGCCCCTTTCCGGCACGTTTCACGTCAAACAAAGTTCCATCACCCTCTCTTCCCTCGAGGTTGAGACAGCTGGAGGATACGTCGTTGTCTCCCAGGTGGAGTATGCCACCGGGGGGGCTCGACCTAGACTCCCATCCAAAGCATGTGGGGTCTTGGCATCTCTGGTGTCGAGAGCTTACATTGCGGCGGACCAAGCTGCCTCCTCTCTCCACGCTATGGCTCCTGCCAGGCCAGGGCGTTGAGAGAGCTCCACTAGGGCAAGACCGACCCAGCGCGTATGCAGGAACTCCGCGCCGCCACCGACCTCGCTCTACGGGCAACCAAGGTGACCACGCGGGCCCTGGGTTGGACGATGTCCACACTTGTGGTCGAAGAGAAACTCCTCTGGCTGATCCTTGCGAGATGAGTAGCGCTGAGAAGGTCCGCTTTCTCGATGCACCCGTCTCGCAAGGGGGGGGGCTGGTTGGTGTTACTGTCGAGCCGCAGCGGCCCCGCTCACCTCCCGCCCGTCGGGGGGCGCGAGATCCACACGCGGCCTCCCCCGGAGGGTTCTCGACAGTAAAGAAGCAGTCCTCCGTGCAGCGACTCGGCCGCCTCGGCCGTCGAGTCCCGTGCACTGTCTGCTTCCCAGCAGCCCTGGTCCTCTTCGACGCCCTCCAGCTCTGGCGCCCCCCACTCAGGCGGCCCCCCCTGGAGGAGACAGCGAAGAGGAGACCATCACCCCATGAGCAGCCGTGGCGAAGCGGCCCTCATGGGAAGACCTCAGGGGGATCGAGGCTACCATTGGGCCCGACCCCAGCCACATCGCTGGGAAGTCGGATAGGGACGGATCCTGCCCCGTCTCTTCATCTGCTGGCCCCTTCCGGGCTAGCGCCCACTTACTCTCAAAAAAGGAGAGTTTCCTCTCTCTCTGGGTTACCACAGCCGCTCTCACCCTCTGCACGACGGTGAATGGCAAACTCGACGTTGCGTCATGGCGAAGCGCAATGTCGAGTATAAACACCAGCCCTCAGCACTCTCAGTCAGACAGTGCGTTGAGTTGCGCAGTCGCCAGGCAGGAAAAACAGCAGAGCCGATCTCCTCCCCGGGGGACCTCCCCCGGCAAGGAATCCGTACTGCTAGCCATCGAACCACCCCCCGGGGGGACGATGAAAAAGATCGTACCTTTTGTCCCCGTCTCATTTCTGGGAGGCTGCCCGGCTTCCCAGGCTGTCAGGCTGGCTAGGGAAGACGATCCGTCTCGGCTACGCGATACAGTCGCCTCACGCCCGTCAAGTTTCAGGGCATCCGATATACCTCAGTCAGAGGCTAGGATGTTCCCGTACTTCGGGCCGAGGTCGCCACCCTTCTGGTGAAGGGAGTGATCGAGCCCGTCTCACCAGCCAAGATGTTCAACGGGTTTTACAGCCTGTACTTCATTGTCCCCAAGAAAGGCGGGGGGTTGCGCCCTATCTTGGGTCTGTGTGTTCTGAACAGGCACCTACACAATAGCTGCCTTTCAGGATGATCACGCAGAAGCGCATCCTGATGTCCGTCAGGTGTCAGGACTGGTTCATGGCAATCGACCTGAAGGCTTCATGTCTCGATCCTCCCTCGACATCGGCCTTTCCGATGGTTCGCGTTCGAGGGACGGGCATATCAGTACAGGGTCCTCCCCTTCGGTCTGTCCCTGTCTCCACGATTCTTTACGAAGGTAGTGGAAGCCGCCCTCCTTCCCCTTAGGGAAGGAGGTGTGCGGGTACTAAACTATCTCGACGACTGGCTCAGTTTGGCACACTCTCGAGATCTGTTGTGTACACACAGGGACCTGGTGCTCCGGCACCTAGATCGATGGGGCTACAGGTCAACTGAGAAGAGCAAGCTCTCCCCGGTGCAGAGCGTCCTCTTTCTCGGTTTGGAACTCGACTCTGTCCTCATGAGCAGCCCCGCTCACCCCCCGCGGGGGGCGCGAGACCCGCGACGAGGAAGCCCGCACCCACGCGGCCTCCCAAAGGCAGTGCGACTGACTAGCGCACCCGATCAGTGTTGAACTGCCTGAAGCTCTCAGACAGTCAGCGGTCCCCCTGAAACAATTTCAGAGGCTCCTGGGATACATGGCATCCTCGGTGGGGGTGGGCCCCCTCGGGTCGATGCACATACGACCACTCCAAAACTGGCTACAGAGTCAAGTTCCTTGGAGAGCGGCACACCGGCAGCAGGCGTATGGTCATCACGCTATTCTGCCGACACACCCTAACCCCCTGGTCTCCATGACCTTCTTGCGGACAGGGGTCCCCTTTGGGATGCCTCCCTGCAGGGTTGGGGTGCTGTGTGCAACGGGCAAGCAGTGTCGGGGTGGTGGACGGGCCCCTGCCTGCGTTGGCATCTCAACTGCCTAGAGTTGTTGGTTGTGCTACTTGCATTGAGGAGGCTACTACCTCTCGTGCAGGGCAAGCACGTGCTGGTCCGGTCGGACAGCACAGCTGCTGTGGCGTATATCATTGGATTCCCTCACGGCAACTAACATGATTCGCCCGGCGCCTCCTCCTCTGGAGTCAGCAGGTGATCAGTTCCCTGCGAGCCACACACTTCCCAGGCGTCCTGAACCAGACAGCCGATGCGCTCTCTCGTCAGTCGACGCCTCGCGTAGAGTGGCGACTCCACCCTCGCGCAGCCGGCTCATTTGGGAGAGGTTCAGCAAGGCACAGGTGGTCCTGTTGCCTCCCCGGACTCCACCCATTATCCGCTTTGGTACTCCCTGTCCGAGGCAACCCTTGGCACAGATGCCCTTGCGCACAGCTGGCCGCGGGACAAGCGGAAGTACGCTTCCACCCAGTGAGCCTCAGTGCACAGGTCCTGTGCAAGGCCAGGGAAGAGGAGAATCAAGTGGTACTAGTTACGCCCCTTTTGGCCTAACCAGGACTTGGTTCTCGGAGCTAAGGCTCTGACAACAACTCCCCCCTGGCCGCTCCCCCTGGCGGACTGCTTCCCCAGGGGAAGGGGCACGTTACGGCATCCCAGGCAAAACCTGGTCTCCATGTCTGGACGGGATGAGGAGATCCTGAGTGACCCACCCCCGGTCTGGTTGGGACGTCACTCAGGCTATTGCGTCGGCCACTGGGCGGCTATACGCCCATAGGTGGCGCCTCTTCTCGGCGAGAAGACCCGCGGAGTTGCTCGGTCGGGTACGAGCTGTCCCTTCCTCAAGAGAGACTGGAGAGTAACCTCTCCCCCTCCACACTGGGAATGTATGTAGCCGCTACGGCCGCTCATCATGACCCAAGTGCTGGGTAGCCTCTGGGACAGCACGACCTGGTCATTAGGTTCCTAAGGGGCTCGAGAGGGTGACCACCTTATCCGCGCCCCATACCCTCTTGCAACCTAGGTGGTGGGCCTCAAGAGGCCCCGCCCACTTCGAGCCTCTCCGGGTTGCCGCTCTTTCTCAGTCTTGATAAAGACGGCTTTCCGCATGGCGCTCACCTCCAAGAGGGTAGGGGATCTGCTAGCCCCTCCGTGTCCACAGATTGCCTAGAACTCGGGGCCGGGATTCTCACGTCATCTTGAGACCCCGCCCCGGCTACGTGCCTAAAGTTCCCACCACTCTCCCGAGAGACCAGGTGGTGAACCTGCAGGCGCTCCCCACCGGGGAGGAAGACCCAACCTATCCGTGTTGTGTCCAGTATGCGCACGGCGTCTCTACTTGGACCGCACGCAGAGCCCAGAAGCTCTGAGCAGCTCTTTGTCTCTTTCGGAGGTCAGCAGAAGGGAGGGCTGTCTCCAAACAGAGGCTGGCGCACTGGATCGTGGATGCCCTCGTTAGGGCATACCGATCTCATTTCGCCCCTGCCCGTTGGGAGTGAGGCACACCCCTCATGGTACTGGCTCAGGGCGCCTCTCTGGCAGACATCTGCAGAGCTGCGGGTTGGGCTATGCCCAACAACTCCGTGAGGTTCTAATACCTACGCGCGGAACCGGTGTCAGCCCGCATCCTGGCAAGGTGTGGGACCGGCAGCTGGTAGGGCGTACGCCTGCGAAAGCCCTTCCCCCTTCCTTAGGGGGATCAGCGGCTATTACGCCTCCCCTCTTTCCCCCACTGGGTAAAGAACAGGCATTCCATCCATAACTAAGCACCCTTCCAGGGGACAGGCTGGGCAGAGCAGCCCTGCCCCCTTAGGCCGGGGAACAGTTGAGTTATCTCTCAGATGGCTCTAACCGGACCTAGTGCTCCAGACGTGGTAACCCCCCCTCTGTGGGCTGTTCCATCTGATGTAGCCTCATGAATGGTTCCCACCTTGGCAACCCATGACCTCCCCAGGTGGACTCCCACCTTGCGGTTAACTCCTGCAGTCTGCACATCCTTCCCATTAGTTCTCCCCTGATGGTGAGACCATGTGGTGTCTCCACTAATTCCACCCTACGGTAGGTAGTGGCCTCTGCAGCGTTTTTCCCCCGGGGGGAATAATGCTTACTCAGTGGCCCTTACGGTGCCGGGAGGCTTCTCGCCATTTAGAGAACTAGGCCTCCGCCCGTGACGGCCGGTGACAGGGGCTTCCCAACTTTGTGTAAAGCTCTGGGTCCCCCTTCCTCTCCACTGGAGGGTCATAATTTCGCGTTAGCATGTTCGTCTGACTCGCCCAGGCCAGTCAACGTCGCTCCGCAGAGATTGTGTCGCGGCTCAGTGCTGTGGCGTTTTCCATAGGAACCCCATTCTGTCGGTTCGACACAACGTCGAGAGACCGACAGAAAGGGAACGTCTTGGTTACGGATGTAACCTCGGTTCCCTGATGGAGGGAACGAGACGTTGTGTCCCTCATGCCACAACACTGGCCGCCCACCCCAGCGGTCGGGGGAGGATGCTTTAGGCTCCTCAGACCAAAGGTGAATGAATGAGCACGCCGGCTTCCCTCTTATACCCGGACATCCGGGGAGGAGCATGCAAATTTCATGTTCAAATTTCATGTAACCCGATGTAACCTCGGTTCCCTGATGGAGGGAACGAGACGTTGTGTCCCTCATGCCACAACACTGGCCGCCCACCCCAGCGGTCGAGGGAGGATGCTTCAGGCTCCTCAGACCAAAGGTGAATGAATGAGCACTCCGGCTTCCCTCTTATACCCGGACATCCGGGGAGGAGCATGCAAATTTCATTCGCCAATTTTCATTGGCCTTTTCTAAATACTCAGAAGATGATAGGTTCTCAAGACAAACCCCATTCTGTCGGTTCGACACAACGTCTCGTTCCCTCCATCAGGGAACCGAGGTTACATCCGTAACCGAGACGTTTTGGGGAAATGTTGTGTTAATGTTTGTACACAACAGTATGATAGCAATATAAGTATAATACCAACTTTAACGATACAATGTTTAATAACTCAAAAAATATGCAGTTTTTATAATTTCCTGAAAAATAATGGTTTTGGAGATGCGAGGATTCCGCCCGACAGCAACGTTGTCATGGTCCTGCCTTCTTGTTCAGGATTTTCTAGTCTTGTGGCAGGTTCGTGACAGATCCCTTATGTTTAGTGTGAGAAAGTCATGGAGTGTTTACCTTATGGATACGCCCTTATGCCAACACGTTGTTCAGAAGCACTTTGGGCCCTCTTTCTGTTCCCCTTTCTCTCATCCCGTAATTTCCCGTCTCTCTGTCAACTGTTCCTGGATGGGCCAGCATCCTGCAGAGTTTATTTCCAACCCTAACCAAACACACCTGGCCAAGCTAATCATTCAGGATTCATTTAAAATGATGAACAGGTGCTTGACTAGCCCTGCTATAGCTTATACCATAGTATTTACTAAAGTAAAGTAAAATTCCCAGATACTACAGTGTTCCCTTATGAAATTAAACTTTCAATTAAAACAAATAAAATAGCCACTATAGTTAAGCCATTGTGACCACATTTTAACCATGGTGTTGCTACAGTATAACCAGAGTTAACCATGGTATTTGTAGTGGAACTGTGGTCATACAAATCTGCCATAAAACATGGTTTCTACACTTACACTATGATAAAATCATGGTTGATTTCCTTAAGGGCTTTTAAATCCTACTATAGTACTATAGTGCACTACAGTATATATTACTATTATATATGCTGCAGTTTACTATAGTAAATAATGTAATATACTATATTATTTTTTCATGTGGTCACACTCATCTCTTGCATGTCATTTTGTCAAAGCAAAATATGTTACTATGGCCTTAAAGTTTATCTGTGGCCTACAGCAGAACTCTGTGCTCGACTGCCATGTCTGAAGCAAGACACGCCCCCTCATTACCATATGGACACAGAAATGTAGAAATAAATTAATTTAGGAATTAATAAATGTGAAAATAAATGTAAAAAATGGAAATGCATAAAAGAAATACAAAATTTACAAATAAATAAATGTTTAAATAAATAATATACGTTTAAACATCAAATTTTCATTCATTCATTTTTGTTTGTATTTATTTATTTATTTTCGCTTTTTTACATTTCTTCACAGATTTATTTTTGTATTTTTTTTTCAATTTTAGCAGGATTGGGCTTCCATACACACCACAGGTGGGGGAATATTAAAATTCAACATAGTCTCAAGAGAATTTGTGACATTGTCATGAACTGTAATCTATTAATTTGTGTTCGTGGACACGAATTTCCCCCTTTTTTCGTGTCATTCAGCATGACTTTCAGCCTGACATATTTTAATACACGGTATCTTTCATATGTATAAATATATATCAACGCAATCTGATGGGAATTCATACCTATTTTACAAGGTGGCTCATGTGAATTCCTATTTCCTACGATCTCATTCGTATGTTTTGTAATGATTTGACTTTGCCCCTCTGACGTTAGGTTTAGGGGCGGGGTTAGGGAAGCCGTTTATCTCCTCATGAAACTCAAGTTTTTAGCAAAATTAGCCTTTGCCGCTGTGATTTTAGGGTTTAGGGTGAGGTAAGGTGTTGATTAGCCACCACCTAAACTATGTACAACTTCTTTTGATATCAGATTATAAATATATAAATGTACATACACATGCAGTCTGTGTATTAAAAGTCGTGCTGAGTAACACGAAAAAAGTCGTGCTGAGTGAAACAAAAAAAAGGGGGAAATTCGTGTCCATGAACACAAATCTGTATTGGAATGCCACTGACGACAGCAGATGCAAATAAAGTTTATTAACAACTCGAACACAGGGCGAGGAATACACTTATTCTATATTAAACAGAGATCGGACAAACACCACATGACAAGGCTGGGTATATAAAGTGTCCGGTGGGATTTCTGTCAGGTGATTTGATGACAGACGATGGACAGGTGATGGGGTGTGGAGAATCGTGGGAGGTGTAGTCCAAGGGGGAAAACTCGGGAAAACAGGCATAGGGACAGATGTGTCCTCTCGCCTAGGAGGAACTGCCAGGGAGGGTGGGTGGATGTCCTGGAGGCTAGTGCAGGGACAGGACAGAAAGATTCCAGGACGGTACTCCTGGCACAAGGGATCAGAGGGGCCATGGAGGTGCCGGGAGCTCAGGTGGCCATGGGGGTGCTGGCAGTTCTGGGGGCCAAGGGGGTTCTAGTTTAGGGACCATGGCCGTGACGGTGGAGCTGGGGGAGTCAGGGATGGTGGCCGCCGTGGGCCGTGATTGTGGAGCTGGGGAAGTCAGGGATGGTGGCCACTGTGGCGCTGGGGACTGCCGTGGGGGTGACGCTAGCAGCGGTGGAAGTGTGCGTGGAGGAGGAGGCGGACTGCTGCAAGGAGGTGCTTCCCGTTGCTGCTATCCTATCCAGGGATGTAGGACCAGCCACTGCAGCGTGGTTATGGGAGCCCTCCCCAAAAAAATGACTTTCCTGTGGCTCAGTGGATGTTACCCGATCCTTCCGATGGGTGAACATTCGCAAAGCCGCTGGTCCAGATGGCATCCCAGGCCGTGTACTAAGAGCGTGTGCTGACCAGTTAGCTGGACATTGTTTTCAGACATTTTTAATCTCTCTCTGTCTGTGGTCCCCTCATGCTTTAAAACATCCACCATTGTGCCCATCCCAAAGCAGGCTAAAATCACATGCTTGAATGACTGGCGCCGTTTAGCTTTAACACCTATCTTCAGCAAGTGTTTTGAGAAGCTGATCAGAGACTACATCTGCTCTGTTAGACCCTCTACAGTTTGCATATCGCAGCAACCGCTCTACCGATGATGCCATGGCCTTCACCCTGCAAAAAAACCACCAACAAAACCAAGGAGCTGGTGGTGGACTTCAGGAGGCAGGACAAGGAACACAGCCCCATCATCATCGATGGGACACCTGTTGAGCGGGTAAACAGCTTCAAGTTTCTTGGGGTTAATATCACTGACAATCTCACATGGACTGTTCACACTGATGCAGTGCTAAAGAAGGCACACCAGCGCCTCTTTTTTCTCAGGCGCCTGAGGAAGTTTGGGATGAGCCAATAAATCCTCAGAACCTTGTATACCTCCACAGTTGAGAGCCTTCTAACTGGCTGCATTACCACCTGGTATGGAAACAGCACTGCCGGCAACCGCAAAGCACTGCAGAGAGTTGTGCGAACTGCCCGTCGTGTTATGGAGATAAGCTTCCCTCTCTCCAGGACATCTACACCAGGTGGTGTATGAGGAAAGCCAGGAAGATCATCAGTGATTCCAGCCACCCGAATCACAGGCTGCTCTCCTTGCTGCCTTCGGGCAGACGATAATGGAGCATCCGGTCCCGCACAAACCGGCTGAAGGACAGCTTTTTTCCTCAGGCTATTAGACTGCTCAACATTAAAAACTGATACACTCCACAAGCTCACACTTCTTTTTACCATGCACTACAGTTTCATGGACTATAATGCATCATGCATTGCACCTAATGCAATAACCATCCATTACCAAACTTACATACCTATATCTGTACTATGTGCACTATATGGTTGATCCATTATACTGTACATACACGTTCATGTGTACACCTGCATATTTAATGTGGATGTTCAACGTCTAATGTGTATATTGTGTGTATCTTGTGTATATTGTGTATATACTGTCCATATGTGTATAACGTATATTGTCTTTTTTGTACAGTCTGTCTATTTATACTTTGCACTGTTCATCTGCACTACATACTGTCGCTTAAGTCTGTAAAGTCATACAGTTGTTTGTCATACAGTTGTCTCTCCAACTGCATTCTACTTTGTATGGAGTTCGCACCCATGACTTTCACTCACCACACGTGGTGATGTGACAATAAAAGTGAGCTGAGAGTTGAGTTGATGTTGTTTCCCCAATCCAGTTTTTGCCTATGTATTAATTTACAACTGCCCATTCCTTTGAGCAATTTCTGTAAATGCCTAGGTTGTTTTTGCTAAGTTCCTGTCAGTAATTTTACTAGACTCAAGTTAAAGGAGCTGTATGTAATAATTTTACTGTATTAAATCAAAACCTTAATATGTTCGTAGACATTTAGGAAACATGCTAAGTTCATATATTGCTTTGTCCAAAAAACAATGCTATTGGCAATTATTCCACACTGAAATTTGCGTTCTGTGCCAGAATGTCTGTTTTTGTTTTGGTCCGTGTGACCCCGCCCACTGACGATTTACCCACTAGTGTGATTCGACAGCTCGGTTGCCAGTTGGCGACAATCACTGCATCTTGCAGCAAACAAATGATCTGGGTCAGAGCAGATTCCACCCTTTCCGGTATTATTACGTTGCAAACTTAGAAAGGATTACTATATTATTTTACGAGGAGTAATAACTTCATAACTTACGAGGAGTAATATAAAAAATTTTTTACGGTTATTTAAACTGAGACAGCAATATGGCCCGTAAATGCGACCTCCGGAGGACGCAACCTCTGAAACAAGCTGCTGATTGTGTTATATTTGCAAACAACAAAACTAGGGCTGCAACAACTAATCGAAGAAGTTGTCAACGAATTTCATTATCGATTAGTTGGTCTGTGACGTCACTTGCGAGCTGCGCAGTTATAAATCAAGCGCGTCTTCTTCCCTTTTAAAATGACCCTTTTTTGATGCGTCTCCTCGTGCAGCGCGAGATTCGCAGTTTTAAAGTCACACTTGTCCCTCCGTGCGGCACATGTTGCGCAGTTTTAAAGTCAGACGTGTTCTGCGTGCATCTCTTCAAGCTGCGCAGTTTTAAAGTTTAAAGGGGAGAGGGGTTTTAAATCACAAATTTAAAGATTATATTTGTAAAACCCAATTTGTGGCGTTTGCACTTTGCAAAGTACATAATAGGCTAAATACCCTGATTTGGTGGTTTATTTAGTTCAGAGGTGGGTAACGAAGTACTGTACATTTACTTGAGTACTGTACTTAAGTACACTTTTTGAGTATTTGTACTTAAGTATTAAGTACTTTTCTGTTTACTTTTTACTGTACTTCACTACATTTGAATGACAAATATCTCACTTTTCATGGCACAAAAAAAATATTTCCTTGGCCGACCCTCCCCTCGCTCCCACATTTGGGAGAGACTATTGTCAGTTGCTTCTAATATGACACACCTGAATCAACTCACCAGGTGTATTCATTATCGAGACATTCACAACATTTTGGGAGAAGGCTAATGAGTACAGTTGTGTATACTTTTCCCATATCGGATTTACTTATTATAAGCAAAAGATGTAATTACATTTTTTATCCGATTAATTGGAAAAATAATCATCAAACTAATCGATTATCAAAATAATCGTTAGTTGCAGCCCTTAACAAAACCACTGCAAACGTATAAATTATCAGATAAACTTACAGTGTAAGAGTTTATGCTTTCCATTACACTCCTGTGTAGGGCTGTGTATTGGCAAGTGCCTCCTGATACAATACATATCACGATAGATGGGTCACCATACAATATATTGGTTTGTATTTCGATACGATACACATTTGCGATATATTGCAATACTTTAAATAGAAAATGTGAAAAGTAGAGCTAGAAATACAACATGCTGTGCACCACACAGTAAGGATAAGTGTAAAAACATCCCTTACTTCTGCAGAGTGGCCATGATGTGCGATGCATGGACCTTTAGATCAGAGGTTTGGGTTCTCAAACTGTGGATTGCGCCCCTCAAGTGGGTAGCACAGGGGAATAAGGTGGCTCACGTCACAGTCACTTGGCTGTTGTGGTGCATTACAGTTAAAACAATGAACATGGGCAGTATAAAACCTCTGGTTCATCCGTGCTGTAAATGCGCTGGTGTCACATCCGTGAAAGCACAATAAATGTCATTGTTACTTTTCTTAATAACCTTTTTGTCTAATGCACTGCAGTAGTCAAGTGACTTGTGTCATGACTTGCAAAGCCTACAAACAGCATTATTTTATATAACTCTTTGCTCCATTATTTATTTTGAAAACCAAAGCACACCCACACATCGGCTCTGAGAGCTCGAAGCGTTCTTATATTTTTCGCTGTGCTTGCTTACACTTACTGAAAATAACTTTCAGTAAAAGCTGCTTACCACTGGCCAAAATTTAAAATGAAATAACTTTGATTTAAACCTAAAAACATTTTGAAAAGGCAACAAAAAACATTTCTTACAGAGTGTCTGTTTTAAAGGCCCAGAAGGGCTGTAAAGAAGGCTCTTGATTTCTGTGATTTCTACATTAATCGACCAAGCTTATATAAGTTTGTTTGTAGCAAGTTCATTTCTATTACTATTCAGGGCTTTACATTAACACACGTCAATCCACCAAATGTGGGTAGATTTCAGTGGTGGCGGGTAAAACAGCCAATCCCACTATAGCTATTTTCGCAGGTTGAATTGTAGTTTTTTTTAAAGTAATGTGAAATAATAAACAAGGCGTAATGCGACACTACGAAACTACAACTCCCATAAGCACTCCCTGCACGCAGTGTTTGGTTATCAGAATACGCACTATTGAAATAAACAGAAAAGTCTGTTAGTCTACCGCTGGCATGTCGATTAAAGCAACACTTTGTAGTTTTTTGACCGTAAAATAATGTCTCTAAAATCATTTCAGTGGTAGAACAGCTCTTAACTGGACGAAATCTAATCTCGCTGCTACCTGCGGAAGAGTGCAACATGGTTTCAAAATGACGTTTCTGCATCCGCCGGTATCATCAGCTAAGTAAATAAATTCACGTGTATTGCGCTGGCCACAGGGAAGCTAATACAGCCCCGTGAGCAAACGTTCTAAAGTGTTGCTTTAAACGGGCGAAGACAGAATAGCTAAAAAATGGTGATATCCCTTGTCCTCATGAAGTCCGCTAAGCTCGAGAAGATGAAGATACTAGCTGAGTCTCAGTTTAAAGGTTGCGTCCTGCAGAGATCACATTTGTTGGGCGCATACGTTGTTGAGGTTTATTTATGAGTACCATGTGATGTCACCACAATTCGTTGCCGCCGTTTTTGTGTCCGGTCACAGCTGCACAACCTGTTTCAGTTTCATGGTCACAGCAGCCTCAACTACCAGAGGAAGATTAACAAACACTCCCAGAAGGTTCACATCAAGGCTACAATATGCCTGGGATATGTTGTGCTGTTGGCTGTAACAACGATCGTCAGAAAAACCCTGATCCACCATTTTTGCGATCTCAGTGGAGTTAGATGTTGGCTTCAATCAGAAGGGACCACTGGCAGCCCACATTTAAATCCAGATTGTGCAGTCAGCTGTAACGGAATGACTCAGAAAACAGATGGTAAGTAAAAAGGCTTCTTTATTGCAGGTAACGGCATAAATCCGGTTAGTAAACAATAGTATAAAATGGTATGGATGACGTGATGGTAATACTGTCCTTTGTATTGGTAGGTGATAGAGATCGTGGACACGGGGCTGGTCGGAGCTGGAATGCACACACCTCAACGTAGGAGTTGGCTCAGGAGGTAGAACAGGAGCTAGGGATGATGACTGTGAGGAGAACAGAAGAGGCTGATGGAGAAGATATCAGGTAGGTAGCTTTCAGGTAATAATCCAACACTAGGTGAGTAGTTGCGTAGGTATGAGTTCGTATCACGTGATACATGATACGTGAGACCAGACACTGACTGACTGTGAGGTGTGTGGTTATGTGCAGTCCTTAATTGTGGCAGTGATGAGTTTCAGGTACGGGTGATCAGAATTCGGGTGAGAGAGAGCGTGAGGGTTGTGAGGTGAGAGAGCCTGGCAGTTCCATAACAATACCCCCCACCCCAACCGAGGTTGTCGTCCTTAAGGACCCAGGAGGGTTCTTTCAGACCGTAGCCCTCCCAGTCGATGAGGCACTCCAGTCTACCACCATGACAACGGGAGTCTGAAATTTCCTTTATAGCATAGATGATGACATCATCCAGTTCCAGCGGAGGGTGGGATCTTCCGTGGGGCCAGGCTCTGTGGAGAAAACAGATTGGGTTGAGTGTTAGGGTTCATGGATGGAAACTTGGAAAGCAGGGTGAATACGGTAGGTGCTGGGAAATTTGAGTACGTGACCGGATTAATTTGGCGAATGATGGGGAAGGGGCCAATGAATCTGGAACTTAACTTTCTGCAGGGGTGTCTCATCTGGATGTCCCATGTAGAGAGCCACACCTTCTGCCCAGGATGGTACTGCGGGGTCTCCTTCCACCAGACATCTGCCTTGATCTTCTGATGGTGTATGGCTCTCTGCAGGTGGTGGTGAGCTTCATTCCAGACTCTCTTGCTCTCCTCGAACCAGTAGTTTACAGATTGTTCCTCAGATGGTTCTCCAGAACAAGGGAACATTGGGGGTTGGTAGCCAAGCACGCACTAGAATGGGGTGAGTCCTGTGGAAGGTTGGTGCAAGAAATTTTGTGCATTCTTGGCCTAGCACAAAAACTGGTTCCAGGACTCCTGGTGACCATGGCAGAAGGTTCTGAGGAAACGTCCAATTTCTTGGATATTTCTTTCCGTCTGCCCATTAGACTGTAGATGTTAGTCTGAGGACAGGCTCACGGTCACACCTAGGAGAGTAAAAAAGGCGTTACATAACCTTGAGATGAAGTGTGGGCCTCTGTCCTACATAATGTCTTTGGGAATTCCGAAGTAGCAGAACACATGCTGGAAGAGTGATTCAGCTGTTTCTTTGGCAGTGGGCAGACCCTTGAGGGGGATAAGACGGCTGATGATTTAGAGAATCAATCCTTAATTGACGTCTTTCCTTGTTTAAGATGATAGAGCTGGTCACTTACAGAGGTGTCGTCTAATGGCCGTCTGAAAACTTCCCTAAAGTGATAAAAAAATACGCTAAAGACTTCACAGGTGGTCCGGACTGAGCTGGTCCATCTCTGCCCATTGGAGAGCATGTCATGTTAACAAAGAAATACTGTCCTTTGTATTGCTTGGTGATGGTGATTGTGGAAGCAGGGCTAGACGGAGCTGTGAATGCACACACCTCGACATGGGAGTTGGCACAGGAGGCATAACAGGAGCTGGGGACGACGGCGGAGAGGAGAGCAGAAGAGGACGATGGAGTAGATATCAGGTAGGTAGATTTCAGGTAATAATCCAACACTGGGTGAGTAGTAGCTAACATGGATCACGTTAGGCACCCTCAACCAATCATACAATGACAGTGGCGTCAGTGGAGTTCACAGTTTATGGCAGTCGGTAACAGTTTACGTTGCACGTTTCATGTGGATTTGTTTGTTCATATTGTTAATACATTTTGCACAAGAAAAGAGATTTTGTTGGTTATCCTGATATCGTTATCGTTTAAAATAGACCACATGGCCGTAATTGTAAATGCATTTTTTTTGTTGAAATCTGGAAGTCATATAAACCGTGCCTTATTATTTATTTATTTATTTTACCTTATACATTAAATTGCATTGTCATGATCAACGCAACAGTCACAAGCAATTACATTTCAAATGTATTTATTGAAACATTTCATTGTCATTCAACAACAACTATACAATATAATTATATTACATTACTTATGTCCTTTTTTCATAAACTTGCATCAGTGTCATATGGATGCAGTTTTAGTTACGACAATTCAAGCGTTCTCCTTACTGCTAAAACCTGAAATCCATAATTCAATATTCCTATTAAATTCTATGATAATGTCATAAGTGAGTCCTGCCTGTCGAAACATTCGCTACTCTGCCTTCTCTTAAAAATAACATTTTTATCATAGTAAAATCTACATATCAACGAAAGTATTGTTTGGTGTAAAACATGTTGAACATTTATGGACAGGCAGTCGATTCCTTAAATGAATAGCTGCTTCCTCACAAAAGCAATTTATTCAGTGTAGTGAAGCTTCTCTTCCATTGACATCCATTAAAAAAACACCCTCTGGTCTCCTTTCCTGCATACCACTGAAGCTGTGGAGTTAGCATTAGCATTAGCCATTACGCATTTTGGGCTAAAGGTTGCAGGCTTCCTTTCTACCCTGCGTTCCATTTCGAAGGGCTCATCCCTATGCCCTAAGCCTTTCAAAGGGATTACCCTCCGGAGTGAGAGCTTCCGGAGGGTAGCAGGAGAGCGCTGAAGGGTGTAGGGGACCAAACATCTGTTTCTTGAAGTGCCCTTCTGCGTCATCATTCCATGCCCATGAGAAGGTGCTGTCGCCACACAAAGAATCATGGGGGCCGAAGTGTCCATCAGTTGTACCCTTCGAAATCCTTCCTTCCGAAGGGCCCTTTGAACTGGCCAGTTATATGAGCACTTCAGTTTGGAACGACCCTTCAATTTGGCGGCCACGATTGTTTTCACTCCGAAGGGCCCTTCGGAGGGTGATATATCCCATTTGTAACGCATTGCTAAAGTGGCTTTGTTCAGGGTGGCTTGACAATTACATACAGGTGTGCTGAAGCAGGGTTGGAGCTGCAGTCTGCAGGACGGTAGCCCTCCAGGAGCAGGGTTGGAGATCCCTGCCAGTATATTTTGGGTTACTAGTAGAAGATCCGTTACTTGGCTAAACTTAAATGCGACAAAGTTTCACGATCCATTCAACAAAATGCTTATTTAATACAATGATTATACAATAACATTTTAATATAAGTTAATATTAATAATATATAAATTGATTAGAATAATAGCCTAGTTATATTATTAGCCGTCTATATATAGAGGAAACTGTTTGATATAGACATTGTGGCTGTAGTCTGCAGTAAAACAATAATAAATAAAAAATATTAAAAAAATAATTACATGAGTATGTTAAAATAAATTACTGAATAGCCCCAAAATAAATTAAAAAAACACTGTCAGCACACTTATCCTCATTTCAGTTTAAACTGTATTTAATGCAGTTTTTTTATTTAATGTAATGCTCAGACCTGTCCATATGTAAATTATTTCAAATAAAAATATTTTTGCACCAATATAGCATAAAGCTTAGTTTACGTAAGTTAGTTTACGTTATCCCTTGCCTTTTTAAAACATATTTATTTTGCTTTCTAATTATTTATTCATGTTGCACTCCTAAATCTTAAAGGAATAGTTCACCCAAAAATGGTCCCCATTGACTTTCCATATAAAAATTACTATGGTCAAGTCAATGGGGACCATTTTTTGGTGAACTATTTCTTTAAATGCACTGTAAAGTCTGCCAAATGTGTAAATGTAAAAATTACACTGAAAGCAGTTAGTCAGAGAAAGACAAAATTTTAAGATTCTGAAAAACTGTTGTGAATTTTATGAAACAAGATACAACAAAACGAACATGTCAGTAAAAATATTAATGAACACATTTATTCAGTTAAACATAAACTGTTAGTGTTAAAATAATACATTATAATATTATATAAAAAACTTTACAATCTTTTTCCGTAGTACCAAAATGTTCCTTTGTTGACAGCATTTCTCCAGTGTTCATACATCACAACGTTCATGCTAACGTTATTTTTACACAGCACTAAGTGAACATACCAAAAAGCAAACAAAATAATACTGATAATGGAAACTAATATAAAAAATGCACTCAATATCAGGCTAAGATTTCACTTAAACACTATTAATTTTGCCAGCAATTTTTTTTACATATTTAGTTTTGTAAAGACATATCTTTCACAGTTAATGTAAATATCAGTGACATAGAGTATTGCTTGTGACAACGTGGTGACTACAGTCTCTACATCAGCAAATTTCTGCATTAATCTAATTTTACTTTATACCCTGAACCCACAAGTCAGAAAAAACTAAAACATCATTTCCCTTCTCTGGTATTATCAGTGCTCTCTAGCATCTTCTGATCCATTATTAAAACTGTGTATCTGTGTACCTTTATGAGGAAAGTTGTCTTGTCAGTAATGCAAACACATAAACTGATACAGTCACAACACCAACTACCGCTCATTTATGCAATTTGTGTAGTATCTGATTGGTAAACATAACATTTTTCATATTAAAATTGGGCAAAAAATAAACACCATAACATTCAGTGAGGTTGAACTTGCATTCAAAATAAATAAATTACCTTCAAAGACAGCAAGACAAAGCCTGTTGCTCTCAGAATCAATTTGCACAAACATTTGTGTATAAAAAACAAATGTGTTCCGTAATACAACAAAAATAAGTCAGTAGGACTAAAAAAGCCTGAAAGATCATGTCAATTTATAAATAAGTAATACTTGTAATAATATCTAGAACAGGAACAATATATTGGTATTGCAGTCCAGCTGTGCTAGTTTGTTCTCAATTGTGCAACAACTTTAATAGAAATATGTACCAACAAGTTTTAGGTTCCAGTTCTCTGCAGTTCTCCTGAAAGAATAGTGATTAGGGTTTGATTGCAGTGTAGTGCAGACTTGTACGTATCTAATAAGCGTTCTCTTAGCAGCGGCGAGGTGAGTGGGGATACTTGGCCTTCAGACTCTCCTTAAAGCTTCTGAAGAGGAGGCGGTTTTTACGGTTCTCCTCATCTTTTCTGTTGTGGAACTCTCCCTGGACCTTAAACCCTTTGTGCACTACAAAAGCATTGCTCACCACGGAGAATCTGTAACCAGCTATGTGAAGTTCACAAGCCTTTAGTGGGAAAAAAATCAGGAATGAGTAAATAACAGGTATGAGAGTATAAATAAATGAACAATTCATATTTTGGACCACATAAAGTTGTTACCCATAATAAAAGCAAATGCAACAAGCACAAATGTTGTAAGATGCAAAGAAACCTGGGACAGTATGTATAATGCTGCTCAGTCAGCATTATACATAGCATTATATAATTGCTATTGTAGTCAATGATGTCCCAGAAATGTCAGTTGCTAACATTTTTCCAAATATCCATGTGTTCAACAGAACAAAACAATTTTTTTTAACAGTTTTGGAACAACTTGGGGGCAGTAATTCATGACAGAATTGTTTTGGGTGAAATATCCCTTTTAAGAGCATTTCTGAAAAGTTTTATACAATAGCTATATTCGAATTTGAAAGCATGTCAATGACTTCAAATCTCACAGGAGGTTCCTGCATGTCAATATACTGTAACAGTACATGCCGAAACCAACGGTTTAGCGCTAGCATGCTTAAAGTTCAAAATATTGTTCTCTCTTCAGAAGAAATTCATTAACCCACTTGTTTGGGGTTACTTAAATTATGGCTTTTATAATAGATATATGTGTTTCTGCCTGCAACATAGTCCAGTACAGCCAATAGTGATGACATTTTTTTTAATACAAAAATCTTTGTTAGTGTTCACGAAAGCAAAGCCCTGTACATCTGGGATGGCATGAGGGTCAATGAATTATGAGATCATTTTCATTTTTTTGGGTGAACTATTCTTTAGGCAACAGTCTTACAACATCTCTGAGTAGGCCATGCATGCTTCCTGCTATAGTATCCCCACACACTCACCTGACTGATGCGGTTAAAGCCATATTGCCTGAAGTTCTCATTATAGAGAGGGACAGATCGAGCTCCAACGTAGAAAGGCTCCCATGGGTCCACCCAGTTTATGGTATATGCCATCTCCAGAGGCCCAGAGCTTTTGCTGGGCAGATTGACCCACTGGGAGTAGTTTGTGGGAGCCTGACAACGAGGGCAAAGTTCATCGTAGAACGGTCGCACCTCCCCAACCTGATAGAGCTGCACCAGCTCAGCTTTTGACGCAGGCATCTTGCGAGTATGTCTGATTTCGAAAGCAGGAAGCACGAGGACTTCGTCGGCAGCCGGTTCTTTTCTCATCAGCAAAGTCACAAACTGGTGGTGTAAATTAGCGCTCGGGATCATGTCAATGTCAATCACCAAGATGTAGGCAGCATCTGTGCCACTACGTGCCACGTTGCGGAGAAGATTGTTGGGGTAAGAGACATTGGCGCCGATGGCATAGTTCTTATACTTGTCTCGATGGAATTCAAGCTTTGCGAAGACACCGGGACACCCTTTCTCCTCAAGCCCAGCAAAATGCTCTCGGTCCTGTTCTGGAAAGCTGGCCATCTCCCCCGAGTGGCAGACCAGATGGAAGTCCACCAGAGCTTGAATCTGAGGGCAGAAGATGCTGAGGGCATAGATGAACGCTGTGGCAAACTTGACATCTTGGTTATTAGCAAATATAGCCACTGACAGATGATTCTGCCAGCGCTCCAACAATGAGTTCAAGTGATGAAGGTTATTAATAGTTGTATGAGTGGCCAAAGCCAAGTGGTGTGATCTCGGATCTGCTCCTGGCTTCTGATTAGTCAAAAAGTCACTTTTGATTAGGTTCTTATACACACGATATTGCCCGCTTCCATCAAAGATACCACCTGTGGATAAGGAGTATCTGAAATGTTCTCGTCTTGGGTTCTTCTCTCCTTGCTGTGAGGCCTTTTTGGAGCCGAAGAGCTCAGAATACTTGTAGCGCTGCTGCTTGCCATGGAATTTTGAGAGGAAAGACAGATATAAAAGCTGCAACAGTGCAACAATAAGAAGAGCACTCAGCACCACCTTAAACACTGAACATTTTTTTGAGAAATGCATTACAATACTTGGTACCTAGTCAATATAGGCTATAAATAAATAGATCCTGAAACAAAGTGTTATGCTGAAAGCACAAATCATCTAGGGTTAGCAAGGGTGGCAATATGTAACGTTAGCTATGTAGTCCTCGTGCATTCATCGGACAGGACTTGCATTGCAGCAAGCTGTGGTTGAGGACAATTTTATAAAAACATTCGAGCAGAAACAGGTTTACATGTTTTGCTGTATACAAAAAGATTATCGTGAACACGAAAGGAAGAGAATAGCGGTCTTGAAGCTCAGATACTGCGCATGGCGGCGCATGTTTATACGTTGTGTGTTTACGTTATACGTCCTCGTTACCGTAAACACCCTATAATTGGCGCTAATAAAACCTAGTAGTTTTGTATCTTACGTGCGCGAAATGTTTCTGCTATATATACACGTTTTATATTATTAACTGGCAGAAACAAAGTAAATAGTCATTCACAAAAACAAATACATAGTCATTCCAAAAGAAATATACAGTGTTCGAGAAATTCGAGAATATCATTGGACGCGACGAGGTGGCCGAGTGGTTAAGGCGATGGACTGCTAATCCATTGTGCTCTGCACGCGTGGGTTCGAATCCCATCCTCGTCGTCGTTTTTGTTTTCGCTCCCTCTTATAATAATATTAACGGTGATGTTTCGATGTCACGTTTACAATTTAAGTACCGTTTTCTTTTTTTAACATATGATAGTTTATTTTTTAACATATGATACAGTTTTCTTTTCTAACATTGATACAGTATTCTTTCACATAGTATGGTGAACCGAACTGGCCTGAATTTAATATTTACTTTTTATGGGCAAACAATATTTCTTTAAAAAGGCCAATTTATTCTGAGAAAGCATAAGTCATTTTAAAATAGCTAAATAATACACCATTATCAAGAGCCGTCTGCAAAAACTGTTTAGACAGTCTCTTACAAGTTAGTTATCAAATTTGAATTCTTCAAGGCGGGTCATATACAGTGGATATAGAAAAGAATCACCCCCCTTCAAAATAATCACATTTTGTTGCTTTGCAGCTTGAAATGAAGATGGACACAGTTTTTGTCTTATCCAGCTGTATTAGTGCAACTTATAACATCCAAGAGAAAGACATAACACCAACATGTCAGAAACGATAAAAAACAAGAATCACTGAGTTGGAAAAAGGATCACCCCCTTGTGTCAGTATTTTGTTGAACCACCTTTTGCTTTAATTACAGCCTTTAGCCTGTTGGGATATGTCTCTACTAACTTAGCACATCAAGACTTTGCAATATTTACCCACTCTTCTTTGCAGAACTGCTCAAGTTCAGTTAAATTTGATGTTGACATTTTGTGGACTGCGGTCTTCAAAGTCATTCCACAGATTTTCAATGGGGTTCAAGTCTTGGGTTTTGACTAGGGCATGCAAGGACATTCACCTGTTTCTCCTTTAACCTCTTTGTGGTCAGTTTTGCTGTGTGCTTTGGGTCGTTGTCATGTTGGAAGATAAACCTTCTTCCCATAGACAGTAGATTTTCCTCAAGAATTTGACGGTGTTTTGCACCATCCATTTTACCCTCTATCCTGACAAGTGCTCCTGTCCCTGATGCATGAAACACCCCATAACAGGATATTACCACCTCCATGCTTTACGGTGGGAATGGTGTTTTTTGGATGGTGAGCTGTATTGGATTTCTGCCAGACCGTTTAGTTTTGAGGCCAAATAATTAAATTTTAGTCTCATCCGACCATAACACCTTTTTCCATGTGGCCTCAGAATCTTCAAGGTGTGTTTTGGCAAAGCTCAGTCGTGACTGCACATGGCCTTTTTTTGATGAGTGGCTTTTTTCTTGCAACCCTCACAAGCCAGATTTGTGGAGAATTTGTGATATTGCCCTTACGAAAATTAACCATGTTTTTTTGTGGTACAAGTGTAGTAACCATGTTTTTTTGGTGCACTGATTACCATCGTTTACTATGGTTTTTACAAAAAACATGGTTTTCAAAACCATGGTTATTTTGTGATAACCATTGTTTTACTACAGTAACCATGTTTTTTGTTGTTGTTTTAACTAGTAAAACCATGGTTAATTTTCGTGTGTGTTGTCACATGCACAAAATGACCACTCTTTGTCATGAATTCCTGCAACTGCTTGAGTGTTAATGTGGGCCTCCTGGTAGCCTCTCTGAACAGTTTCCTCCTGGCTCTTGTCTTTCATCCAGTTTGGAGTGACATCCTGATCCAGGGAGGGTCTGTGTTTTACCAAACACCTTCCACTTCTTGATAACAGACTTCACTGTGCTTCTAGGCATTGATAAAGCCTTGGAAATATTTTTGTATCCATCTCCTGACTCGTATCTGTTCACAACTTTATCCCGGAGATCTTTGGACAGTGCCTTGCCACCCATAGTTGATTGTTTGCTTAAGTTGCACTACAAAGTAGTGAAATGCTCTAAAGCTCTTTTCACGCTGAGCTAATAAAAATGACCACAGTTGAAAGTCAAATGGCTTTGGTGCCATTTAAGATGATGAGGTACACCTGATTGAGTTTGCAAGTCATTTGTAGGAGGGGGTGATCCTTTTTTCCAACTCAGTGATTCTGTATTTTTATTTTCTTATAACATGTTGGTGTTATATCTTTTGCTTGATATTATAAGTTGCACTGAGTAAATACAGCTGGATAAAACAAAAACTGTGTCCATCTTCATTTCAAGCTGCAAAGCAACAAAATGTGATTATTTTGAAGGGGTGTGTTTATTTTCTATACAGTATACACTGAATAATTACTTAGACCTAATCTACCTTTTTACGTAATTGACCAATTAAAATCTAAAAAGTAAAACTGATTAGTCCTGACTAATTCCGAGTCAGTGAGATTAGTTGTTAAGACACCATGCAGTCCTAATTTAGCGGCTGTTTAAGCAATACGCCCTTTTCACATGACGTCACGCATCTTCCGTGCTGCCGCGAAGCAGTGTATCATTACTTCCGCTAGCACTCCAGTTCATAAGGTGGCGGTAATGCACAGTTGAAAGTCAAAAAATATAAGCTGATTTGCCAACCGCCAGTAAAACTCAAGAAGAAGTTACTTCCGCTAGCGCCTCAGAATGGAGTTTACCAAGTGGCTTGCACATCTGCCACAAATACGTCTAGATGATGTACAACGTCTTGCAGACAAATTTTCGCTAACGACAAGATCAAAGCTAGAGAAAGGATACAAATTCTTCGTTGAACAGTACCTGTTTGATTATGAAGGTAAGTGTTTTGTTTTCTTTTTGTGTTAGCGAAGGTGCTAGGATAAGTACTTGAATACGTGTTCTGTCAGTTTTTTTTCTAACTGTTGTTAAATTCCAGCGCGACGGCAAAACGGAAGTTCTTCTTCTTGTTGTTTGTTGCAAGACGGATGTTATGATACACTGCTTTGCAAAAGGCGGAAGTTAAGTGACGTCATTGTGAAAAGGGCGTATTGGCCCCTAGGTGGCTGTAGTCTCAAGTGTGTGAGCCTCTGCCCATTCCAGACCATTTGTACTTAAAGCCTTAATATTAAACAATGGTGCAAATGTTAATACTATCTGTTAAAGATGCTTCCATTGTTTCCCTCGTCTGTAAATCGCTTTGGATAAAAGCGTCTGCTAAATGACTAAATGAATGTAAATTGTAAAGAGGCCAAAATGGTTTACTAATGGTAAATATTGATATTTGTGAATTTTGTGACAACCGCAAAATAAACACGGCAATAAGATCTTGCTCAAAGTATTTTTAATTCATTAAACAAAACAACCACAACACATAAAAAGGCTTCATTCACAGGCATACAATCGTGACGTAAATGACTGAGTATGGTCGTGTTCAACAGTCCTGGCATAAGTCAGTCAGTGGTCTTCGTGGTTATATTATTCAAGAACTGCACAAACAGCAGAATGCCATTTCTTTTTAACATTAGAAAGTGAAAGTCAACCCTCAAAAAAATTATAATCATAAAAATAACGAAAATAACGTTGGGGAAGTTTAAATTCTGAGTTTCAGGTGAATTTATGAAATGCATTAGACATGGCACATTAACACATTATTAACTGTTTTAGAAGCAATAAACTGACCGAAAAGCAAATAACTGACACAAAAATGCTTGATTGAAAACAGCAACATTGCACTTAATCAAACCACATAAATGATAGGACTACTTTCCTAACAAACTGGTATTTATGTTCAACCTAGTAATGTTTGTGAATGTTGCATGTTATGCTCCATTATTTTAAGTATACAAAATGTGCATAAAAAAAATCTGTTTTTTACTTAAGCCAAGACTTTCACTCTCTTTCCATGTTTAATGACATCTAAGACAAAGTTGTAACATGCCTGCTTTACTTTTTCAAGGTGCTGACAAGCACAATTCCTAACCAGCTACTTAAGACAACATCCACTATGAGACAAGGACGCCAGCACCACCTTTAGACCCTCCACCTTCACTTTCTTTGGCTTGACTGGCATCAGCTTTGCCCTGTTTGTCGTCCTCGCCAACTAATCGGATATTGTAACGTTCACGATATTCTGTCAGCTCCCGCCCTTTTGCCTGCATCTGTGTGTTAAGAGACTCCACAATCTTCAAAATCTAACAGAAAAAGACAAATAATTATGTCACACATATTGGCCACAAACAAGTATTTGGATACATAAATCAAAAACTTAAAATTTACTAAATTTGTTTAGCTAGCAACAGAATCGTACCTGTTCTTTATTGTTTTCTAACGCAGGCAGAACTTCTTTGACAGTCCTCTCCACAAGGACACCTCCAACTAAACGGAAGCACTTCCGTGAAGGATCTACTTCCTTTAGTGTGTCAATCACAAGACTGGGGAGAAAAGAAGTTTGCAATTTAGAATAAGACCAAAAATCTAACGTGTGTGTTATCTCTGTTAATGTTCTTTTTGCATTGTGACCTTATTTCAATAACAATAAATGACATTATTTAATTACATTATTTCTTATATGTGACCCTGGATCACAAAACCAGTCTTAAGTAGCACGGGAACATTTTTAGTAAAAGACAAAAATACATTGTGTGGGTCAAAATTATCGATATTTCTTTTATGCCTAAAATCATTAGGATATTAAGTAAAGATCATGTTCCATGAAAATATTTTGTAAATTTCCAACCTTAAATATATAAAAACTTTATTTTTGTGAGTGGATGTTCAGCCACAGTGCCCCTGATTAACAACTTCAAAGGCAATTTTCTCAATATTTAGATTTGTTTGCGCTCTCAGATTCCAGAGTTTTAAACGGTTGTATCTCAGCCAGATATTGTCCTATTCTAACAACTCGTATATCTATAGAAAGTTTATTTATTCAGCCTTCAGATTATGTAAAAACCTCAATTTCGAAAAATTGACCCATAAGACTGGTTTTGTTGTCCAGGGTCACATATATGCTTAAATTACATTAAGTACATTACATAAAGGGATATTTTACAGGCAAAACAAAATTTCCCCATGTTTTACTCACCCTCAAGGCATCCCGATTGAATATGACTTTTTTCTTGAAGAATAATGCAGTCTAAGTTATAATACCATGTATCATTTTACTTCCAAGCTGTAGAATGGGAGTGAATGGACGTTGACTTTTTGAAGCTCCAAAAAGTGCATCCATCGATCAAAAAACCTGAGGCTTGTTTTACCGGCATATGACGCAGGCGTGTCGTAAATTCCGGTGACGAATGAGGCATTTTTCGTTTTGTTCCAATAGGATGCCATCTCCTCTGCGCAGGAGCTTTCGTCACTGTCATTTGCTGGAAAAACAAGCCTCAGGTTCACGTGCAGCCAAGGGATAACAGAAGCTAGACATCAACGTTAATAGCGCTGTCAATATGTGTCTTTTAAACAAACGCATCGATTCACTTCAGAAGACCTTTGTTAAGACCACAGAGCCGTGTCGAATAGTTCTTTGATCGATGGATGCTCTTTTTCGAGCTTCAAAATGTCAACGCCCATTCACTCCCATTCTACCACTTGAAAGTAAAATGATACGTGGTATTATAACTTCGACTAATGACTTTCTTCTTGAAGAATAATTATTCAGTCAGGATGCCTCGAGAGCGAGTAAAACATGGGGAAATGTTGTTTTGCCTGTGAAATATCCCTTTAATTCGTACGTTCTGGTTGCTCTTATTACTTTCATCGAGCATAAAAATGACTACAATTTTCAAAACAAACTTTAACCCAATAGCTAGTTTAATTAAAACAGCATAAATGAAAGAAATATAGCATAAAATCTCAAAGAGAATCACTAGTTTCATGTTGCACTAATACTGTCTTAATGATCCTAAAAATAGATCACCGTTTAAAATATATATTACAATTATGACACATACCCACACACATATTTAGTTTCACTTGAAAAGTACTGACTCTGGAGAAAACACAAACCTGTGTTCATTGATCTCCATATCAAACTCTGCAGCCTTGGAGGCCATACTGCGCTGCTCCTGACGCATCCTCTGGAAAGTAGCCACCACCTAATACCCAAACAACCACGCACGTTTATTGTGGAAAAAGAAAACAAAATGATCAAGAAATTGTTTAATTCGCTACCTATTCACAGGACTATGATCCATTTTGTATTACATTTACATTTATGCATTTGGCAAACGCTTTTATCCAAAGCGACTTACATTGCAGTGTACTATACATTTGTTTCTGACTATGTGCAATCCCCTGGGGATTATAAAAATCTAAAAACAATTAAAGACATCATCGATTAATTAATAAGGATTATTTTAGGAAAACCCCTACTTAATAAGCATTCAGATAATCTAAGCTATCACTAATAATCATTGTCATATTGAGCCTCATTTAGTAATTTCTGCTGTCCCATATAAATTGCATGGCAGGAATAGTGTCAAATGTGCACAAGAGACACATTCCTTAATGAAAGGGGCTGTTCTTGATCCTTTTGAGTGTTGGCTTATTTGCCTACACTGGCCCTCCACGATTTGTTGAGGTTTATACATTTACAAACTCATGGGCCGATGCACTTTAATTCTCGTATACAACAACACATCAGAGATTTATATTACTGCAAAATAATTCTACCGTTTAAGATCACGCTATACTAAACACCCCACGGCCCGATAATCAACACAAAAGTGTAGAGCTTTGTTGTATGAAACGGAAACATTTACATTTGATCACTCGTTGGCAACCTAGATGAGACGTTAGTGTATTACTTTAATGAAGCCCAATGTCCCGTTACCTGCTCAGCGGAGGGAGTGGACTGCTTTCCGCCACCGCTTTTGCCGCTCGTGTTATTGCTACTGTTCGACGCCATGATGAACTGCACACAGCGCCTTTCTCGTCAGGACCTCAAAACGTCACATTTGCGGCGGGCTGAGAACACGCCTGTCTGAAAAAATCTGCTCAAGAACAGCTATTAAAGGATTTGTGGCCGATTTGTTTTATTTAGAACACGAAAAAGCATTATGTGTAAAACCTAAACCATTGATGTATTGAATTGTCGAGCCACGACGGCCCCATGCTATGTAAAGCATAAACTCTTAACACTTGGATAAGTCTGGCCCTGACAAAATGAGTAATCTTTGAATTTAGAATTGTACAGTGAAAATGTAAAATGTGAGAAATATTATATTCGCAGTGATGTTCCACACTCCTGTGCAGTCAGCAGCGTTAATGCACCGAATGCTGACTTGCCAGCCGCCGATAAATGTTACCGAAGAACAAACTCATCGCACTTAAAAAATATGGAAAGTAAAGACAGAAATTAATTCAGGAAATTAGCTAATTGGGAGTTGATGCATTTAATTTACAGAGCCTGTTGGAAGGATCAAATCAGTCCAAGTAAAAATAGAGTTATCATAACATTTTTTAGAGAAACTGGAAACGGGAGAATTTAAACCTTTTTTTTGTATGTTGTTAGATTCCCTAATATCGGTGCTTCACACTCCAGTCTAGTAGGTGGCGGAATCAAAAGCTGGTTTGCCAACCGCCATAAAACCTCAGAAGAAGAAACTCATCGCACCGATCATCTAGCAAAAGAGGCGCTGAATTTATATTGTATAGAAATGAATATTTACTTTGTAAAGAAGAAGTTAAGGCTATTATTGGAACAGATATAAAAGGCAAATGGCAAGTACAATGGAACGAGGAGGAAAGAGGAAGACATCTTTATCAGATTAAAAATGAAATAGGTGGTGAAAGAGGAAGTCAAAGCAGAAGACACAATCATAACTAGACTTCGTCTAGACTCTAGCATACAGCCCTTAATTATTCCCTGTATAGAATGAACAAACATGAGTCTGGGAATTGCAGTTTATGTTGATTAGCAGAAACTGTAGAGCATGTATTAATATATTGTACTGCATATCAAAACGAAAGGAAATTACTGGAGGAAGAGTTAAAAGGAATGGGATCAGAGAAATTACACTTAAAAAACTGTTGAATAATGGCGTGGAAAATTAGAGTATACAAAGCATTGATGAAATATTTAAGAAAGGTACATCTGTTTGATAGGATTTAGAAACCAATTAATTTGTTATATATATATATATAATTTTTTTCCTTCTGCTAGTTTAGTAATTCTATTCCATCAATTAACCACACTCCAGCTCAGTGGGTGGCGGGAACGGACCTTAATGTTTGTATGCCAACCGCCATAAAAAGCCAAAAGAAGAAGAAGAAACTCATCGCACCAATCAGAGACAACATCCGGGTTGCCAAGCATCAAGCATTTTATGTTTCTATCTGTGTGGGTTGCTCAATTATTAAATGAAACGCATACAGTATTTATTACGAAAACAATTTGGTTAATATTTATTTAAAACACCGAAAACACTGTGCAAGGTAAGTTTTCGCAATATGTCAGCAGGTTAGTTATTAGCCATATAGAAAGTGGGCTCAAAGTACAATCCGTGATCAAACGTTTTAAAGTTGGTTTTACGGTTTGCCAATGCTACTCTGCTCTGCACTGAAGGGGAAATTCGCAGGAGGTCTCTTAACCTTAAAGTTTTGGGCAGTACAAAAACAAACCAGGTAATGTTTCTTAGTTACATATTATTTGTCTCACATTTGATGTAATAATTCTCACTGTTTTTAAATGTTTAAAAACTAACTGAATTTTATTTACGTTATGAGTAAATATAAGATTAAATTATAAAAAAGTGACCATCACAGTTTCTTTATTGTAACTAGCCAAAGCAATAGGAAGTGTATTGACAAGTCTTATATATATTAGCAAATACCACTTTATATCACTATTAGGTAACTGTACTGTTGGTTTTGTATTAGCTTGTATTTGCCAAATACTGTTTATGGTTTCAACACACAGTACCCCTTATTTCATATTTATATGCTCTACAATCCATAGAATTGTGGCATTAACAGAAAATAAAAAATAAATAAAAATATGTGAAATTATGAGGTTACTACATGTATATCTATGTACTAATAATGTCACTCATCTAATTATTTTTTTAATTAGAAAAATATTTATAAATATATATTTCTCCTCACTAAATAATATGCTGTACTGTAATACCCTTTTTATTTTGTCAGGATGTTGTCATCCCTTCCTGTAGCAGCAGTTTGTCAAATGACTTCCACTCCTGACAAAGAAGCTAATTTTACAGCATGTAAGCGATTGGTTGAACAGGCTACAGAGGGTGGAGCGAGTATGGTCTTTCTACCTGAAGGCTTTGATTATATTGGCTCAAGCCGAGAGGAGACGCTACACCATTCAGAGAGCCTAGATGGTGACATTATAACTCGCTACACTCATCTAGCGAGGTACGTTTGCTGTAAAAGAAACAGATTTGTTGAAAAATGAATTCTGAATTTACTATAACTGTTTTCAATACATACAGCTGGACATTTATATAAATGTTTGTGTTTTGGCATTGGCACAACAGAAGGATGAGTTTTAATTGTTGAGTAAACTGATTCTTTAAATATGATGGCAAAAAATGTAAGAAATTAATTAAAATGATAAAAAAATCAGAGGTAATATGAGAGTTTTGTGTGTCCTAGAAAGCTCAACGTGTGGTTGTCTCTGGGTGGATTCCATGAAAGAGGTCATGACTGGAAAAATGACCAACGAATTTATAACAGCCACATTCTCATAAACGGACAAGGTACTTTTGTCTTTGGTTTATGCTGTTAATGTCTAAACTTTCGGTTGCTAGGTGGTTTCTAGGGTGTTTGCTTACTGGCCCAAATCTGTATTAGGGGCCATTTACACGACAATGTTTTTAATTAAAAAAGGAAAACTTTTTAAGCGTTTTGGCTGTTTGTTTACACGACAGCTGTGTTTTGGGGGACTAACAACCTTTTAAAACTGGTCTCAAAGTGCAAGTTGTAAACTGCAAACATGTGAAATCTGTGAAAACGCTGACGTTATGGGATTGTGTTACGTGTTCAGTCTACAGGCATGCACAAATATATCCAAAACAATAGTGGCGACATACAGTGTAAGGAGTGCGTGTTTGTGCTGCCCAATATTATTATATATTAATGTTTATCCAACAAAGTATAGATTAACTGCACCTCTATGGCCAGCGGAGAAACATTATTTACATATACCAAACTGTAAACACACAAACACAACAAAGGGCGCTTTTGGCTTAAAGCTGGGTATGCGTATGTGCGATGAGTTTCTTTACATAGAAGAGACATCATCGCCCACTGACCTGGCATGCATAATACAGCCTTTTTATTAGTTTTCGCAGATCTGTGTAAACGCAGACCGTGTTGACAATATTGTCGTGTGTATGTCAAACATTTTAAAAACACAAAGCAAAAACTTTTGTGTAAACGTACCCTTAGACATATTTTCTTATTTATTGTCCACCAAAAAGATCTAATCAATTAGTCTTAGATCTGAAAATCTCTCTTCAACAAACCACATTAAACCTTTAAAAATTAAACCTTGCTGTTTTCCTGCCCCTAGGTGAGATTGTATCTGTGTACAGGAAGGGACACTTGTTTGATGTGGAGTTAACAAGTAAAGGCGTGTCCCTTAAAGAGAGTGCCTTTACTATACCTGGATCCCGGCTACTCCCTCCAGTCCAGACGCCAATTGGAAAGGTGCATCAGCTCATATCAGAACAGCCATAGTGCAACAACAAGCAGTAATGTAGTTTTTAGTTTTGATATTTAGTTTAAATATTTATATTCTGCTACTACTATAATATTTGAATTAATGTAGGTTGGCCTTGGTGTCTGCTATGATCTCCGTTTTCCTGAGCTGTCGTCAGCCCTTCAGAGACACGGTGCTGAGATCCTTACATACCCTTCAGCTTTTACTGTGGCAACAGGAACTGCCCACTGGGAGGTACAGTGGAATCATGAGGTCATCACTAATTAATGCAGTCAGTAGGTTTTCACTGTCAATGGGATGGTTACCTAAATTCAGTCTAAATTTTCATGGGTTAAAAACCCAGCATTAACATGTGGATTTATCAGTATATTTATCACAATATCGAAAATGAATGTACAGTCTGTGGTTCACACCAAAAGCTAAATAAATCGGCGACAAATGGTCTATTCACACCAAGAGTATAAAAAATCAGAGTCGCTGTATTAGAGCAAGTCAGTTCATTCAACCATCTTGGCAGTGCCACAGCTATTTTCTACTACAGTAAAATATCATATCTAAGCTGAAAGAAAGTTAATATACAGAATATGCAAGAATATGTGGAGAAGTGTACCTTTCAACAGAGAATGATTTAGTAAACCTGTAAATCCGTCTCTAAACTGTAAACCACGTAGAGTTTTAATTAGGGATGCACTGATATGTAAATTTTGGCCGATAACGATGACCGATAATTCTTTAACATTGGAAGCCGATAACCGATATATTAGCCGATATACGGTATCTGAATATGAATATAAAATTCCCTAAGACTGAAACAAAAGGCAAAAAGTGGACAACTGCTTTTATTTGAAAACATTGACTGCAGAAAACAAGGTAACCATTAGTTCTCTTCTTTCCCCTGAAAATCATGTACCAAGCCTACTTTACACTAGTTGAAGATTCTTTAACCATCAAACTTTTCTGGTATATTTTTTATGTAATAAACAAATTGTAGATGTTCTTCCAGAGCAACCCAGAAAAATGTTCTTGATAGCCGCATGTTGTCTCAAGACAGAAAGCAGTCTGATTCAAACAATATACTTTTGTTCCTATAATTTACACATTCATAAATACTGTATCTACACACTGTACCTATACAACATTGTTTTGCTAGTAGCAGTAAGTGAATGATCATGACAGAAATATAGTACTGTACAGTATGCATTTAACTGTGAGCAGCGTGCAGCTGAAGAAGTTGCAGAGGAAATGATTTATCGGCTAAAATATATCGGCATACATTTTATTATCGGCCGATACCGATAACATTAAAAATGGCCATTTATCGGCCGATATCTTATCGTGCATCCCTAGTTTTAATGTCAGTATATTTATAAACCAGAGACATTTAAAGGCGTCACTAAACTGTGATTGAGTATCTGGAATTTTTTTGTTATTATTTTGCAGGTGCTTCTCAGAGCCAGAGCGATCGAAACACAATGTTTTGTTATTGCTGCAGCACAGGTTGGAGCTCATCATGCCAAGAGGACGTCTTATGGACATGCTCTAGCCATTGATCCATGGGGTGTGGTGCTCGGGGACTGTGGGGGTTCTGATGTAGGCGTAGCTATGGTTCAGATTGACCTGCAGGGTTTACATGATATCAGGAGAGACATGCCGGTGCTACAGCATCGAAGAGAGAAGGAGTATTACTCCAGCTTGGATTAAATATCCATGTATTATATGTTATATAATACATATTTTGTATTTATTGTACATTATGATTCTGCACAATTTATAAATCAATTCAAAATGTAATTTGGATTAAGTTAGTTGCAATTGTTTGACTCTTTTCGCCTGTTTGCATTTGGAAATGATTGATTTCTCTTTAATCTCAAGAAAAGAAAGAAATCTTCTGCTGCCTCTGACCAATATTTTATTCGAATTTGGAACACTTAAATAAAATTACTTGTATTAAATTCAATTCGTAAATTGTATAAATTACCTACTCAACCTAACACTAAATGCCAGGCTATAGTTGGCTATTACATAAAGCAAGATAACAGATTGTATCAAAGTATTTGATACTAATTGTTAGTATTATTTGATTATTGTAAAACGTTGTAATGAATCTGGTGAGTTACACGAAAAATTGCATTTATTCAGCCGAGATGAAGAGCTGAATTTGAAAGCGTCTCTTCTGTGAAGCCGGAGGTGGAGACACCGGAAGTAAACGTCATTTACACAGGAATGGGCCAAAATAAGCTGCACCAGAGCAGCATGATAAACAATTCTTTAGAAAATATACTTGTGTGCTATATCTGTATTGAAGGGATGATTTGTTTCTTCAGAGCTCTTATCAAGGCATCGCTGAGGTAAGACTCGCTTAGCGCGTGCTCTACACAGTTCTAGCGCAGGTTCGCATGATCACTTCTTAAATGCTTCATTTAAAAACCACGGTCAGTTAGTTTTGAGCGATACATCCTGCAAATGCAATATTTGTTGCTCTGAAAACACATTAATTGTGTATTGCCATGGTGTGTGTACATGTTTCAACGGTTTCCAATCAGATACGTGGGCATTAGTAAATGCTGTGACGTTACAGGTTATCTGAGCGTTTTACTGGGTTGACTCTTGCATTTTAACACAAAGCAAGAGATCACTTTTCCTTGTTCACAAGATGCCCACGCAAACATGTTTACATGTATGTGCCTATAAAATAGAGCTTGTGTTTACAGATTCTCGATCAGTGGCATATTACATGTTTTTTATTTATATACCTGTCAAGTTGTTACTACTGGCTGCATTTGCTTAATTCAAAGCTGTACACACGTGGACATGAACTGGTAAATATTGTCATTTTACATTAGATATGAAGTGATGACCATCACAAAAAAAACTACATTGATATGCCTATTAATGTTAAATAACATCATGTAGTTTCATTGTTATTGTTACTATGAGCAATTGAGGTCCATGATATACATTTCTCCATGAAATCAGTATTGGAGTTTTATGTTTAACTTTGCATCCTCCTGGTGCATGGTTTAAGACTCGATCAATATGTGATTGTACTGAAGGTGACAGCATTTTGATATTAACATTTAAAATGTATCCTATTTGTAAATTAACCAAAAATGTTGATTTGTTATTTTAAAGAAAGGCACATTACCTGTCAAATACTTCAATGCACATTGTATGGTTTTGCCAGTGGCATCATTTTTTTGTGATATTGTAGCACGCTTGACCGGTGACATGCACATTTTGTAAAAAGAACAAAAAATGACAGATATACCGATCTTCTGTGTAAAAATAAAATGATGATGCTGGCATATTTCTTATTTTATTTTTTAGCCCCTCTAATGTCTTCAAATTTCAGATGAAAATTGTCATTTTTACCTCGTTTTACAAATGAATGGATTACTTAATTACTATTCATCGGTGGCATTTCATATTGTTTTTAACATCACTCCAGATGTTGGTCTTGCTTCTGTAAAAATAGAAAAATATCTAATATTCAAAATTTGGTTGATTTGACACGGAATGACCCTATGTATGTATGTCTATTGTTTCCTGAACCAAAATGAAAAGTGACGTGACATTTATGTCAGGCGATTGGTTCAAAAATGACTGTGTCCAGAACTGAGGGCCCGAACTGCATATGAAAACACAATGCAGCAATCGGGATGCATACTTTGGAGTACCCAGCAGCATATCAACCACACGTTTTCACTAATGTTGGTGAATGTGGCCAGTTCATTGTTGGTCCCCTCTTTTTTGAAAGGGAACTGACTTTCACAGCTGTCAGCTGTAAATATGATCATGTTGCATTTTTGTGTAAAGACTTCCTTTTGTACCAAAAGGAACCTCTAAGCTGCAGACAGATCCATCAGCAGCTAAATTTGAAATTCCTGTAAACATTTAGTGTAAAAAATGTTTAACTTATTGATGAATCCTCACATGTTGCCAAGTTAAATATATATACTTTAGACCAAAATGTCTTAATCAGCACTGCCACATTCTCCGCTTTCCATCTCTGATAAACAGGTATTTCCTCTGACTTTATCCATTTATTTATAATTATTCTTTACACATGTATTCTATCTTTAATGTGCTGTATGCATACATCACAGCCAATAAATAAAGACAGTTTAAAAAAACATGGTTCCCTCTATCAGAACTTAATCTGTTGATAGCAGAGCAGTGCAGTGTTGGCTTGCTCACCGGGAGACTGCATTTATTTATTTATTCATTTATTTATTAGATATTATTTATTATAATGATCTTGCTTGGTCTATAAACACCATGCACTGTGCTGTGTTTTACCTTTCTGTGTTTTTCTTATTTGCTCCTGTAAAGCTGCTTTGGAACAATGCACATTGTGAAAAGCGCTATATAAATAAAATTGAATTGAATATCTTTAGTGCATTTTCACAACTGTCCATACTTAATACAGCCATGGTGAGCATTGACTTGTACGCTTCACTAAGGGTCTTCCAAAAATAGCTACGAAATTAATATAAATCACCACATGTTTGCATCACACTGCTTATTTTCATGGTTGACTTAGCAGAAGTGGCTGCAGTTTATTGTCGCATCTGGTAAGACACAAAGTACTGATTATGCTGTATTTATTGTGGGATACAGAATGTTTATGATTGGTGATTTTTATAAATACTACACAGGCACATGACAAGGTTGAAATGTTGTCATGTTTATTGTAGTCTTGATATATCCATGTTGTCTTTAGCCGTTGGGAAAACAAGTGTTAGTGAGAAACCGTCATTTCATGCGGATCTGAAAATGCTGATTCATCTCCAAGCAACTATTACCTAGGTGATACTTCCATGACAACAGGGAAGGAGAGAGATGGTTAAAATTGTGTAATAGTGTTTGAGGCTTTGTGTCTTAAAATGCAGTAGTTGCATATCATTTCTGACAACCGGCAGAAATTTTAGCTTTTAGATTACACTACTGCGAATGACCTGCATAATTTCAAAAGTTGAAGGAATTTTGTCTTTATTGAGCATGTTTATCTGTTTCTTAAAGGGGTCATATGGCACGAATATGTGTTTTTCCGTGTCTTTGGTGTGTTATAAGTTGCCCATGCATGTATTAGACATGTAAAATGGCAAATATTAAAGTGTCTGAACAAAAGATGCATTTTATCTAAAAGCGAACGCTCACTCAGACCTGCCTGAAACGCCTCGTGTAACCACACCCCCACAAATGTACGTCAGTTCGTGGTATGATTTGACAAAGAGCGCCCAAATGTATATGCAAGTAAGAGGGGTGTACCTGTCAGTACAATTGATTATGAACCTGATGTTCCAAATATGGAAGAGGCGTTACATTTCCATCACACGCTAGCAGTATTTGACCGAGCATTATGCACTGGTTAACTGGCCAATCATAGCACACCTCGCTTTTCAGAGTGATGAGCTTTGTAAAAAATCTGCGTGTTTCAGAGAGGCGGGGCAAAGAGGAGATACAAACATGCACGGTATGTGGAAAATACAGCGTTTTTTAACATTAAATCGTGTATACACATTGCATTACATCTAAATCAAACGATAATATTCATTTTAGTCGTGTCATAGGACCCCTTTAAATCTCTTATAACTCTGACCTCACTTTGAGCATAAAAAACACTCAAATGGAGGCAAATAAATAGAATTTCTTGCTTTAATTTGATATAACTTCTGCAGTTCTCCAGACAGTTGATCATTGACAGAGTCTCTTGTGCTAGTGCCCTGCGGTCAAAGAAGAAGTACATTCTTGAGTTGTATGATTTGTTTGTTAAATCATTACCTAAAACATACACTTTTTGTAAAGTAGCAATATAAAGCATTAAAGGCTTTTACAGTATGTGAAAAAGAGGAAAAACATATTTAAATCTCAAACTTTAAACTGTAAGTGTGTGCAAATGTGTGTACAGTATATGTAGTGACAACTTCAATATTTGTAGTTTAATTCCCCCCCAAATCTAAACATGTCTCTGTGACGCTATTGGTTTGAGCATGCTGCCCAGCTCAGCAAAAGGCTTGGACAATGGCATGGGTTCGGGGTGGGGATCTGTTTATTTGACCTATGAAATATGGGTGGCTAAGGCTGTTTGGATCATTAATTTATGATTATTCAACCGATGTTTTTGAAATTACACACTTTCAAGTGTTGAGATGAACATGGATGCTGTCATTATAAAGTTAATTATTTGCATTAGAACTGCCCTCAGTTTATTGGTAACCTGTGACGGTAGTTTGATAGTGACTCGTGATTCAGCTTACATAGAGATAAAGAGATATGAGACAGCAGAAGTAGACTAGAATGAGAAAAAAGGAAGGAGAAAAACAGAAAGAGACCAGAGGAAGGAATTACAAACAGAAGGTATAAGGCAACTTTGTCTCTGGAAATGAATTGTCATTTTGTGAGACGATTCGAGCAGCAGGGTTCCCTATCAAAAGCTACTCTCGATGCTGCGTTTCAAACGCTATGGGAGAACATTCTTTGTTTGACCGGTTGTGAAGCACGTGTGTCAAACATGCCAAGAATTGACTTTAAATAACCTCGGCAGGTGACGTGGCTAATTACCCCCGCACCTGCAGGTTATGAATACACGTGAAGCGGACGCGACTTCAGGTTTCTTTGTCTTCAAGGACCGCTTTGTGTGTGTGCGCGTGTTTATGTTGTGGGAAGAAGTCTTCTCTATTACATAGGTTAAATAAAACAGTGTAAAATATAATCATGGCGGAATCTGAGAAGAGATGCGTACCTCCTTGTGAGCGTCTCCTCTCAGATGATGATCCCCATGAGTTTTGCTTTGAGTGTTTTGGGGCTGAGCACACAGCTCTTGGGCTTGAGGGAGAATGCGAACCTTGACATCCATGTTCTGCGCACTCGGCTCGCATTCTTTAAGCGAGACCGAGCCTCTCCCTCCGTAGCTTCCTGGGGGTCGGGTGGCGATCTGGCTGCAGTGCGTGACACGGCGCGCTTGCCAGATCGCTAGACTCAGTCTCGACTGGCTGCAGAGACTAGATGCTAGAGGTTGGATGACAGATATCTGTCAGGTGGCCTGGCGGGGGTCTTAGCGATGGCCCCTCCCCTTTTTCTGTGATTTCCACGAGGAGCTAACGCGCTCGTGGAACAAGCCGTATTCCTCCCGTGTCTTTGTACCCTTGATGTCGATTTATTCGTCGCAAGATGCTAACGACAGATGCTTCCCTCACGGACTGGGGCGCGGTCCTAGATGGCCGTCCAGCCCAAGGGATCTGGAGAGGTCATCTTCTCGATTTGCACATCAATTGCCTCGAGATGATGGCTGTATTTCGGGCCCTGAAATACTTCCTCCGGCAGTTACGAGGCTATCATGTCCTAGTGCGGGTGGACAACACTTCAGTAGTCTCGTACATAAATCACCAGAGCAGGCTGCGGTCGCACCACTTGAACAAACTGGCCCAGCAGATCCTGCCGTGGGCAGAGGGAAAATTCCTGTCCCTCAGATCGATTCACATTCCGGGGCATATGAATGTGGGAGCAGACTTGTTGTCCAGACAAGCTGTGACGAACGGGTAATGGAAACTCCACCCCGAGATAATCAAACAAATCTGGGAAAGATTTTACGAAACAGAGGTGGACCTCTTTGCTTCGCAGGAGACAGTACAATGTAGGGCTGGGCGATATGGCAAAAAAGTAAACTCGATAGTTCTTTTCTATATTGATCGATAACGATATTTATTTCGATATATATTTAATAAAAAAACTGTATTTAAAAGAATCTATTTTAAATACAGTTTGTTAACAAAAGTTAACCTTTAACCAGTTAAAATTAAATTAAATTAATGCACTGTTGCAACACAGAGGATATTAGGCCATAAACAACATGTACCAGTTCATTCAGTCTCATTTTTGACTCCATTGACTCGTTAAGTAAAGGGAGTGTTCATTCAGTACATTCAACCAATGAAAGGGCTCCGTTACTGCGTACATTCGAACGCTATTGGCTCAGCACCTGCGCACATACATAACGCTGCAATAATGTCTTGCTCGAGTAGTGGGATTCATTCAATGCATTCAGTGAACCTTAAAGACATCTCACATAAACTGTAGTACATTTCTTTAATCATGCAAGCATCTTACATACAAGGTTCAATATTTTAATGTGCACACAAACTCACTTCATTACATCTCTGATCTGTACAGGGCAGCGCTGTTTTGTTTCATATGCACCAGCTCATGTTAGCAGATATGTTAACACGTTTGTGCTTGAGTTTCAAAGTAACTCGCTTGCAATTGCGCCTCAAGTTTGTTTTGTTTAACCGGCGATTGCGAAAAAAAATAAGACACTTGATAACCGCGTGATGACAACTCGAGGTTAGTTTCACCTTTGTTTCCGCTTCCAGTAATGTTTTCCTCCTCATGTTGAGTTTTCTTTGCCAAGTGCAGTATGAAATGGACTTTGTACTTTGACGCGCATGATAAAAGCTGCACGCTGACTGACTGTTGTTGCGTTTATTTCTGCGTTCTGTTAGACTGTAAGATTAATCCATATCGAGTTAAAATGCCAATAGCTTATCATCGTTTTTGAAATACATTCTATCGCGATTCGATATGATATCGTTTATCGGCACAGCCCTAGCACAATGTCCCATCTACTTCTCTCTGACTCCTCCAGCTCCCCTGGGTCTGGATGCGATGGCCCATATGTGGCCCAGACTTTGTCTTTACACATTTCCTCCGATCGCTCTGCTCCTGGGAGCCCTGGCCAAGGTCCGTCAACAGGGCTCTCGTCTCTTATTGATAGCTCCCCATTGACCAACCAGAATCTGGTTCTCGGACCTAGTATCCCTCCTTGACGACTCTCCATGGGCGATTCCAGTCAGGAGGGATCTCCTGTTTCAGGCACACAGGACGATACTTCACCCCTGTCCCGAGCTTTGGAATCTCCATCTCTGGCCCCTAAAGGGAACCAGCTGAGAGGTGCTGGGCTTCCGCCCTATGTAGTAGAGACTATTACTACGCTCTCAGGCATCCTGTCAGTTGGTAATACCTAGAATTTCAAAATCAAGTGCAGGTGGTAGATCCTTTTCCTATCTAGCGCCTAAACTTTGGAATAGTCTTCCCTGCACTGTCCGGGAGGCAGACACACTGTCAGTTTAAATCTAGACTAAAGACGCATCTTTTTAATCGTACATACACTACTCTTCCATAATATAAATCCTCTAAGGGTTTAGGCTGCATTAGTTAGATCAACCGGAACCAAAAACACAACTGATGTACTTGTTGCATCAAAGAGTGCAGAACAGTACTCTACTCTCAGCCAGTCTTGTCTCATTGTTCCAAGGTTACCACAGCGAGCAGGATGCAGTTCATGGCCTGACCTGATGGTAGAGCGGAGAATGGGAAGCGCCGACCTGACAAGAGCTGAGATGATAGAGCTGGATAAAGAAGGACGCGGTCACCTGACACGTCTTCATGGCCTGACCTGATGGTAGAGCGGCGAATGGGAAGCGGCGACCTGACAAGAGCTGAGATGATAGAGCTGGATAAAGAAGAATGCGGTCACCTGACACGTCTTCACCACAAAATTTCAAATGCTATTAGATTATTAATGATAATTTTAAACTATAATTTACTTTATTAGTAAGTTTATTTATTTTATTTAGCCTTGTTGTGCAAGCTCTCTGGAGCTTGTGCAGAGGCAGCAGCTTTTGCCAGAGGGGAACTGGAATCCCCTAGTTGGGCCTGGGTTCTCCTGAGGTTTTTTTTCTCGATTAGAGTTTTGGGTTCCTCGCCACCGTTTGCATACTGTTTTTTGCACTATTTGCCTGGCCGGGGGGGCTGCTTTAGAATTTTAAAGTTTTACTTAATTAATATTGCATATAGGAATTTATAGTCTGTTATATTTGACCTGTGCTTCTCTCTCCTTTATCTTAAATGTGTGCTCTCACTGAGCGTGTGTGTGTGTGCGTACTTGTCTGTGTATGTGTGTGTGTATGTATGTGTGTCTATGTCTATGTGTGTTAGTACGTGTGCATATTGTGTGTGTGGAGTGTTTTGTATGTGGGTATGTCTGTCTTCTGTGTTTTCAACTTTTTCTTGTTTTTGCAGGTACAACTTTAATTGTTTTGCTTATAGTCAATATGTCTTATGTACAGCTGCTTTGTAACAATGAAAATTGTAAAAAACGCTATGTAAATAAAGTTGAGTTGAGTGAGTAGAGTATTATAAGTGCTAGGGCTCCCTCCACTAGGAGTTACGCCCTTAGATGGAGTGTTTTTGAAAGATGGTGCATGTCACACCATGCAGACCCAATTCAATGCCAGGTTGTTTCAGTGTTGGAGTTTCTGCAAGAGAAACTGACCTCAGGGACAAGCCCCAGTACTCTCAGGGTTTATGTGGCCGCCATTTCGGCCTGCCACGCCCTGATTGATGGGGTTTCTGTGGGAAAACACCCTTTAGTCCTCCTTCTAGACAGACAGTCCCTTCATGGGACTTAGCGATAGTGCTCGAGGGTCTGGTTAGCACCCCTTTCGAACCTATGGAGTCAGCACCTGTCAGGCTTCTGACCCTTAAGATGGATTTTCTAATGGCAATCACTTTAATTTTTACCCCTGGGATGGTCAAGGCTATTCTGCACCCTCACCCGAGTTATCTGCCTAAAGTTCCGTTCTCCACCGTGCATCCGGTTGTTCTTGAGGCCTAATGCCCTCCGCCGTTCACGACGTTGGAGCAGGAACGATTACCCCTACTGTGTCCAGTAGGTGCACTTCGGAATAACGTCCACCGTACCAGCCAGTGGCGTATATCGGAGCAGCTTTTCATATGCTATGGGAGCCGCAACCAGGGGGCGGCTGCCACCAAGCAAACGATGTCGCATTGGGTGAGGGATGCTATTGCTCTGGCCTATGAGGCGCGCAGTCAAGCATCACCTTTAGGAGTCAGAGCTCATTCAACAAGGGGGGTTTCATCTTCTAGATGCTGCGCCTCAATGCCGCACTGTAGGCATGCCCGGATGTCCTTTCAGACAAAGTTGGAACCTGAAGTCGCTTCCGCTTCACGTGTATTTATAACCTGCAGGTGCGGGGGTAATTAGCCACGTCACCTGCCGAGGTTATTTAAAGCCAATTCTTGGCATGTTTGTAGGGATGTAATGATTCACTCAGCTCACGATGCGATGCAATTCACGATTCTGATCTCACGATGCGATTTATTCACGATTTACTCACGATTTATTTTTACAAAATGAGTTGAAAAATTAAAAATGAACAACTTCCCTTGCATTATTTCTTAAATGCTTCACGTTTCTTTGTATAGTAAAATTGTTTTATTTCAAATAACAAAAACTAAACTGCAATTTTAAAACAAATTAATAATAGAAAAGGTCTCTTTAATATAAACAAACTAATACTGTCTGTGCTTTTCTTGGATTTTTTTGCATTTAAGAAATATCAGCATGTCTGCTGTTGTCCCTGCTGTTCAAAAAATGTATTGCGATTCAGTTCACACTTCAACCGATTTGAATCGTCACACATTATAATTGATTTTCAACCGGCTCACGGTGAATCGTTACATCCCTACATGTTTGACGCACGTTCTTCACAACCGGTCGAGCAAAGAATGTTCTCCCATAGCGTTTGAAACGCAGCATCTCGTTCCCGCTTTTTCAGGGAAAAGGGGTTACAGCCAAGTAACCCAAAACGAAATTATGGCCTGTTTCTCTGGAATGTTCAAACATTCAGCTGTAAGTCATGAGGCCAATCCTTTAGACCAATATATCACAGTAGAATTAGACTATTTTAAAAGACCATGTACATGACCAAAAACCGTATGGTACTGTTTTGTTCCTGTCAATACATGAAAAGTAAATTAATAAAAGTTTGTTATCACCTTGTTCTATACTCAGAAATGTTTGAATGAAATCTAATATGCTTTGTTTAACTGCTCTGGGTTATACAGTACAGAGAGCAGTTGCTGTTGTCAATTACCATGTTAATAGTGTTATTTTTAACTTGAGGGTTGCACCTCAGCCTTTCTCTTTTGAATGCTGTTTTAGTGCTCTCTCCAGTAGGGGGCAGTAATGATTTGGAATACCAGTACTATTAATATCAATAATCATCTGGCCCAGTCAGACATTATCTCTATAAACATGTGGGTCATATTTAAAGAAATTTAACAATGAATTCTAAAGGCATAGTGCTCAGAAATATGAAATTTACTCACCCGCATGCCATCCGAGATGTATGTTCCTTCAGGTAGACAATATAGGGTACACATAGCAACTAGAAATCTTGTATACCATCTGCTATTGCTTTATTAAATTAATGACCCCTAATGATGAGGTCTAAGTATTCAGTCTTAGCCTTAAATCTACACACTTATTATGTTGTAGGTTTGTAATCCATGGGGCAAGAAGCTTTTGAATGTCTTGTGTGTTTACTTTACTGCACTGTGTAGTCTAGTGTATTTGTGCTATATGTTATTGTGGGTCCGATGATGAATTTCCACACGTGTGGACAATAAAAAATTTCAAATGTGACTTTATTTCTTCAACTGAACACAAATAAATTATGGTATATTGTAATGATTTTATTAAAATACTTAAATGCTTGTTTATGTATATTTTATGTATTTTCTTCTGGAAGCCCCAAAAAAACATACACCCATCATTAAATTAATCCAAATAAAATTGTATTTCATTTTGCTTTAGAAAACATTTATTAAACCACTGAAGTCATTTGGATTACTTTGATCATGATGGGTGTATGTGCATTTTGGAGCTTCGTCATGTTGGCTCCCATATAAGATGACATGATAGCATTTTAATGCTAAATTATTCAAAGTATTCAACTGAAGCAACCGAGTCATATACATTTCAGATGACATGAGAGTGATTAAATAATCTCTGGCAGTTTGTTGAATCACATGACTTGACTCTCTTTGTTTGTGTTGCTGTTTTCTTAGGGTGCTGTGTTGCTAAATGGAGTCTGAGCAGTTGTTCAACAGAGGCTACGGCAGAAACAGCTACAACAGCATCACCAGTGCCAGCAGTGACGAAGAGCTTCTTGATGGTGCTGGAGTCATCATGGACTTCCACACCACAGAAGACGACAATCTGCTCGACGGGGACGCGTCCCCAGGTAGGCCACACTTGAGCTGAACCACCCTTCATTCATCCAAAGCTCTTCTTTGCCATGATCATCAAACTTTAAACTTCTGTTTAAGATTAGAAACTTCAGTGAAAGTTCATTTTTTAATGAAAGGTTGAATACCAGTTTTGCATCTTTCAACCTGTTTTTTCTTGGTTATGGCATTTAATCTTTTTGCCTGCTTTCCCCTTACACCTGGGAAGTAATATCGTAATTATGGAAAGCATATTATTTAAGGAATAATTTAACGGACCGGCGTCAATTATTCCGCTTATACCACGGTTACCACACCACAGGACATTGTTTAAATGTTTAATTTCAATGTTTGTCATGTTATCTCTTTTAAAATGCTGTTGATAGTAGGACTACTTTCTTGCGCATCTCATTTCAAGCGTCACCAATGGACTCGGAAGCTTGAGCCACTGCTATGGTGTGTGTGTGTGAGTGAGAGTGAGCGAGAGAGAGAGACCGCGTGTTTGCAATAATGTGACAGAAAAGCCAGTGATAATAATTATTTAGGCTATTTATTCCTCGTATTGTTTCTATCATCAGCAGGAAGAGGAAAACGAACCAGTAGGCTATCAGTTATTTTATGAATTCGATTTCGGTATATGTATTTCTATATTGTTTTTGAAATGCTTTGTTTATTGAAATGAAACTGCACACGTTTCCATTAACAGTAAAGTTTGACATTATAAACGTCAGATCAAGAGCAGGGTACTGTGTGCGGTAATGGCCTGTAGGCTACACTAACCTTTCTGTTGTTTAAACTTGGCGAAGTGATCTGGAACTGTAATGCGGTCAGCAGACCTGAATTTAAAGTTAATGCATAACCACCATAGAATGTTTGTCAACCAATCAGATTGAAGCATTCAACAGCCCCGTGGTATAACACGTGATAAAGGGCTGGGATGATATATTGTTCAATTCTTCTGCTCAGTTTCTCAATGAATTACGGTTAAATGCTGCCACATCCGAAAGCCAGAGGGCACTCCCGCGCAGAAACTCCTAATATGGTAAGAAATACGATTTACAGAAGAAGTACAGTTTACACACATAGTTCTAGGAAATGCCAATGGTCATAGTCTATCGCTGTTCTTAAAACATTTTCAGGTATTTTCATTATAATAAAGTATATTTATAGTGATTATGTTTGACGAGTGTTGCTTTTGCAAGTGCATGCTATAAACGACTCAATCTTGTAGTGATTTTAGATCGAGCAGTACTTCCAAATGATCAAAGAGCCGTATTTCTCAGAAGAGCTGGGCATAAAACACAGAATCGAAGCCTTTGCGATTTCAGAATCGTGATATATCGTCCCAGCCCTAATAAATTTGGTTTTGAAAAAGGCTGCTTTTACATCTACATTTTTGCATTTGGCTAGGGCAGTTATCCAAAGTGGCTTACAAAGAAAGTGGTGTTGTACTTAATAACAGTCGGTCAAGCATGTCCATACATAAACATAGCTGTTACATTTCATGCTTTAAAAGCCTATTTTACATGACCTCATTTGTGTTTATTATGAAAAGATCATACTAAATACAATAATATTTAGATTCATCAAAATGTACATTTGTCTATCATGTTGTTTAAACCCATTTTTTGGAAAAAAAATCTTTGCGGAGCTCTGTAAAGTTAATAATAATCACATCTGTTCCAAGCTCCGAAAAGACCATAAAAGTTAGCTTTATGATAGCTTCATGTGAGAACTAGTTAAAAAATAACAGCATTATGTGTTTAAAACATCAGTAAATAATGACAGAACATGTTCATTTTTGGTAAATCCGTTATTTAATTATTTTTTTGCTGTGGTTGCTTTGGTTTGATGTTTGTACTTATAATATCTCAGTGTAACAAATTCTTTCAAGTTGTCACAATTTTAGTTGAATGAAGCAGCAACAGCCTGATGTTTTCTATACTTTGGCCCACATGCTACATTTGCTCCCGGGTTTCTAACTGTAGAACACAAAGCTCCTTGTGTTTGTGTCTTTATCAGTGTGGGGGAGGCTAAAATGTTATACAAAATTTCATTTTCAACAACAAAGAATTGATTTTCTTTGACTTCACTGGCTACTGTATGGAGGTCATGCAAATTGATTTGATGCATGACAGTTCTGTTTTGTCTTGCCCAACACTAGAAAGTTCATTATTTATTAGCATCTCAGTACAAGCGTAGCGGACGGACTCACAAACCTTTGTTTCCTGGATCACACACAACAGGAGTCTCTGTGGCTGTGTAATGGGAGGTGTCACCTTTCAATGTCATTCAACAATCTCTGCCCTATCAGATTCTTTGACTCCCTTCGGCCGCCCATCACCTGGAAAGTTACCTGTCCGACGTGAGCCTGCGGCAACATCACAACGGAGAGGTTGATACAGGAATGATCAGCAGGTCAAAAACTCCAATTTGTTGCTGAATCATACTAGAAGGATGAGTAACTGAGTGAAAGTTCATGCTGACATACCTAGCTAGTCAGACCAGTAGGTTTGTCCATTCAGCGTGTGTGAATAAATGACGTGGCTTAAAACAGGCAACATATGGGAACCAGTTTGACAGACCTGTCACTTTGAAGAAAACGTTTCAGGAAGTTTAAACGTGTATTGAGTTTGACTTATTCCAGTGCTTCACTTCGTGTCGGACTTCTTGTTGCTGTCTTTAAACCTCGGTGTTATGGGGGTCCCTGGCGCTGCCTTCTTGCAGGTGTACTGTTTCAATAGTCTGTGTTTCCAGTGAGATATGTGGCATCAGTGCTGTCTTTTAACCAGCTACAAAAGCTTTTTTGATGTTCAACAAAGGCATTATTAGACCACAACAGAGCGAATGGGTGACCTTACTGCATGCTCCATGGCAGTTACTTGGCAACTGGAGGATTATTGACAAGTGTTCAAGGTAAATGGCAGGGGATTATGTGTTGAAGTGTGTGTACTGCAATAGTGTGTGTGCAAGTGCTGTGGTCATGGTTGTGTGTACATGACAAATTCTGTCCTAGATTCTGGAGAGATTAATGGTGGCAAAATGGTGATTAAAATGGTGGCAGGTGTTTGTGTGTGTGGACAATAACATGTGGCAGTGAACAGATGTGGTTTAGCAATTGACTTTTATCACCCGGTCAGCATGGTTAATGCTCCTGAATTGACCTGTTGGTTACCATACACAGACAAGAGCTTTACTCAGAAATAACTTTTACAAATACTATTTACAGTAACTATTACATTTATGCATTTGGCAGACGCTTTTATCCAAAGCGATTTACATTGCATTGTATTATACATTTGTTTCTGACTATGTGCAATCCCCTGGGATCAAACCCATGACCTTGGCATTGCTAGTGCCATGCTCTAACCACTGAGCCACAGGATAGTAGGAAAGCTATTAAAAAAAGGTGACTGACTGTTGTGATTTGCCTTTTTTGTGTGTTAAATAAATAAATAACTTCCAAGAATTTTTTTATAAAACAGGACTTTATATTGAGATTGACCCTCTCCAGTCATAGCTAAATGATCTTAAAATATACAAAAAAGATAAAAATTAACTTCAGAAATTTCTGCTCTAAATATATATTGTGGAACGTTTTAAGGTTTTCAGAGGTGAGGATGTGTTAGGGTAACTGAGTGAAAACCTGGGGACTACAAATGTGTAATATAGCAAAAATATCACACTTTTTCATGAAAAAAATTAAGTATAGATGGAGATTTTTGAAGGACTTAACCTTTTCATTGTCACCTTTTCACACATAACAAATGCTATTTTATGTATTGTTCTAGGCTTTTTTTATTCATGTTTTTTTTTTACTAAAAAAGGTTAGAAGGTTGCAGCCTTTGAATTGCCAATTCGCATACTATCCATCCTAAATAGTATTCGAAAATAGAATTAGTCTGTCCCAAATCATAGTATGCTGAAATTAGTATTTTAAGTACCCGGATGGTCTACTGTTTCTGGTGAATCCATGGACACTTGGGATGGGAGGGTCTGTAATACTTCAAATTGGAGAACCCGTAACGGCTAACAAAACCCATTGACATCCATTCAAAAAACTAGCATCTGTTCTCCTTTCCTGCGTTCCGCTGAAGCCAGGGCGTTAGCATTACATTTACATTTTATCATTTGGCAGACGCTTTCATCCAAAGCGACTTACAAGTAGGTGAGCATATGAACATTTTGTCAACAAGCTAAACAGTACCGTTAGTTTACAAAGCCATGCTACTAGGAGGATTAAATCTGGAGTAAGCAAAGGAGATAGTTATTGGTTAGTCAAAAAACATAGCATTAGCCATTACGCTTTTTTGGCTACAGGTCGCAGGCTTGCCTTCTAGTGGCTTTGCACTTAACGGCTGATATATTACCCACCCACAACTCACCGCAAGAGGATGGAGTTTAGTGACGCTACACTGCATTAATAAAATAGAATAAAGATAAAAGATAAATTAATAAATGTAAGTATACTGTACAGTAAACATTACACTCCAAAATAATAAATGAATAAATACTTAAATGCAAGGAATAGTTGTATTTTGATGTTCGTGACAGTTAAGGATCACAGTGTCATCTAGGCCATTATACCTGTATATATATTACATAGACACCTCATTGTCCGCTAGATCGTACGTCAACATAGAGTGGAGTACAGAAACATTTTGCCTCCAGTTAAAGATGGTTATAGACTTGAAAAATGTATTTATTGTCATATAGAACTGGGAAAACTCAGGCTTGTCAAGCAATCATTCAGGCTTAATAATTGTGTACACATCGCTAATGTGAAATAATTTAAGGTAGATAGTGCTCGCTTTCACACTTGAAGTTTAATTCGGACCGTGGCGCGGTTCACTTGAAAAATCGCTAATGTGAAAGCTGTCAAGCGAACCCAGGTGCGCACCTGGCTACCAAACCCGAGACAACCTGAAGGAGGTGGTCTAGGTTCGGTTGCTCTCGAACTGTGGCGCGATTTGCATGAATTTTAAAGCAACACGGACCCGGGTGCGCACTTGATGAGGAAGTAAAGTGACCTGGGCATGCGTTTAAGCCGATTACGATGTATTTCCTTCAATTAAACACGTTAGAGATGATAGTGTTGATGATTTACCTTGGATTCGAGTGAGAGTGCAGGCTGCATCGTATTTTAGCGTTGCGAGTGGAATCAGAGCGGCAGGTCAATGGTAATCCACTGTTTTCTCAAAATAGTCTGTTTGCAAGCAGCAGAAAGCCGTCTGCATGCAACGCGCATACAGTAAACCCAAATGTCATTTACTCTGCTGCGCATAATAGCACCAAATGAATAAAAACACAATATATTGATCCGTGTTCTGTTTTCTGTCATGCGCATTGCACATTTTTGAAGATGTAAGACGAACGCAAACACACCGGGTTCGACAGAATCAAGTTGGGAACAATCGCACTCAATTTCGGACAGCAGCAAACGAGCCCAATCTGAAAACGCCCTAAATGCACATGATCAGAACTAGACATATGCCCGGTTAACCGAAAATATATATCATGTGATTTATGCACAATTTATGAGTGCAGTACGGTAAAATGCTGCTGCATCCGAAAGCCAGAGGGCGCTCTCGTGCAGAAACTCCAAATACGCACTGCAGAAGAAGACCATAACACAAGTAGTTCTAGGAAATGCCTAAGGACATGTTTTCATCACTGATCCTCAAGCCATGATAATAAAGTATATTTATAATGATCATGTTTGACGGGTGTTGCTTTTTTAAATGCACGTTATAAGCGACTTAAACTCGCACAGCTTTTAGATCGAGCAGCAATTCCTACTGATCCCAGAGCCATGCTTCACGAACAAGCGACGCATGAATAAAATAATCAATATTTTGCATTATCGCAGCCAGCTCGGTTTCAGCAGGATTTAGTGGTAACCGCGGTTAACCGGGCACATGTCTAATCAGAACACAGCTTGTTCAATGCACGGCAGTGTTATTAGTTTTACTATATCACATACATCATGTTTTACTGCTATAACGGTTTTATCGGATTAATATAGGGACATCTTTTGTCTTTGAAAATGTCTAAAATTACTACAGAAAAAAAAAATTCACAGTTAAAAACATTCAATTTTATATAATACATAAATTAAACTATATTACCTTGGTGTTTTGTTCGATGATTCAAATAAAACTCAGAAACAATCTCTTCATGTCTGTGTTTTATTTTCGACTACTGCAACGTTGTTATTTATTCTGTTGCTTGTCTATAACATATCACTGAACATGGTGCCATCTAGTTGATTCTCACGAATAACAGGCAAAAATAATTGATTTCACATTTCCTTATGGCAACCATTAATTTTAAAGTAGGCTATAACTATCGAGATATGAAGCAACTAAAGACATGTGTGACGAGGGAGGCGTGACAAGAGCCGTGGAAGGAAGAAGCGACGCCGGGACGCGATTGATAATGAGTGTCAGCTGGGCGTCATTCTGGCCTCGTATCTCTCACGGAGGAGCGTAAGCATAAAAGGACGAACGGCAGGAGAATACGGGGGAGAGAGGACCGGGCCCGGACATTAGTTTAGATTTAGATTTAGATTTTTTTTAGATTTAGATTCAACTTTATTGTCATTGCACATGTACAAGTACAAGGCAACGAAATGTGACCTCTGCATTTAACCCATCCAGAGAGTAGTGAACACACGCACAGCAAGTGGTGACCACACGTACCCCCGGAGCAGTGGGCAGCTATCACTGCAGCGCCCGGGGAGCAAGTAGGGGTAAGGTGCCTTGCTCAAGGGCACCTCAGTTGTTACCCGCCGGCCCTGGGAATCGAACCGGCAAGTTAAGTTTTGTTTAAGTTTGTTTATGTTCGTGTTGCCGGCAGTCGTCCACGAGGGGCTGCCAGCTTGTTACTTTTGTGTTTATGTTTGTGTGGCCGGCAGTCGTCCGTGAGGGGCTGCCGGCCTGTTTTATTGCTGTTTATTTATTTTGAATTAAGAATGTTTGATTGTTCGCCAGTTCCCGCCTCCTTCCTTCCCGTTTTATTGAGCTTTGCTACAACATGATAAAGTTGTACTCTACATATATCGTAAACAGTGTTGGGTGTAACTAGTTACTAAGTAATTAGTTACTGTAATTTAATTACTTTCCCTTTGAAAAAGTAAAGTAAGGGATTACTCTTATTTTTTCTGTAATTTAATTACAGTTACTTCTGATGTAATTAAACTAAATACTTTGTGTAATATGTGTGTGTGCAGAAAAGGAATTGACATCAAAATTTAAAGTCTAACTTTAAAATCTGTGCTTTATTGTATAATTCTCACATTTGTAATTAATAATAATACTTTATGTAGTTTTATATTATTTATTTGAATGCATTAAAAGAGCCGTTTCATGTCTATCCTTGAATCACTGAACTCATCAAGGTTGATGTAGGATATAGAAAGTAATAAGTAATTAAATACTTTTTGAAGAGAGTAACTTGTACAGTAATCTAATTACATTTTCGAATGTGTAATAAGTAACTAGTAATGAATTACTTTTTCAGAGTAACTTACCCAACACTGATCGTAAACCATTGAAATGTGTTAAGAAATGTTAAAGGTGTGATGAATTAAGACATCAAATTTAACCCAAGCTTTTGTTATTTAAGAGGTAATCGTATTCAAAGCGAACATCCTGTAAGTGTCAGAACTGAAAACGCCCTTGTTACTGAAATTACAACTGTTATTGACACCAGGCCCAGCGAACGCCAGGTCCTGGAATGCACCTATCTAGATTGGTTGAACACCGCCTCCACAGAAGAATATCAATGACTACTTCTCTAGCCCCTCCCACTGGTCTGCGCATGACAGTACTGAAGTAACACAAGTTGTGCGGAACCAGATAGAGCGAGCAAGCAATAAACATGCCGTTAAAGATCGCAAAATATTGTGCAATGCCTGGTTGTGGAAGAACACAGTCCCTGCATAACCTTCCTTCGGATTCCGACATTAGTAATGTTTGGTTGAAGTTTATTTTTAAAGACGTTCCAGCTCACGTGGGTAAAACATTGAGCGTTTGTTCGCTTCATTTCACTGTGGATTCCTTTGTGAACAAGGCCCAGGTCGACACTGGATTTGCGGAGAGACTAAAATTAAAAAGCAGTGCTGTGCCATCAATATTGGATCCGACAGGAATTGCGCAGCAATCTTATGTGAGTAAAACATATTTGTACTATGCGTCACTATTGCTTTGTTAGAGATCGCTTGATATGTGCTGATAATGTGTAACCTAACGTTAAGGCTCCAACTAAGTTTACTACGCAAACTGCTATCCAATCATAACAGTGGGCGTTTACTTCCAAGTGCCCATTAAAACTGAACGTTTGTCGAGCCGGCCTCAAAACCCAGGTAGAAAATAGCCTATTACTTATTGATTTTCATGTTTTTGAATGTAAAAACCACGCGAACGTCATAAGTAGACCTCATACAACAGTATAAAACAATAAACAAACCCAGTTCATCACACCTTTAAAAGCTGTGCTATTCAACTGGCCTTCATCTTCTCACAGATCTTCAACAGATCACTGGAGCTGTGCACAGTTCCTTCCTGTTTCAAGCGCTCCACCATAATCCCCATCCCAAAGAAACCCAAAATCACAGGACTGAATGACTACACACCCGTCGCTCTCACATCTGTGGTCATGAAGTCATTCGAGAGACTGGTATTGGCTTATCTGAAGGACATCACAGAACCCTTACTGGACCCCCTGCAGTTTGCCTACAGAGCAAACAGGTCTGTTGAGGATGCAGTTAACATGGGGCTGCATTTTGTCCTGAAACATCTGGATAGATCAGGGACCTATGTGAGGATCCTGTTTGTGGACTTCAGCTCCACTTTCAACAACATCATCCCATCACTGCTCCAGACAGAGTTAACCCAGCTATCTGTTCCTGGCTCTATGTGTCAGTGGATCACCAGCTTTCTGACAGACAGGCAACATTTAGTGAGAATAAGGAAACTCACATCCAGCACCCGCACAATCAGCACTGGCACCCCCCAGGGGTGCGTTCTCTCCCCACTGCTCTTCTCCCTGTACACCATTGACTGCACTGCCCAGGACCCTTCTGTCAGACTTCTGAAGTTCACAGACGATACCACACTCATTGGCCTCATCCAGGATGGTGGTGAGTCTGCGTACAGACAGGAGGTTGAGCAGCTGGCTGTCTGGTGCAGTCATAACAACTTGGAGCTGAACACGCTTAAAACAGTGGAGACGATTGTGGAATTCAGGAGAAACCCCCCTGCACTCCCCCCTCTCACCATCATGAACAGCACTGTGGCAGCAGAGTCATTCAGGTTCCTGGGCACTACCATCTCTCAGGACCTGAAGTGGGACAATCACATTGGCTCCATTGCTAAAAAAGCCCAGCAGAGATTGCACTTCTTACATCAGCTGAAGAAGTTCAACCTACCACAAACTCTGTTAAAACATTTTTTTTTTTTTGAAGATTTGTTTTTGCCTTTAATTGTACAGCTGTTTGTTAGAGAGGACAGGAAGCAAAGTGGGAGAGAGAAGGGGGTGGATTCGGGAAAGGACCACAAGACAGGAATCGAACCTGGGTCGCCTGATGCGCAACCGAGCCACATGTCAGAGCACTGCCCACTAGGCTGTCAGCTCTGACTGTTAAAACAAACCACAAAGTCAAACATCAGAAGACTACAGAGGACGGTTCGGACTGCTGAGAAGATCATTGGCGCTCCCCTGCCCACCCTCCAAGAACTGTATACATCCAGAGTGAGGAAAAGGGCTCAGAAAATCACCCTGGACCTCTCACATCTAAGCCATCATCTCTTCACAATGCTGCCGTCTGGTCGGCGCTACAGAGCACTGAGCACAAAAACAACCAGACACAAAAACAGCTTCTTCCCTCAGGCCATCTACCTCTTGAACAGTTAAATATTTTTTACCCAACGTGCAATAAATAACTAATTAAGTGCAATATTAATTGTATCCTCCAGATAATACACTATCTATTTTTATACAACTTTTTCTGTAAATTATATTTAATTCTGCTGTATATAGCACATACCTTGTACATACAATAGTCTATTCTTATTTTTTACTTGTACATATTTACATACACACATAGTTTTACTCTATGTCCTTATCTTATGTTTATTGTATTGTATTTCTTATCTTTTTTATACCCATAGGCCCTTATTTAAATCATATGTGTACTGTATTCTATTGTGTTATGGTCTCTGTGTACTGTTGTTGATGTTTCTGTGTACTGGATGCTTCTGTCACCAAAACAAATTCCTTGTATGTGCAAACATACTTGGCAATAAAGCTCTTTCTGATTCTGATTCTGATTAATGACGCTGTGAAGGAGCGTGGGATGATGGGATCTGTTGTCTTCAACTCCACCGCTGATGGCCATCAATCAGACGGGAACGAGAAATCATGTTAGCAGATGAGGTAAAGTTTTATAAATGTTGCGAATAATTGTGACTGCTCGAAAAAGCTAGTGGCTTGCTAGACAATACTTCCGCATTTGTCCACAACACTGTTGTCATTCTATGTCATGAAAGGTGGTAACAAAGGGTAACCCTGATATGACGCCATTGACAGGCGACTGCACAGCCCCGTGTCACTGTTTAGAATGGCGATTTTCTCACCATTTACAAGTAGTTTGAAACATTTGAGATATTGTAAGTAGTCAGCTGAACAAAATATATAACACTAGCCTAGTGGTTTTTGGATATTTTACTGCAAAATTGTTACAAACTGCACCTTTAAAGTTACTAAATGCTTTTAATGTTACTAAATCCAGACGTTACTTCTGGGTTGAAGTGGGAATTATTGAATTTCCGAGAGCACGTGAAGGCCGCATAAAGATGGATAGTCATTACAGGAAAGAAGTGCATTTTCAGATTTTAACTAAAGATTATGAGGGCACACGGATTTAAAAAAGAGAATGACATGCATTGATAAACTATTTACAATAAACGCCGCAATATTTCATGAAAAAATAGGCATTGTAATTTTTTATTTTACTGGGACTTTGGTCACTCTTCTCCAGCTGATTCTAGCAGACGGTTGATTCGCGTTGTATTATGGGAAATAGTGAGTGAGCGAGTATACATCGGACGTACACTCAAAATCAGAATGCATTGTGGGTAAAAAGTAGTGAACGAATGTAGGGAATTCGGACAACACTACAAAATAGTGGACACCCGATATAGTGCACTATATAGGAGATAGGGGGCGGATACAGACACAGCTTAGGTATTTATTATGTCTATGGTCTAGGGAACAACGGCCACTTCCGTTTCGCGTTAGTACGTCCCAGTGCGTGCATAAGTGTTGCTACGCACTAAAATGTATATACTTTAACATGACAAAAACAGTACATACTTTAAGGGCATAGTATAAGTAGGCGAATTGGGACGCAGCAAATAGGCTTGTTCGACTTAATGCGGCGCCGCAAGATCCGACAGGCGGATGACATCAAAGTACCGCGAGAGCTATTCGAAAATCCATAAAATGTTTGGTTTCGAATCGCTCTCGCGGTACTTTGATGTCATCCGCTTGTCGAATCTTGCGGCGCCGCATCAAGTCGAACTAGCCTAATGTTTTTCAACGGCTCTACGTTCTCTGTACGCGATGACGTCACGGGATGCCGCATTGACGCGCTGAAGAGACGCACGCACTCATATATTCACAAAAGCAGCACTGTGCAGATCATGGCCGACGTTGCTGTTCATCTGTGAACCGTTCATCGGTATGGAGGAGGACTCCGCCGACCCCTACTTACCGTACGACGGCGGAGGGGATACGATCCCCCTGCACGAACTGAGCAAGAAAGGTACGGGGCAATTTATGATAGGTTTATTCACCCCCACCCCACCTTATTTATTGCAGGCCGATTAATCGAGACGGCATCGTTTATTAATAATCTGAGACGTTTATTAGACGTGTGCTCGAGAGCGCGTAGGAATGGGTTTTTTTTGCGTGTGTGTGGTGTTCTTGCCATAAACGTGTTGCATGGTAGTGTGTGTGTATGAAGATAGAATGCTTGTGTAAGCTCCCGGGGCTATTCATCCTAAAACAGCAATGATGTGTATGGTGTAGTATTTGCATGTTGTGATTTGTATCTCTGTGTGTTGCATTTTGCTTGAGAGTGTGCATGTATTAACTAGGAATGCTGGTAGATGTATTTCCCAAAACCTGCTACAGCATCTCTACAGTAGCATTAGGAATATTGTTATGTTTTTTCATGTGTGCGCGCGTGCGCAAAGTCTAGTCAAGTGGAAGGTATTATTCAAGAATGTCGTAATGACACCCAGATCATTTAATCCGTGTTAAGATCATCCAAACATGAAAGATTATTTACTTACCCTTATGTCATTATAGATAATTGTAAATTTAGTCTTGGTCACTGTTTTTCGTAAAATAAAATTGGGGATCTGGTCTGTGAAGATCTTAAATACTATAAAAGCACCAAAACATTTGTAATTACATACACGTATACAATGTATAATTACATTACGTCTTCTTAAGACATAGAATTATTGGTGCAATAGACTGACATAATGTTAACTTTTCTTAATCAAATTTTTAATGACAACATGTTTGTTTAACGGTCAAGTTAATGCAAATCATCAGTAGTAAAACAAATTTGTCTGTCAGGTCCTTTGTTGTGCAATTATAATCGAAGAGAGGAGAATCTTTTTTAACGCTGCAGAAATGCAGGAAAAAACATTCTTCAAATATTTTGCCTTTGCCCATGAAGATGTGCTTATTGAACTATCACATGTTTGCATGCACCAAGCGTCTTAATTTGACATTTAGGTTTGCTTGAAAACAGCTGGTAAATAAAAAATATCCATAAGGCTGTTGCTTCAGCTGAAATGCCATTGCTGCCGTTTATTTGAAATCAACAATCTTCTTGCTTTGAAGACTTAGTTGAGTAGTTGCTCTTTTAATAAATTAAAAGTGAAATGTATCTCTTTTTTTCTGGTACTGAATTTCTGCCTAATCTCAATATGCAGAAACTATTAGCACTTTGTAGGCACAGTAATGGCCAAAAGTGATGTCCAACATTGGACAATTAAAATAACACTTTATTCAAATACTTGATTAAATATTCATAAATAAATGTGTATGCATGTTGCATTGATGTGATTTGAGTATAAGCTGCAGCTCAGCATTGGGAAGATTAAAGTCACAATGAAATCAAAACGGAAAAGTGTTTAACACAGTGTTGCAGTTATTATTGTAAATGATTTATCCGTGCACACCATTATTTTGTTTTTATTCATTTGCACTTGTAATCTTTAATCAAAAACATTCAGCTCACTTAGCTCTCTCAACAACAACACTTCAACACGTGATGATTTTCATAAGCAACGAAAAAGGGGTAGGACTATTTTTAGTCCTCCCCTCCACAACAGACTGTAAACTGTCATTCAAATCTGCCAACATTTTGTTAGCAACTTGAAAATAAAGCCCCGCCCTACATTTTTTTCTAATTTCAGAAGCCGTTGCACTCGGATATGTGTCACGATAAAGAAAAGTCAATCACAACTTCCGTTTCATGGTGACTTTAAAGAATTTAAGGAAGCTTGGAAAAAATTACACGCAACACGTTTATAAAGATGTAGCCCAGGAGAATGACTACATAATATTACTACAAGAGTAGATCAACAAATATTAATAAAATTGTAGTCAGTGTTTGTTTCATTCCTTGTGAGCTTTTTGTTTTTCTATACATTTTTGTGTTTGAACAAAACCCATATTCCGTAACATGCTGTGGTTTGCCTGATAATTTTGTCCTAAAGGCCACTTCGGATGATGTAAACAACGCTGGTCCAAAATATTTTTTTAAACCGTTCACATTCACAAACGTTTTAACAAAATACAACCAGCAGAACATTTATAACGGAATCATAATGTTAAACTAATAAATTTAAGATTTCATTAGCTATATAAGATTTTAAAATAAAATAACAAAAAATGATACTGGAAATGCCTCTGGACCAGTGTTTACATCCTACGCATCCTGTATGGAATCTCTCTTATCACCACGCCACCTAATTTTACCATATAGGTTTACATTTCTATGTAATATGAATATTCGATGAGATATACAGATACACACGGAAGCGTTTGAAAGTCTATCAAAGTAAAAATCAAATGCTTCCGTGTGTATCTGTGTAAGCGCTCGGTAGAGAGTGCAATGCAATGATCATTTCACACGCTTCCTGGTTTGGTTGCGCAAGCGCTCGGTAAGGAGCCATTAGAAGACATATCTGATGACCTTAGAAACACAATAGCCAATCAGAGGTCTTTCATAATTTGCTCAACAGCGCTCAAAATGATAGCGGGAAATGCAAGTATCGTCACATTTAGTACCGACTGGTACAGAAATTTGGTATCGTGACAACACTAGTAGGAAATACAGCATTACTATACTTATTTAATGTATACTATTTTATTTTGTAACTATAGTAATTTGATAAACTGTAGTAAATACTGTTGTATAATTTAATATTTCCAATGGTAATACTTAAAAACACTATTTAGGCCCGGTTACACGGACAGGGCTTAGCTTAAGCCAGTTCAAAACGTCTGTTTAAAGAACGAAGCACTTGCCTTTATGAACAACTCGCAGCATTGTCGGCTCTTGAAGCGTTCTAAACACGGATTAATTTCGAAAAGAATCCTTTATTCAGAAAAACGCAACTGCTCTGCTCTGTTCAGAACAGATTGAACTGGCTGCCATTCTGGGCTGGATCAGCTGCCACACACACACACACACACACATATATATATATATATATATATATATATATATATACCTAAGGACATGTTTTCATCACTGATCCTCAAGCCATGATAATAAAGTATATTTATAATGATCATGTTTGACGGGTGTTGCTTTTTTAAATGCACGTTATAAGCGACTTAAACTCGCACAGCTTTTAGATCGAGCAGCAATTCCTACTGATCCCAGAGCCATGCTTCACGAACAAGCGACGCATGAATAAAATAATCAATATTTTGCATTATCGCAGCCAGCTCGGTTTCAGCAGGATTTAGTGGTAACCGCGGTTAACCGGGCACATGTCTAATCAGAACACAGCTTGTTCAATGCACGGCAGTGTTATTAGTTTTACTATATCACATACATCATGTTTTACTGCTATAACGGTTTTATCGGATTAATATAGGGACATCTTTTGTCTTTGAAAATGTCTAAAATTACTACAGAAAAAAAAAATTCACAGTTAAAAACATTCAATTTTATATAATACATAAATTAAACTATATTACCTTGGTGTTTTGTTCGATGATTCAAATAAAACTCAGAAACAATCTCTTCATGTCTGTGTTTTATTTTCGACTACTGCAACGTTGTTATTTATTCTGTTGCTTGTCTATAACATATCACTGAACATGGTGCCATCTAGTTGATTCTCACGAATAACAGGCAAAAATAATTGATTTCACATTTCCTTATGGCAACCATTAATTTTAAAGTAGGCTATAACTATCGAGATATGAAGCAACTAAAGACATGTGTGACGAGGGAGGCGTGACAAGAGCCGTGGAAGGAAGAAGCGACGCCGGGACGCGATTGATAATGAGTGTCAGCTGGGCGTCATTCTGGCCTCGTATCTCTCACGGAGGAGCGTAAGCATAAAAGGACGAACGGCAGGAGAATACGGGGGAGAGAGGACCGGGCCCGGACATTAGTTTAGATTTAGATTTAGATTTTTTTTAGATTTAGATTCAACTTTATTGTCATTGCACATGTACAAGTACAAGGCAACGAAATGTGACCTCTGCATTTAACCCATCCAGAGAGTAGTGAACACACGCACAGCAAGTGGTGACCACACGTACCCCCGGAGCAGTGGGCAGCTATCACTGCAGCGCCCGGGGAGCAAGTAGGGGTAAGGTGCCTTGCTCAAGGGCACCTCAGTTGTTACCCGCCGGCCCTGGGAATCGAACCGGCAAGTTAAGTTTTGTTTAAGTTTGTTTATGTTCGTGTTGCCGGCAGTCGTCCACGAGGGGCTGCCAGCTTGTTACTTTTGTGTTTATGTTTGTGTGGCCGGCAGTCGTCCGTGAGGGGCTGCCGGCCTGTTTTATTGCTGTTTATTTATTTTGAATTAAGAATGTTTGATTGTTCGCCAGTTCCCGCCTCCTTCCTTCCCGTTTTATTGAGCTTTGCTACAACATGATAAAGTTGTACTCTACATATATCGTAAACAGTGTTGGGTGTAACTAGTTACTAAGTAATTAGTTACTGTAATTTAATTACTTTCCCTTTGAAAAAGTAAAGTAAGGGATTACTCTTATTTTTTCTGTAATTTAATTACAGTTACTTCTGATGTAATTAAACTAAATACTTTGTGTAATATGTGTGTGTGCAGAAAAGGAATTGACATCAAAATTTAAAGTCTAACTTTAAAATCTGTGCTTTATTGTATAATTCTCACATTTGTAATTAATAATAATACTTTATGTAGTTTTATATTATTTATTTGAATGCATTAAAAGAGCCGTTTCATGTCTATCCTTGAATCACTTAACTCATCATGGTTGATGTAGGATATAGAAAGTAATTAGTAATAAGTAATTAAATACTTTTTGAAGAGAGTAACTTGTACAGTAATCTAATTACATTTTCGAATGTGTAATAAGTAACTAGTAATGAATTACTTTTTCAGAGTAACTTACCCAACACTGATCGTAAACCATTGAAATGTGTTAAGAAATGTTAAAGGTGTGATGAATTAAGACATCAAATTTAACCCAAGCTTTTGTTATTTAAGAGGTAATCGTATTCAAAGCGAACATCCTGTAAGTGTCAGAACTGAAAACGCCCTTGTTACTGAAATTACAACTGTTATTGACACCAGGCCCAGCGAACGCCAGGTCCTGGAATGCACCTATCTAGATTGGTTGAACACCGCCTCCACAGAAGAATATCAATGACTACTTCTCTAGCCCCTCCCACTGGTCTGCGCATGACAGTACTGAAGTAACACAAGTTGTGCGGAACCAGATAGAGCGAGCAAGCAATAAACATGCCGTTAAAGATCGCAAAATATTGTGCAATGCCTGGTTGTGGAAGAACACAGTCCCTGCATAACCTTCCTTCGGATTCCGACATTAGTAATGTTTGGTTGAAGTTTATTTTTAAAGACGTTCCAGCTCACGTGGGTAAAACATTGAGCGTTTGTTCGCTTCATTTCACTGTGGATTCCTTTGTGAACAAGGCCCAGGTCGACACTGGATTTGCGGAGAGACTAAAATTAAAAAGCAGTGCTGTGCCATCAATATTGGATCCGACAGGAATTGCGCAGCAATCTTATGTGAGTAAAACATATTTGTACTATGCGTCACTATTGCTTTGTTAGAGATCGCTTGATATGTGCTGATAATGTGTAACCTAACGTTAAGGCTCCAACTAAGTTTACTACGCAAACTGCTATCCAATCATAACAGTGGGCGTTTACTTCCAAGTGCCCATTAAAACTGAACGTTTGTCGAGCCGGCCTCAAAACCCAGGTAGAAAATAGCCTATTACTTATTGATTTTCATGTTTTTGAATGTAAAAACCACGCGAACGTCATAAGTAGACCTCATACAACAGTATAAAACAATAAACAAACCCAGTTCATCACACCTTTAAAAGCTGTGCTATTCAACTGGCCTTCATCTTCTCACAGATCTTCAACAGATCACTGGAGCTGTGCACAGTTCCTTCCTGTTTCAAGCGCTCCACCATAATCCCCATCCCAAAGAAACCCAAAATCACAGGACTGAATGACTACATACCCGTCGCTCTCACATCTGTGGTCATGAAGTCATTCGAGAGACTGGTATTGGCTTATCTGAAGGACATCACAGAACCCTTACTGGACCCCCTGCAGTTTGCCTACAGAGCAAACAGGTCTGTTGAGGATGCAGTTAACATGGGGCTGCATTTTGTCCTGAAACATCTGGATAGATCAGGGACCTATGTGAGGATCCTGTTTGTGGACTTCAGCTCCACTTTCAACAACATCATCCCATCACTGCTCCAGACAGAGTTAACCCAGCTATCTGTTCCTGGCTCTATGTGTCAGTGGATCACCAGCTTTCTGACAGACAGGCAACATTTAGTGAGAATAAGGAAACTCACATCCAGCACCCGCACAATCAGCACTGGCACCCCCCAGGGGTGCGTTCTCTCCCCACTGCTCTTCTCCCTGTACACCATTGACTGCACTGCCCAGGACCCTTCTGTCAGACTTCTGAAGTTCACAGACGATACCACACTCATTGGCCTCATCCAGGATGGTGGTGAGTCTGCGTACAGACAGGAGGTTGAGCAGCTGGCTGTCTGGTGCAGTCATAACAACTTGGAGCTGAACACGCTTAAAACAGTGGAGACGATTGTGGAATTCAGGAGAAACCCCCCTGCACTCCCCCCTCTCACCATCATGAACAGCACTGTGGCAGCAGAGTCATTCAGGTTCCTGGGCACTACCATCTCTCAGGACCTGAAGTGGGACAATCACATTGGCTCCATTGCTAAAAAAGCCCAGCAGAGATTGCACTTCTTACATCAGCTGAAGAAGTTCAACCTACCACAAACTCTGTTAAAACATTTTTTTTTTTTTGAAGATTTGTTTTTGCCTTTAATTGTACAGCTGTTTGTTAGAGAGGACAGGAAGCAAAGTGGGAGAGAGAAGGGGGTGGATTCGGGAAAGGACCACAAGACAGGAATCGAACCTGGGTCGCCTGATGCGCAACCGAGCCACATGTCAGAGCACTGCCCACTAGGCTGTCAGCTCTGACTGTTAAAACAAACCACAAAGTCAAACATCAGAAGACTACAGAGGACGGTTCGGACTGCTGAGAAGATCATTGGCGCTCCCCTGCCCACCCTCCAAGAACTGTATACATCCAGAGTGAGGAAAAGGGCTCAGAAAATCACCCTGGACCTCTCACATCTAAGCCATCAACTCTTCACAATGCTGCCGTCTGGTCGGCGCTACAGAGCACTGAGCACAAAAACAACCAGACACAAAAACAGCTTCTTCCCTCAGGCCATCTACCTCTTGAACAGTTAAATATTTTTTACCCAACGTGCAATAAATAACTAATTAAGTGCAATATTAATTGTATCCTCCAGATAATACACTATCTATTTTTATACAACTTTTTCTGTAAATTATATTTAATTCTGCTGTATATAGCACATACCTTGTACATACAATAGTCTATTCTTATTTTTTACTTGTACATATTTACATACACACATAGTTTTACTCTATGTCCTTATCTTATGTTTATTGTATTGTATTTCTTATCTTTTTTATACCCATAGGCCCTTATTTAAATCATATGTGTACTGTATTCTATTGTGTTATGGTCTCTGTGTACTGTTGTTGATGTTTCTGTGTACTGGATGCTTCTGTCACCAAAACAAATTCCTTGTATGTGCAAACATACTTGGCAATAAAGCTCTTTCTGATTCTGATTCTGATTAATGACGCTGTGAAGGAGCGTGGGATGATGGGATCTGTTGTCTTCAACTCCACCGCTGATGGCCATCAATCAGACGGGAACGAGAAATCATGTTAGCAGATGAGGTAAAGTTTTATAAATGTTGCGAATAATTGTGACTGCTCGAAAAAGCTAGTGGCTTGCTAGACAATACTTCCGCATTTGTCCACAACACTGTTGTCATTCTATGTCATGAAAGGTGGTAACAAAGGGTAACCCTGATATGACGCCATTGACAGGCGACTGCACAGCCCCGTGTCACTGTTTAGAATGGCGATTTTCTCACCATTTACAAGTAGTTTGAAACATTTGAGATATTGTAAGTAGTCAGCTGAACAAAATATATAACACTAGCCTAGTGGTTTTTGGATATTTTACTGCAAAATTGTTACAAACTGCACCTTTAAAGTTACTAAATGCTTTTAATGTTACTAAATCCAGACGTTACTTCTGGGTTGAAGTGGGAATTATTGAATTTCCGAGAGCACGTGAAGGCCGCATAAAGATGGATAGTCATTACAGGAAAGAAGTGCATTTTCAGATTTTAACTAAAGATTATGAGGGCACACGGATTTAAAAAAGAGAATGACATGCATTGATAAACTATTTACAATAAACGCCGCAATATTTCATGAAAAAATAGGCATTGTAATTTTTTATTTTACTGGGACTTTGGTCACTCTTCTCCAGCTGATTCTAGCAGACGGTTGATTCGCGTTGTATTATGGGAAATAGTGAGTGAGCGAGTATACATCGGACGTACACTCAAAATCAGAATGCATTGTGGGTAAAAAGTAGTGAACGAATGTAGGGAATTCGGACAACACTACAAAATAGTGGACACCCGATATAGTGCACTATATAGGAGATAGGGGGCGGATACAGACACAGCTTAGGTATTTATTATGTCTATGGTCTAGGGAACAACGGCCACTTCCGTTTCGCGTTAGTACGTCCCAGTGCGTGCATAAGTGTTGCTACGCACTAAAATGTATATACTTTAACATGACAAAAACAGTACATACTTTAAGGGCATAGTATAAGTAGGCGAATTGGGACGCAGCAAATAGGCTTGTTCGACTTAATGCGGCGCCGCAAGATCCGACAGGCGGATGACATCAAAGTACCGCGAGAGCTATTCGAAAATCCATAAAATGTTTGGTTTCGAATCGCTCTCGCGGTACTTTGATGTCATCCGCTTGTCGAATCTTGCGGCGCCGCATCAAGTCGAACTAGCCTAATGTTTTTCAACGGCTCTACGTTCTCTGTACGCGATGACGTCACGGGATGCCGCATTGACGCGCTGAAGAGACGCACGCACTCATATATTCACAAAAGCAGCACTGTGCAGATCATGGCCGACGTTGCTGTTCATCTGTGAACCGTTCATCGGTATGGAGGAGGACTCCGCCGACCCCTACTTACCGTACGACGGCGGAGGGGATACGATCCCCCTGCACGAACTGAGCAAGAAAGGTACGGGGCAATTTATGATAGGTTTATTCACCCCCACCCCACCTTATTTATTGCAGGCCGATTAATCGAGACGGCATCGTTTATTAATAATCTGAGACGTTTATTAGACGTGTGCTCGAGAGCGCGTAGGAATGGGTTTTTTTTGCGTGTGTGTGGTGTTCTTGCCATAAACGTGTTGCATGGTAGTGTGTGTGTATGAAGATAGAATGCTTGTGTAAGCTCCCGGGGCTATTCATCCTAAAACAGCAATGATGTGTATGGTGTAGTATTTGCATGTTGTGATTTGTATCTCTGTGTGTTGCATTTTGCTTGAGAGTGTGCATGTATTAACTAGGAATGCTGGTAGATGTATTTCCCAAAACCTGCTACAGCATCTCTACAGTAGCATTAGGAATATTGTTATGTTTTTTCATGTGTGCGCGCGTGCGCAAAGTCTAGTCAAGTGGAAGGTATTATTCAAGAATGTCGTAATGACACCCAGATCATTTAATCCGTTAACCGAAAATATATATCACGTGTTTTATGCACAGCTTGTGAGTGAAGTACAGTAAAATGCTGCTGCATCTGAAAGCCAGAGGGCGCTCTCGTGCAGAAACTCCAAATACGCACTGCAGAAGAAGACCATAACACACATAGTTCTAGGAAATGACTAGGGCTGCGTCCGAAATCGCATACTGACAGCACGTACTGAATTTGAATAAGTACCTACCTATCGGCCGTTAAAACAGTAAGTTTTATATAGTATGAGTGGGTGTAGTATGAATACATTTCGGACATACTGCGTCCGCCATGTTTTATGGTCATGTGACCCGTATGCTCTTTGACCTATGACGTATTAACAACAGCCTATACGTGAGCGTTTATAAAAACATAATTTAGTCACAAGAAATACATTTATTGGCACTTACATTAAAATCGGACGTCCGCCTTCAAGTTTTCCGCTATATTTATTTTATTTACTTTTGAAATTTGACCGTTGCTCAGCTACCGTGGCATCATGGGATAGAAAAGTGTCCATCCGATCCACACTCACGAATCTCGGCGGAAGTAGTAGACCATCCGGGTATTTCTCGCCTACTGTTTTTTGCAATACTGAGGTTTCGGACATACTACTCATAGCCTTCTATATAGTATGGAAGTAGGCGATTTCGGACACAGCATAGGACTCACTGTTCCTCAAGCCTCCAGTCCTCGGGTATTTTCATGATAATAAAGTATATGTATAATGATTATGTTTGACGGGTGTTGCTTTTTTAAATGCACGTTATAACCGACTCAAACTCGTGTTTGTCGCAGTCTCACGGTTGTCAGAGCAGAAATGAAAACCTCTGCCCTCGGTATATTGTTCTGCAATTTGTTCTGCAGCGTCTTCTGTGTTTACATAACATGAGCAGTTAACCAGAGTTTAGCGGGCTGTGCGTCAGTAATAATGGTCCGTGGGGAAACGCAGTGCTCCGTGTGTACTGTAGTTAAATGGATTAAACTCTATGATTTTTTGTATTCGAGTTACTCGAGGAATCGTTTCATTCCTAGACCAATCAGATCAGATTAGTCTGACAGAAAGGAGGGGATTACAGAGCATTCCCAGCAAACGCGATTTGCGTGAATAAATCGCGCTATTCGCGCGTAGTTGGACGTTTGAACATTTTGAGTTTACTTACATGAAATTCGCTTCATTCGCGTGTGAAATTCACTTCACAACAGATGCAAATTTGCGTCATGGGAGGGGCTTCTGCCAGGCGGCTCCAGTCTTGTGTGTGTGTATATATATATATATATATATATATATATATACAGTATATATATATATAGCACTATGGGCAATTTAGGCTGGGCAATTAGTTCGCTTCTGTTTAGGTAAATTTAGAACTTCAAAATGTAGTTGTTTTGTGGGTTCAGATTTCATGAAACTGAAATCGTATTTGTGCTTAAACCTAGAGCATAAATACACTGATTACTGGCAACGCTGTGCACCATTTTATTGCAGCAATTTGCAAAGCAGAAATGATAAAATAAAACAATTAGACAAAGTGTATAACATTAGTGATTCTTACAGTGGATGAATTGTAAAATTCAGTTCTAATTGGAAAATTACAACTGGAAATTTCTAATTGTGTGTCTCGGATGCATCATTAGTTGCAGGGATTGGGGCAGCTGTCCGATGTGCTGACATAAAAAAAGAGAACTTTACCATGGCCGTTTCAGTAATGAAGTTCAACCAACTCTGAGTTAAACCTTTTAATTTGATTTGAGATGGGAAACCATGCAGGTGTATCCTTTATAAACGTTGCGTACGCACAAAACAGGCATAAAAAATTCTACCCACATATATGAATTTTTTTTTAAATATATTTGGCGCAGCCTCAATAAGTGCACCGTACGTACATTTGAGACCATGCGTAGGCTACACTAGGGCTGTGCCGATAAACGATATCATATCGAATCGCGATAGAATGTATTTAAAAAACAATGATAAGCTATTGGCGTTTTGACTCGATATGGATTAATCTTACAGTCTAACAGAACGCAGAAATAAACGCAACAACAGTCAGTCAGCGTGCAGCTTTTATCATATGCGCGTCAAAGTACAAAGTCCATTTCATACTGCACTTGGCAAAGAAAACTCAACATGAGGAGGAAAACATGACTGGAAGCGGAAACAAAGGTGAAACTAACCTCGAGTTGTCATCACGCGGTTTATCAAGTGTCTTATTTTTTTTCGCAATCGCCGGTTAAACAAAACAAACTTGAGGCGCAATTGCAAGCGAGTTACTTCGAAACTCAAGCACAAACGTTTTTATATCCATCGTTAACATATCTGCTAACATGAGCTGGTGCTTATGAAACAAACCAGCGCTGCCCTGTACAGATTAGAGATGTAATGAAGTGAGTTTGTGTGCACATTAAAATATTGAACCTTGTATGTAAGATGCTTGCATGATTAAAGAAATGTACTTCAGTTTATGTGAGATGTCTTTTTGAAAGACTAAGGTTCACTGAATGCATTGAATGAATCCCACTCCTCGAGCAAGACATTATTGCAGCGTTATGTATGTGCGCAGGTGCTGAGCCAATAGCGTTCGAATGTACACAGTAACGGAGCCCTTTCATTGGTTGAATGTACTGAATGAACACTCCCTTTACTTAACGAGTCAATTGAGTCAAAATGAGACTGAATGAACTGGTACATGTTGTTTATGGCCTAATATCCTCTGTGTTGCAACAGTGCATTCATTTAATTTAATTTTAACTGGTTAAAGGTTAACTTTTGTTAATAAACTGTATTTAAAATAGATTCTTTTAAATACAGTTTTTTAATTAAATATATATATCGAAATACATATCGTTATCGATCAATATAGAAAAAAACTATCGAGTTTACTTTTTGCCATATCGCCCAGCCCTAGGCTACACACACTACTGTGGGAGAATAGGTGAAGTAAACAGAATGATTTAAAAGTCTGTTTTCGCTTTTATACACACATTTGATTAAAATGTCTCCAATTAATGGGGTCAAGCACTCAAATTACATCTAAAAGTTAAGATATTCGTTATAAAAGTTTAGATATTTCTAGTGCAATGTGCTGCTTTTAAACACGTTCCTGTGATATGTTGCGTTAATGATGGTGATATGGCGTGGAGTGTGAGGTGCATGATCATTTCTCTTAAACTAACTTGCAGAACCCGCCTTGTTGGCAGAGACTATTTGCATTAGCTTTGCCAACCAATATGTGATTGGAATAGAGAAAGCGTAAGAATGACGCCAGTCTGCTTTGGCACTGGGGCCGGGGTTCCAACCCATCTCTCGCTGAAAACACTTTTACCTTTTTCTATTACATTAGGCTACAGATCATAAATAAATTTTATTGAAAACAAATGCCTTTAAGACTTAAAATTCATTTTTATTCATAAAGTTTACGTTTAGCTTAAGGTTAGGGGTGTAGGGCTTTAATATCTCAATAAGTTGCCATCATTTTATTAATTTGTATAAATATAATGATTTACACTGTTATTATTGCATAATGTTTAATGCACAACAATACTGAGGTGCAAATAGGCCTTGTAGCCTAACGTTATCTGCCAATATTTATTAGCCTAATAGCATAGGCTAACTATTTCTACTTAATCCAAAGAAACAGCTATTTTCGGTTAGTGTAAATAGCATATCGCTAAGAAATGGTGCTATTTTCACTTGGTGTAAACAGAACCTACTGCTACTTAAACTTAGTTTAATCTAGCCTATACAAGGACACAAAACTCGCAAACACTTCCATGAATCACAAGCTAGGATAAATGTTCCTATATATTATCAAATATACATTAAAAAATGAAAGCACACAGTATAATTGAAAACATGAAAGGTTGCTACAATACGTCGCCATTCGTTGCTGAACACATGACGATAGGCTAAGTATTCCTTTCTTACAGTCACGACGACATAGCAGGAAGATAGGGCCTAAGTTGGATACTCAAACTATAATACTTATAAACTACTGTTTTTAGTTTGTATCTGTAGCGAGGAAGGCGGGACGAGAGCCGTGGGGCAGGAAGGCGGGGCCGGTGGCATGAGTGATAATGAGTATCAGCTGTACGCGCACCGGTCTCGCATGCCTCACGGAGGAGATCGGGAGCATAAGAGGACGAGCGACAGGACTGCTGACGAGAGAGGACCGGGCCCGGACATGTTAAGTTTTGTTTATGTTCGTGTGGCCGGCAGTCGACCGTGAGGAGAATGTTCGCCGGTTCCCGCCTCCTTCCTTCCGTTTTATTGAGCTATTCTACAGTATCATATTCACAAATGGTTAAATATTAATTTCATCTGAATCATATTTCTCAATCATATTTAAATCACTATTTTATAACAAGAAAATACTCATTAATCATTGAGTAAAAGTCAGAACCACACAAAAGGACAGGCCTATATTCGAAGCGAGGACATTATAGTTAAACTAGGCGTTGAAGCGCCATATTTTAGGAAGGAGATGGGGATACATGTAACCCCAGCCTTCCCCTGACAGGAATTTATAAAGACAAATATTCGCAGGTTCTGGCATGCGCAAAATCTTTACTCCGCGCACACACTTTAAGTATGAAATCTACGCAAAGTTTATAAATGAGACCCCCTAACAGCTGCATTTAGTTAGTTCAATAGCTACACTGACTCCAGTCACATACATCATGATGTTTATTATTTCAGGTTTTATTTTGAATAAAAAACACGTTATTCCGCCAACAAATACACGACATGATCTTTAGAGTACAGACATTTGACACTTGATATTAAATAAATGTAATTCTTTTTCCACGGAGTCGAATGCTCTTTTTACATAATTAAATGTTCTCTAATCCAACCTGTTACATTTCTCAATTTGAGTAATAAAGTGAACATTTGACTTCTACTCAACCAACAGCAATAAGGCAGAGGCTCGAAAAATGGAAAACCTGAATGAGGAGGTTGCCCTGATACCAAGTATTGCAATAATATTAAAATACAGTAAAAAAGAATGACTGTTGCTTTTGTATCACAGTTGTAACACAAGACTAAATATTTTTTATGTAGAAAACGCATAGGCCTAAGAATTTTTAGATATTTGTTCTTGAAATAAGACAAAAATACTCAGCAAGAAAAGCAATTTTCAGCGTGAATGAAGCTTACTCTTTGAAAGGAAGAGACCGAAAGGAACTTTGGGTTTACCGAAGAAAACCTGCCACCGACAAGGCCGGATTCTCGAAACTGTTCTTAAGATATAATGTAAGATTAATTATAGAAAGTTTGTAAGAAAGTTCACAAGTGCGATTCTGGAACATTTCATAATAAGTTCTCAAATATTTTATAAAGAATATCTTTAGTTTTTGAAAGAATAAAAAAATTAATATATGTTTTGTCGATTATTATACTCGCCTGCTTGTGAGGGCCGTGTATTTATTTGTGTAACAATCGACTCGCATTCTAGCCTATTAGCGTACTGTGTTAAATGGCATTAACGACCGCATTAGCTAGCATTATTATATTACATTTTTATAATACCTTTGTGTGTTACTATGTCATAACATTTCTGACCCTCTCCGTTTCAAGTCACTTTTGTCCCTATAAATGTAAAGAAAAAAATAAATAACAAACTGAAGACAGTACCTTATTATTATTATTATTATTATTAAATCAATCTAGAAATTCTTCAATGGAATGTAAACATTCGAACTTGTGATTCCGGCTCAATTCAATACATGTCACACGTGGAACAACCAAATACATGCATAACATCTTACCTTTTGACATTTAAGACAACTGTAAGGCTATCTAGAAGATGTTTACGACCGCTTTTGTTTCGAGAATTTAAGAACTGTCTTAAGACTTTTTTCCAGAAGACAAAACATTCCTATTAAATTTAATTTAAGAAAAAATATGGCAGTTGTGAAGAATTTTCTTCCTGAGAATGTTTTGTGAATCTGGCCCCAGGTTAGGTTCACATTCACAAAGTTACCATGGTAACTGAGTTACCTCACGAGCTTGACTTACCCTGCTTTCTCAAGATTGACTTACCTCCCATTCTGAAACAGAAAACTCAGTTTCCCTCATTTCATGGTAAACATAATTTTAACTAAACCTTCTATCTGAACCGGCCACTGCAACCAAGAGTTGTTTTTGTTTTCTTGTTACAAAATATTTCTGAGGCACAACGCACCTGCAGAAAGAAACATTATAGCCTATGTCATACAGTCTCATTATGGCAACCTGAGTGGGAGGAGCTGAAGCACCACAGCAAAAAGGCTGAATATCAGGGGAGGTCACATAAATGTGGCATATACATATGTACCTCACAACTACCTTAGAAAGTTTTGGGCTTGATTAAGTATATTTTATCCACTGTCTTCTCCCACGGCCATTTAAAAGAAAAATGTCATGTTTCATACGCAAGGCAGGCTCTGTCTTTTTTTTGTGGAGCTAAATTATACTTATAATAACTGAACAATCATAATCCGCTTCATTACAATAACTCGCATCATTACAATCAGTAGTCCTCGATAATTCCATGTTGTTTTGGGTTGGCTTCAACAGGAGTCCTAACGCCATCTAGCGGACAAAACATGACACACTCAAGCCCTAAAAATGAGCACACGCTTTCGACATGAAGAGAGCACGTTCTTTTCGCCTGTTTGGACTCTTGAACCACACGTTGGCATTGCATGCTTGGTTGACCCGATTACATGTTCATAACGTGCGTTTATCACAAGAAAAAACGGGTGTCGAAAACGCGCGTTTTGGCCGGATAAATCGCGCACTCAAAGCGTGTGTTTTCGGTGGCTCCAAAGCGCACGTCGAGAACGCGTGTTTTCAATAGCAAATCACACGTCAAGAACGCACGTTTTGATACAAAAAGCGCACACTTCCGACGCGTGGTTTTTTGTTACCGCAAATCGCACGTCGAGAACGTGCGTTTACATGGAAAATCACACGTGCGTTTGCTGTCGAATCGCATGCTTTTGACACGTCAGTGTGCAATAAGACGCCCTACCAGGCGTTAATGAATACTTTGGCTTTCCATAGTCTCGCGGAAGAGCCGTTTAAACTTGACACGTGCACACACAGCTTGTGTCATACTCGCGCGTCTCTGCCCTGTGCGGCGCGTCTCTTGGGCGAGCCATTTAATCTTGACGCGCACACACAGCCTGTTTCGTAATGCTCGTTTATACTTGAGTACGGCTCCACACCGCAAGTCTCCACAAGCGCATCTGGCAATATGGACAAGGCTTGACGCACGCGCACTCCCTGTGTCAACTCACGCCTGGCTCCGCGTTTCAAACAAATGTAAATTCTATTTTACTGTTTTGCTAATTTCACTTGGATGAAATGAAACATCCAGCACATTTTCTACTTGTTTTTAAAATCCCAAATACTTCAAAAACAAATGTAACCTATGTAAAATTTTAATAATTAACTAACACAATAAAACATTTCATGGATTTAAGGGTTATAATGGGAGTATTTGTTTTAATGGAAACTATAGTAGTGTAGTGTACACCGGTGTTTGGATTCTATTGATGTGATATAATCTGGCAGCTGGTAACCAATAGAACAACAGTAATTAATATTTGAAGAATGTCCAAAATGCACTACAAAAGGAATTTTGTAATGATTTTAATGGAAACAATTAGAATTTCTGTAATGTTTTTAATTTTTTTAATTTAACTGTCGTGCAAAGGCAAAAGACCGTAACTTCGATTTTGGTCGAAAATTAGTTAGTGATATTTTTGGGATATTCAAGACTTCCTTTATCACGTGCATAAGTATTTTGAGTCAATGTCATAGTTTTTTTGAGAAAATAATGCGTCGTCTTAACAGTAACTTCCAAAAGCCCATAGGAAACCAAGGCAGAACACCGTAACACTTGTTACCGCTCTTTGACTTTGTTTTGGAACACTCTTATTGAGTTACGGTACTCTGGCTTTGTTTAGCTGTGCGTAAATATGAAGTTACTGTGTCGTGACAGTTTGGGTCTGCACACTGGTTGCAAGATTGACTCCAATGCTGTGACAGCGTAGCATGTAGCATGATCACACATAAAATCAGTACAGTTCGCAATTAAATCCATATCCTACCTTTTCTTGTAACCCAATAAAATCCATGGCAATGAATGTCATCGAAGTTGTTTAATCCACAACAATCCACAAGAATTCTGAGCATTATTCCAACCTGCTTGGCTGGCGTTCACTTAAATCAAATCTTCCTTTAGGCGAGGCAATTATTGTGAATGAATCTGTTGCTTTGAAAGAATCTTTGAAGTGAGATTCAGTGATTCAATGACCTATTCATAAACACAGTCAATGATTTGATGTGTCACTCACTTAATTACTTACCTCCCACCCCCTACTGGCGGTTTTAGTTTCATATAAGGATCACTTATTTTATCATCGTTGCATATTTCTCTTTTGAACCTTTTTATTTAAAACATTATTTATTTTTAAAAAGTAAAACATTATACAGGTTACAATAATAGTTTTGTAAATGGTGATCAGCAGCTGAATATTGATAATGTGGAAATTACTGCTTTTTGCCTTGGCGTGACTTCTCACTTTTTGCAGACACTACAAAGGCAGAGGACAGTAACTTCAAAATAGGGGTCAAAAGTCAAGTTTAAGCTCATGTTTTTTTAAGTAGATAAATTTAATTTCTAAAACATCTAATTGTCAGATTTCCAGTGTCCTACCTATAATAATTTGGCTGGACAAATTCTCAGTTTCACACTCTAGCGAGTTAAGGTCTTTTGCCTTTGTAGGGCTGTATACCCATACTGTGCTTCACACTATTGACAATATTGAGCTGAAGCTTGACTTAGAAAAATTGAATCGCAAATCAAATCGCAATCGCAATGTCTGTAAAAAAAATCGCAATTAGATATTTTCCCCAATTCGCACAACCTTAGTGCGTGTCTGATTATTATATTAATTAAATGCTAGGTTTCAACTGCAGAGGATGGCAAGCAACCACAACAACTGCAATGTTCACGTTTATTCATTTTTTACGAGCTTATGTCCTTTTTGTCTTAAACTTCATGCATATACTGTATAATAGGGCTGCAACGACGTGCGTGAAATGCGTCGACGCGTCGTATTATTTATGTTTATCTGCTGTAATAGCAGTTTCTGTTCCCAGGCGTGTGTAAGTTAATCAGCAGAACAAGAGAAAGTATAATACACCCGACAAACAGCGATCAAGAGCCTCGGACGCAGTAAGTTAGTGAATGGACGGAGGAATTCCCCCTAACGTTACCTCCGGAATGCGATCATCACAGCATGGACACGCAATCACAAACGGACAGAGAGGGGAACGTAGATGTAGACTTTCATAATAAATTACTTTATTTTAACACTACGATTTACATAATTGATTTACATTAACGCTATTGTACTAGTGTAAGTTAGTGTATGTGAACCTTTGCAGATTGTGACCCTGCTTAAATTACTCTTAAGCTTCAAAAAGGACTAACTATCATGAAACCACCAATGCACTTGTCATTAGATAGCTTTATGCGAGGAATACTCCAATATAGCATAATTAAGAAACTCTGACCTCCGCTGGTGCTGTCTGTCAATCTCCAGTCAGCATGCGTGTGTACGGTGACGGTCAGGACGCTACTCTTTCCAAGATGTTCCAATGTTTTCATTATTCTTCATAATGACAAGATGATAGTCTATGGTTTTGTTTAAAATGTATTTTGCTAGAGACTGTGAGTTAACGTTACTCGCCGAGTATAGCTTAGCTTATTAGAAGCACTGGAAGCGGTCTGAATATTTTGCGTCTTCATACGAAATAACTCTTTTTAAACCTCCTTAGGTTAAAATGAGTATTACATTTATGTTTTTTTTAAGAACTGAAAATATTTGATGTGTTTCTAACGATAAATGCTAGTAGTGTAAGGCTATTACAACGCATTAAGCCATACATCTCTCTATACACCGGGTTCCCTTTAATAAACTTGATCAATTAGCAACTTTGAAAACACATCTGTTTGTATCTGCAGCACCTGTGCGATGGATAAGAGCGAGAGACGGCTGCAGCCACCAGCATACTGTTAACAGATGCGGCTTTCACACGAACATTTAGACAGGCTTGCTTTTCCTCAAAAACATGCTAAATATAAATATGATGATCATATACTCACTCAAATGTTTATGTAGCTATTGTTCTGTATATTATTGCACTCTGCGTGAGCTTAATTAGATATTCTGTATTTTTACAAACTCGCGTTGCATGTTTTGAACAAAACACAGGATAGTGTAGGCTTGTTTTTGGATATAGTCTAATTATAAACTTATGAAATTGTGGCACTTGAATAATAACAAAATAATATAATATGGAATAATGCCCTGCCATAATATTCAGTGCCTATTGCGTTTCATTTGTTTTGCCGTGTCCACACAAGAGGTGACGCGCGACATAAAAAAACGTTCTAATATTAATTGCAGCTTTGTGGCCAAAATCTCTAAATAACATGGGATTTCTGGTGTGCCCAGTGTTACAGTTGCACAAAGACTGGCTCATTTTTACTTGATTTTACTTCATAACTTCCACTGTTCGATTGTACTTTGTTGAGGCTCTGTAAATTTTCTCGTATGAAACCTATACAATTTGCTTTTATATATTTTCGTTTGATAGTTTATATTTATATGTAACATAATATGGTTGGCCTTAGGTCTTTTTTTCCTTTTTAAGGAAAAAAGGCTTGTAGCCTTCCTTGCGTTTTTTTTTGCACCTCATTGCTCTTCTTTACATTTATTAGTGAATGCAGATCAACAAAGTATTGAATTTGTTTTAAAACGTCTGTCATTTGAAAACAATTATTATGGAGCATATATTGTACAGTATATTTGCAACCAAAATAAGAATGACTGAGGTAATATCGCACACAAAATCACCACACAGAAAATTCCATCACCGCCACAGCCCTAGTACAAATGAAGGTTTCTCTGACATATGATGCTATTTAGTGAACTTGTATGTACACCACGTGTCGGCTCACGTCTGGCTGGCTCCATATGACGGATCTATGTGGAAAGCTGATTAGCTGATTATGAGGCGTTGTGCTACCGTTACAGCTGACCTCAGAACTGAACATGTATTCAGTCTGTCATCCAGATGACCTAGTTCTCTGCTTTCATAAGAGCCACATTTTTATCATTTACACTCGTGGTGATTGTTGAACGTTCAGTGTAGGCATTTTGGGCTTTAAAGGCATACTCACCCAAAACTGAAAATTGTGTCATGAATTACTCCAATTACTCTTTGGCGGGAGAAGCAGCAGCGGTCACTGAGCGGTTGAACTGTTTTCACTGTTTGAGAAAAACTACCGTCACTGAACTTACACACTAGAGGTCGACCAATATGGGTTTTTCTCTGGTCGATGCCGATTTTTAGAAATCAGGCCAGCCGATGGCCACTTTATGAGGCCGATTTTCTTTTTTCCAACTTCATCTCATAAAATCGAATTAAGTAATAAGAAGTGATACAGAATATTGCTTAAATTAAGTATTTATTGAAGATATGTCTCTTCAAATCAGTGCACTTAATAGAGAAAGATTGACTAAGTGTTCCAGGGTTTTTCCTGGCTCAAAATGAGGCGGAGGTGGTGCCATCTTGATCTTGTACACACACACGTAGGCCTACCGTACCTTTAAGTGACCAAAGCAAAGTGACCGCAACCAAAGTGACTTTGAGTTTGACATATTAAAAGTTCTAATAAAATTAGATAAAAATGACAATTAAGTTATATAAAACATTACCTTTATTCAACCAAACAGAAATGTTTTTTTAATCAAATAAAGCTTTTTTATCATTTCAACTAACTTTTCAGCCCACAATAGCCAACTGAATTAACCAGTCTTTCTAAATAAGCAAAGCTCATTCACATCTTGCATTCTCTGTGGTTCACTTTAAATGATTCAGTGATCTCTTATATTCGCTAGTGACTGAAAAGTTCAATAGTTTAAATTAATCTGTTCAAATGAGTCATTCGTGTGCGAGTCGCTCTGAACACAATGTGCGTTCATACTGGCGAACTCGCTGTGTACAGTATACGCTGATTCAATGATCCAACTGCACAGCTAAAGACATTACAATGATGTACGTCATGTTAATTTAATAAGTTTCAAGAAATTAAACGTACTTGGATGCAAAACAAACAGCCATGAAACACAGGCTGGCTCTTGTTTTCTTTAACTCTGTTTAGCGCCCCAGTGTGCTGATAACGAAACAGCGCCTCCACTGTGGCGTAATGTCGCAACTGCAGTTACAAATGACAGTCTGTTAAATGCACGCAGCATTTCTTGTGAAGACTCGCAACATAATTTTGGCGAGAGCATGAGGCGGCACGACATTTGACGGAGGCGGCCGCCTCCAATTTCTCTATGCAGGAAAAACCCTGTGTTCATTGCAAGGGCACAAGATAGCAGTCTAATCATAGTAATAATACATTGCTCAAAACTTTTAAGCACCTTCTCAAACTGTTCTGAAGCATGCTTTTTGTTTATGTTTGTTGGCAGACACTGCTATTAGTCAAATGGTCATAATCTAAGTTAAAACAAAAATAAAAAAAATCACTCGCATTATACAGCCTGCTGCTCATAACTGCGTTTTTAGTTATATTTAGCTTTTAGCCTTTTTCTAGCCTGACAGGAAAGTAGACGCTCTTGTGGTCGAATGTGTTTAAACAGCTGCAAGAGTGTTTTCTCTCCATTTCAGATTTCTAACAGCAGAGCAGAAAAAACCCCGCTTCCCTCTGTATGTTTATCTGTAAATTGTGTGCACTTATTTTGTCCATTTGATAGAAAGATCGACCAAAATGCATCTTATACCACTACCCACAGACACATTTTAGCCAGAAGTTTCTTCTTTTAACAAGGCATGGCTGCATAGTGCGAGTTGCTCCGTCTCACACGCAGCCTCAGAGGGAGAGAAATTCTCCGGTGCAGAAACAGTATTATAACGTCGGAGTTTATCTAGCTATACAATGCGGACAACTGTAATAATTTAGCCGCTGGGCTCGTCACATCACCAGGTTTTGGTACCCGTGCATACATGTAGCCTAAACTATGTGGTTGAACAATAGAGTTTCAAAAAGTTACACGCATTCTCAAGTAGCATCATATTTAATCAATGAAATATACAAGGCTAGATTAAGAACGAAGGATAAAAATAATTTAAGCCTTACCATTTTCTTGTGAAGTTATCAGGTAGTTAAAAAGTTAGCAGGCAGAGGGGGACATCACCGTGTTATGCCGCAAGAGGCAGCGTCACATGTTCCACAACAACGCTTAGCTGCTCACAGATGCACCTGGCTGTTAATCGGCCTAATTTGCGGCACAATCGGCCGATTAATTAAAAAATCCCCAAAACCTCTACTACACGCACTGAAACTCAAGTGTCTATTGTGGGAGCGTCTTCACGACGACCCGTCAAAATAGAACACAGGTTATAATGTATGAAATGAAACATTAGGTTCGAATGAAAAAATAATGTAGTGTTCTATAGTATTTGATTTAGCAAATTCTGGTATTCTTGTTGTAAATTGATCAACTGTAGTATACTTTAATATTTACTATAATAAGGTTAAAAAACACAACATTATCTAGGAATTTTACTGCAGTTTACTATAGGACTAGTAAATACTATAGTATAGGCTACTATAGTATTTTTATGTGGACAAATATATTACTATTTGTAATACAGTTCAAAGGAAGGAGGTGGGAACCGGCGAACGTTAAACAAACTTTTAATCAAATGAACAAACAACAAAACAAAAGTAAAGGGCCGACAGCTACCAACTGCCGGCCACACAAACATAAATAAAACTTAACATAATGTCCAGGCCTGGTCCTCTCTCGTCCTTCACTCCTGTCGCTCATCCTTTTATGCTTCCGCTCTGTGAGAGATGCGAGACCGGTGCAACGTGCAGCTGACACTCATTATCACTCGCGTCACCGGCCTCGCCCCGTCCCCTCACAGCTCTAGTCCCGCCTTCCTCGTTACACTATTGTATAGTAAAAACTGGACAACACAGAAGAATAAAAAATTGGTAAACTAAAAATTATATGGCCCCAATTGATCCATTTGTATATAACATTAATGTCCTTTGTTGTTAACCAGTCTGTTTATGTGATGATCTGCATTTGTGTTTTTTAAAGATGATAACAGACGTTTTATACTTGTGCTACCTGGACAACTGTTTGGCCTGTGCTACAAAACTTTAAACCACTGTAGCACCAGTGCTATGTGCAAAAAAGTTAATTTACAGCCCCGTATTTCAATTCAGATCGTGGATCAAAATTCTTTGTTATGAAGATTGTGATATGCTTTTTTGGGAATATCGCCAATCTCCAAAGTCACTAGCAAATACACATGCATTTGTGTATTGTGTAAACCACCGATGTGGTTTTAGAAGCGCACACAGCGCAAGGACATGACGGCCCAGGCCCACTCTATAGACTTATGGTAAAGCTTAGACATTTTGTTTCGTTTATTATTTTTATAATTTTTATATTGCACCGATTTTGCAGAGTTACAGTTACACAAATGATTGTTTTGTACTTAAAGACATCGCGTTTCATTGTTTTTTAGGCTCCATAAATGTGCGCTAAACAAGCCTAAAACATTTGTATTTATTTTCGTTTAAGAGTTTATATATTCACCCTAGGCTAAATTCAACACTTTTTTTTTTTTAAAGAGAAAAGACGTTGAGCCTACCTTGTGTTCTTTTCTTTATGTAACTCGTTGCCTTTCTGTGTTGGGCATTTAACAATCAAAAGTATTTAAAAAGATCAACTCGTCATTTTAAAATCAACATTATATGCTATAATAACCCAGCAACAAGAACTTTATATGACTTGTGACTTCCTGGCTGTTGCTGATTTTTTACGTTTTTAAGCTGGATGAAATGCTTAATGAATTGTTTCCACAAACTTGATTTTGATTTGTGTCCAGTTATGCGCACAGACTCACATTTAAGCATAGCGTGACCATTGCGACGCATTCATAACGTGTAGTCAGAGAGGTATGACTTTTACCTTAAACATGATTGGTTTTCAAATGTTATTCGTTGCTTTGCGCCAATCACAAAGACAATTTAACCGTTTTGAGTAAAAACAAGTTTTTTACGGAGTTGAAAAGGAGTCGACAAGAGTCGATTCCTGTCTTGGAGTCGAATCCAACTTTAGAGACATAAAGGGTCGACTCCCCATCCCTAGTGTAGCCCGGGATGTATAAAGACGCGCCTCATTTTATAACGCCGCAATCCTGGGCACGTTGCAAATATTGTTTAAAATGTATTATTTAAAATGCTCACTGAAGCTACATGGGGCTCTATAGAACCGCTACATTTAATTGTCTTCTAGGGTCAGTTTTCTTTGTCCAGTCAAATCGTTTGACTGGCTGTATGATGCTGCTATGCACACATTTCTTTGCACGTGTCTCTTGGGATTAGTACATTGTAATTTTCTGCTTTATAAATCACAATTGTAACTATTTTTTATTATTTAAATGTAAATTTTTCAATTAATAAAATCTTTACTAAATCACATTACAACTTCAAACTCTACCTTGGTCACTTTGTCCCCTTGTTTCTCTCCTTTAGCATGTCTTGAAGTGACTTTTTCCGTCTCTGTTTCGTTAGGGTCAAACTACACCATGTCTAATGGTGGTGGTGGAGGAGGGGCCAGCAGTTCCACCCACTTGCTGGACCTGCTGGACGAGCCTATTCCAGGGGTGGGCACCTATGATGACTTCCACACTATTGACTGGGTCAGAGAAAAGTGCAAAGACAGAGAGCGCCATCGCAAGGTAATGCATCAACTTTTACTCCACTTACCACATTAAAGAAAACCTGGAGAGAGCATCTGATGGATAAGGCTTTCATTCATTTGCTAGAATGCACACACAGTAGGAGACTTGGCTGAATGAAAGATTTTTAGGCAAATTACCTTCCGCCTTCACTTGGTATTATACTGTGGTCTAACAATCAACAGTTGAAGTTATGTTTGTTGACACAAATATTCTTGTATATATTTTTTAGATAAACAGTAAAAAGAAGGAATCCGCATGGGAGTTTACCAAGAGTCTGTATGATGCCTGGTCAGGGTGGCTGGTGGTCACGCTAACAGGTCTTGCGTCAGGTAAGCACACGCTTCAAGGATCATCACCAGATTCAGATTTTTTTTCGCTGTAAGGAAGTGATTAAAAAGTGGATTGAGTCATTGATATGGATGGACAGTGTAATTGTGCAACAGTATAATTCATTACAAAATAATATCACATGACATGTGGTGAACAAGTTAATGAATATTTTACTTGGAAAATTGATCAGTAATGTTGGTGTTGAGGTCTAGTTTGCATTGCTAATGTTCAAATGATTTTGGGAAGTGAAATGTAGGCCCAGTCAACTGCTCACTTTGTCCTGTTGTGAAATGCCATGTGACTAGCTTGTTGTACCACAGCAGCATTCATGCACTATACACTTTAAAAATCTATTCTATTGCAACTAAATTATATTGGTTCACAATAAATTTGCCTTTAATGTGTATGCCTTTAAACATCATAATTGTCTCAAGTCAGAGGGGTGTCTTTGTGGCTCATTTCAGTAGTCAACCACACATCACAGGTCTGCAGATGGTCTATTGCAAGTCACCGGTAATACAATTTGAGTAGAATAAATCTGTGCTATATTGTCCAGAACAGTCGCAGAGCAGTTTATTTAATTTAGTGTGCTGACTTAATTCAGTATCAGTGGTTCAAGTCTTGGTTCAAGTGGTTCAAGTCTTGCCTCTCAGGTAGATCACTACTTCTCATTTAGAGTATCCTGGAGTCTGGGTCTCTGAGTCCCAACATCTCAATACAGGGGTGCCTTGGGGCTCAGTGCTTGGACCGTTGCTCTTTTCTATATACATGATATCACTAGGTTATGCCATTCGGAAACATGGCTTTTCCTATCACTGCAATGCGGATGATGCACAACTCCACTTGCCATTTCAGCCTGACAATCCAACTGTTTCTACACGCATTTCAGCATGCCTGAGTGACATTTCACTCTGAATGAAGGACCATCACTTGCAGCTTTAGCTTGGAAAAACAGAACTGCTTGTAATCCCGACTGACCCAAAAACTCATCACAACCTCTCCATTCAACTAGGCTCATCAACCATCACACCTTCCAAAACGGCCAGCAACCTGGGAGGGGTAATCGATGATCAGCTAAACTTCACGGATCATGTTCCCAGCACCACCCGGTCCTGCAGATTCATCCTCTACAACATTAGGAAAATTAGACCTTTCCTGTCCGAGCATGCTACGCAAGTCGTACTCCAGGCTCTTGTCCCGTCCAGACTGGACTATTGCAATGCGCTACTGGCTGGACTCCCAGCTTGCACAACCAAACCTCTACAGGTGATCCAGAATGGGAAGAGTGGTCTTCGATGAACCAAAGAGAGCACACGTCACTCCTCTCTTCATTAAGTTACATTGGCTCCCTATAGTCGCTCACATCAAATTCAAAGCTCTGCTCCTGGCCTACAAGACCACCACTGGTTCGGCACCCCCATATCTTACTCGCTAATACAGACCTATATACCCGCCGGATCCCTGTGCTCTGCAAACGAACATCGTCTTGTAGTGCCATCCCAAAAAGGGAAAAAATTACTCTCATGTACCTTCTCTGGATCTGTTCCACATTTGTGGAATGATGTATCCACCGCTACAAGATCAGCAGATTCTGTAGCCATCTTTAAGAATCTGCTGAAAACTCATCTCTTCATTCAACACCTCACCGATTATTTCTGACTTCTGTTTCTTTTCTACTCTTTCTATCCTTAAAAACAAAATCCTTTGCTTTGTATACTGTGGTAGGCTATATGAGACCAGTTTTTAATGCATTTATGCTTTTTGTTGTCCTTATGTTGTTCCTATTGCTTCTATTGTTTGCCTCATTTGTAAGTGAGTAAGGTAAATTTGGCACAGCACTATGAGATGTCCGGTCTCGAAACAGAGACTATCGCATTGGATCGTCATAGCGGCATTCTCGAGCCAGGGTATGGAATGCCCTTTTAATGTCAGAGCCCACTCTACGAGAGCTATAGCCTCTTCATGGGCATGGTCTAGGGGTGCGTCAGTTCAGGGCATATGCACAGCGGCAGATTTTACAGCTTGGATGTGTCTTCCCTAGCTTCCCGAGTCGTCTGGGTAAGCTCACCATCTACGGCTGCCTGACTGGGTTCCATCAGGTCATGTAAACCTGAGAGCCCGGGCAGGAGCGGCCTCTGTTAGTGATATTACTCTATTTTATGCTGCCTTAGCGCCAGTGAATTTTCAGCTCGCTGTGTATGTTAATGTATACACCACGTATGATTGGTATTTTACTTATTTGCTGCCCTAATCAGCGCATCAATATGGTCTATAGTTGGGATTGTTTATCATGTTCTTCACTGTATCGTTATGATGTTCGGCTTCTTTGTCTGCTCCACTTTAGGCTGAGCCATAGCGTGTGCTTCTGACGCAATGTCGAAGTGAACCATTCTCGAAAGGGAACACTCCGGTTACTTTCGTAACCTCGGTTCCCTAAAAAACGAGAATGAGACATTGCGACCAGATTACTTGTATTAAGGTAACTGTATATTCAAATAATAAATGCAACAGATAGATTTTTCTTGAGTTTAAATTTGGCTTTTAAAACCTAATAGAGTTACTGTATTTATCCAAGACATACACATTGCTAGTCATACATCTATTGTTTTCAAGCACATAGATTTCGGATAGGCCTATATAAAATAGGTACTGTAAACCCCATCGTGTCCTCGCCTTTATTTTACCTCATTACAGTTATAAAAGCATTAAATGGGTAATAAGACACTAGATTGGATAAGCATTGGCGCTAACAAATTAACACGCAAACAGAGACGTTTATTTTAATGTAATCTTTAACTTAACATATGATACACATTCATTATGTAAACGCTAACAGAATTTAAAACCGTAAAAAATAAATCCGGATGTTTCCTCCTTTCACCACAGAACTCTCTTTGTTTTCTTCGTAATATGACTTAAATCTGAAGTATTTCTGTGCGCATCTCTTGTGGATCGGAGCCGCGCTTATATGCTCATCACATCTTATTGCATCTATAAAAAGTTTCCGACTGACAACCTGTCAGACAGAGCATCAGTACCCGGTTGACTCGGTACGTTGGTGCTACCAGGTCTTATGAAAATTAAGTACCGCCAACTTTTTTTATTTTTAGGTACCAATAATTGTGGAGGGCACTGTATATATTGGCTATGAAATGATCTGATACAAACATAACCTGTCACTCTTCACAATCCTCCTTTATTGTCGTCTTTGCAAAAAGCTGTCATTTTGCACTGGCATTCATTTGCCAGCCCCTATTTTTAAATGACAGTATTTATTACTAACTCAAAAGCAGGTCAGAACTAAATGACTATATATGTACTTTACTACACATTGTCATAAAAGAACTTTAAATACTAAATCTTACACTCTTGTTAAATGGTCTAAGAACGCTTGTGTTCTGATGTGTTTTCAGTGACTGATTTGATGGGTTCAGACAGTGAGTCCTCGTGAGTTCAGTGTTTGACATATGAGTTGTTTCAACAAAATGATTCGGTTCAAATGAGTCATTAGGTCGCGAATCGGACATTAGCGGACATTGATGCGCTGTTTGTTATTCACAGCTGTTAGGACATCACAAAAGATAGGAGTCAACACGGAAGAAAAAACAGGGAAGAAAAGGCAACATGTTTTTGAGCAAATTCACACCCAGCTGTAATTCAGGTAAAAAATTATCAGAATGCGCCGCGTGAAACATAGATTCTGTCTTCCAACCTTGCTTTTGATTAATGTGTTAGAGCAGTGGTTCTCAAACTTTTTCGTTGTAAGGCCCCTTTGTGTTAAGTGCATCGCTTTGCAGCCCCCCATATAAAGACATTTTTAAAGACATTCAAAGGAATTTCTATTAAACCAAAAATATTCAGTTATACAATGCTGGAACCTCAATTCTTTTGGTTGGTGGTGTCATTTTTCTGATGTTTGATTGCATAAAATCTATGATAAATTTCTATATTTCATAAAATGCCACAAAATCTGTGGCCCCCCTGGATCCATCTTGGGCCCCCCAGGGGGCCACGGTCCCCAGTTTGAGAACCACTGTGTTCGAGAGACAGTTCAGAAACTGACATGTTCGACTTCATTAAGCACTGCGCAGAACCGAACGACTGGAATATGACATCATTGTTCCGTGAGAGTGTTTTAAAAGCAGAGCAGTCTGCCCTGCGATGTTTTATGCTGATTGGTCTTCGCATCACAGAATGAAGTCAAACACACACTTTAGTTTGGAGACAGAGGGAGTGCACAAGCTCTTTGCTCGCTCTTTCCTGCACTTATCACAAGCGCTTCATTCACCACTCATTAATCACATTAAATGTTGACCCGTGGGTGGGCTTGTCCTTTCAACTTGCTGAGAATTGCCAAATAAGGGACTAAGAAAAGTTGTTTCGAAATGGATTTTCATGTTCAAAAAAAACTTTCCGAAACTTATACGAACCTTGGGGGAGTGTATGGAGCACAGAAATACTACGTAATACACCCAACTCGTTTTTTGACAAGTTGACCATGTTAAGCATGAGAAGACAGCACGTTTAACATTGTAAAGAAGTAAGAATGCATGAAACTGTTATATCACCCCTCTGTATGTATCCCAGCAATAACTGAAAAAAGTAATAGCCTTTTGCCTTTTGTATTGCATTAGGCTATGTTGCAAAAATACTGGCTCATTTTAACTTCGCAGGATTCCGTTATATTTTTTTATTAAGGTTGTGTAAATTTGCACTGAACAATACTGAACAATTTGCATGTATATGTTATCATATGACATTTTATATTTAGCTTATATTTAGCTTAATCTCGTTGGGCTATAGCCTACCTTGCGTTCTTGTGCCTCTTCGTTGTTCTGCATTTACTAATAAACATATAAATACAAAAGTTTTTTTTAAATTGACGTCTTTGTCATTTGCAAAAGGCAACAATATATGCTACAGAATAATAACCAAAAAAAGAGATCTTATTTAGGCCTATTTTATTTAGGCCCAATTAATAAAGGAAGGCAGTAATAATAACAAACTGCGCTATTTAGCCACCTAAAAACACAAGTATCTTTCACCGTTATCAACCCTCATTTCACGACAAAAAAAATGCACATTACATAACTTTGCAGTATATTACGCCATGTGTCTTTACGGGATCTTCACGGAATGTGTGTAAACGCACGCACAGATTCCAGAAAATCACTGGCAGTGTGAATGAACAAAATCTAACGATCCCGGGACATATTAAATGACATTAATATTAAATATTAATATCAAAACACTTCAAAACAGCCTCCATTATTCGCAAACGGTGGATAAACCTTGAAAAATGATATATGAGCGCACCAAATCACAGAGATGCCGATTCGCACTGGACTAATATTATCACAGGACCTTGGTGTTCGTCAAAATATGGTAGGTAATTTGTGGGGGAATTTTTACTTTACAAATTACAGACATGGCCGATTCGCACGGGATTAAGATCACAGACAATCTCTGCAATTATTACAAATGACCAGAGGTCCCCAGGTAATACTAATCCCGTGCGAATAGGGCTGAATTCGTCAGAGTTTCAAAACGAACAGAAGATGTTTTTTACAGTTCATAATATAACACAACGATCTTTGTGGCATTGTTTGCCGTGATGTTTCTTGATCTGATTCTGCAAAGCATGCATCTGTCACTCACTCATACCCCCGCGTTGTGTGCACACGCACGCACGCACACACACACACACACACACACACACACACACACACACACACACACACACACACACACACACACACACACACACAGGTGCACCAGTGGTGCAGTGTTTACAGGCTTTTTCCTTCAGAAAGCGATAGCATCTAGCGTCATTTTGGAAAAACTTTAACTTTCAGTGAGTGGAAAAATGTATCTCTCTTCATCTTCTCCGCTCAATTAGCAGCAGAAGCAGCACAATCATAACCAAACCACTGCTTTATTTGTTAGTGATTGAATGAATGAATGAATGATTACAAAAAAGCGTTTACAAGCATCTATCATAGTTACAGACGAGTGTTTATGTTCATGTGTCGAGTCAGTAACAATTATTTTATGTCTGACAATGGAAACATTAAATATGTAAACAACTTCGGGCTTTATTGGGCATTCAGTTGTATTAAAATACAGTAAGTTCAGAGAGCGCATTTACGTCGCAATGATATATTTAACAATATCTGTTAAATATTCACAGCAAAACTTGAACATCAAAAGTGCACAAATTTTATCGGAATTTTACACAAACCATAATTGATCCAGAACATTTTGAATAAAAATGGAAAATAGAAAAATTTATTATTTTAAAAACACTATATTTGTTACAAGACCTCAAATTGTCCTCTCGTTTTGCCAGGTGCTTTAGCCGGTTTGATAGACATCGCCGCCGACTGGATGAACGACCTGAAGGAAGGCGTGTGTCTCAGTGCAATGTGGTTTAATCATGAGCAGTGCTGCTGGGGCTCCAACGAGACCACCTTCGCTGAGAGAGACAAGTGTCCCCAATGGAAGACATGGGCCGAACTCATTCTGGGTCAAGCTGAGGTCAGAGCATTAACAGATTCTGTATTAACGTGCACCAGATAAAAAGCATCATTGAGGTTCAGTCTGGGTTTATAATTATTTCTTCTTGTGTCCTTTAGGGTCCTGGTTCCTACATAATGAACTACTTCATGTTCACATTTTGGGCACTTTCCTTTGCCTTCCTGGCCGTGTCATTGGTGAAGGTGTTTGCCCCTTACGCCTGTGGATCTGGAATACCTGAGGTAATCTTACATATGACTTAAAAGCAACGACTGCTGTGTTTGCATCAGTTTTGACGTGATATTGTAAAAGATACACACATGAGCATATTCTGATATAGTACCTTAGTAGTGAACCCAAAATCTGCAGTCTGCATTCCAGTTGGCCCAAAATGTTGGTGTCAACTGGTGTCAACATCACGCGCTGTGCTCTGCAAATCAAATTCAGAAAATAAGACTAGTTGTGCACTGACACATTTGTTAGAAAACCTAACCAGCCAAATAGCTTTACTTTAGGAGAATTATAGAATAGGGTTGACTTTGAGTGGTTGTGCATGTCTGTTTTGTACTTTGAAATCATCTCATCTCTTTTCTATTTGAATTCTTTTTTAGATTAAAACTATTCTGAGCGGCTTCATTATTCGAGGGTACTTGGGGAAATGGACCTTGTTGATAAAGACCATCACTCTGGTTTTGGCTGTGGCATCAGGTCTTAGTCTCGGGAAGGAGGGTCCGCTGGTCCACGTCGCCTGTTGCTGTGGCAACATCTTTTCCTACCTCTTTCCCAAATACAGCAAAAATGAGGCCAAGAAACGAGAGGTTAGTCATTAGAACCAGAACCGTGTGAGGGTTAGGAGACAGTCTTGCAGTGTTTCCCACAGGATTTTGACAGACTTGTGGTGCTGGTGACTTCATCACGTCGAGTTTGCGTCGTGTTAATGTTAGCACTTGTAGTGTATTTCGGGGAAACTATGAGTTTAACCACAGTAACATACGTATAATTAATGGTGATTAACCATTAACTATTTTATACTCTTTACCTGATGCAGCTGAATTAATAATAGCGACAGACTAAATGTACTCGTCCAGCGAGTGATCAGCAGATCGTATATCAACTCTAAGAAATATTACTTTCCTGGCCTTGGAAAAACAATATTCTTACTGTAGTACAGTACCACTTCAGAAATCTTAACGAAATTAAGCAGTTTAAGTGACGTTGATATGTGATAAATAAACACAGAAACGATTCGAGCGTGGATACAAATGCGGTTTTATTTACTACACTAAAGGAGAAATAAAACCAACTAACTAACAAAGACCAAGCACTAACAAACAAACAAACAAACAAACATAAAACGTAAAAGCAGTAAAGAATGAAAGAAATAGACAAAGCAAAGAGTGGCAGTATTAAATCAGCTATTCGTATCTGCATAAACCATCAAGGACAATCTCCTTATTTAAAAGGGGCAAAGCTTAAGCGCAGCTATTTAGAAATAGATCAGATACTTGCATTGGCTTCCTGACTGTGCTGGGACAAGTTCTGGTGCGCGTGCAAAAAGGTTTCACAGTCCTGATGAGTTCAAAGCGAGCGGGTGAGTCCGTCGGATTCTTTCTTAGAACCGGATTGGCTGACGAAGGTAGAACGAACTTAGCCGAAGCAAACTGCCGGAAGAAGCTGTCTCCAAGGAGAGAGACAGGTCTCGGGAGGGTGAACAAACACGAGCGGGCGCGAACACACACGAGCGAGCGAACATGAGCAAGCACTCTTTCCTCCGGGCACAGATGTTTTAACCCCGGGGGCGTCACGCCCCTCCAAGGTGAGCGATCCAATGTGATGAGATGCTTTTGGGCGCAAAAACATGTTTCTTTGTCCGGCACACTAACTAATTTGCATTTATGGTCGCCTGGGAGTTTGGAGCAGGAATAGTCTTCGAATAAAATAAAATGAGTATGGTATAAAATACATTACTGTGCTATACACCATATTCTAAGAAATGAAGAGGGAAACATTTAGATATGACCCATGAAAGGGATATAATCACATTGACCTGTAGTTTGGACAAGAATGTAAACATAGACAGAATACCACTAAGCACACATGCCTTTGAGGTTATAGGTGAAGGAGAATAACAAAGACAAGCATACAATGTGGAGATTCATGTGTATACACTTTAAACCAGTCTTTTGTGGCTAAGGAGAGAGAAAGAGACATTCTTTTGGAAGAATTTGAGGCTCTCAGTCCCTGGGGGGCCACATGGCTTTTCTCACTTTGGTGAACAGCCCTGCCCCCCCCAAGAACCTCCTTTGAAGTCCAGGGGAGAGTATTGGAATCTGGTCAGTGATGAAGGTGTTGAGATAGGGCAGTTGAACCAGACTCGTTGGTGCCTGGTTGAAGCTTGTTGTGCTTTACGATCCCAAATGATAACCTTTGATCTGACCAGACCCTACACACTTGATATCTGTTTTTCTTCTACTCTCTGATCTGTCACATTATGCTGTATTTTACAACTGAATGCCACCAGCAGTCATTTTAACTGCTGCTAAAATCCTGATTTATAAATGCAACACCGTCGAACAAAATCACAATACAGTACATCTACATTATAGAGCGTCTATATGCTGTTTGCCCGTTCTTGACAATGTGTTGCTGTATTATGAACGCTTCTTAGCTTTTAAATGCAAGTGACAGTTAAATACACTACACGTGCGGACGAGAGGCCGAGGGCTCGCACACACATGGAGCTCATCGGAAGAGAGTGCATGCAAACACGGAAGAGGAGGATGTGCACACGGCCACACTCCACTCACACCAAACAAGTCAGGAAAGAGAGAAGATGCGGAAGCGCTGTTTATCCACTAGTAAATCGATCACAGATAAGGTCATTATCACAGATGGATAAAAAATTACAAAATGTGATGCCAGATATACTTAACAGCCATTAATATACCTGGGCGGACCGTCCGCCCAAGTAAATGCATTGTATGGGAAACGCTGAAATGATTGGATTTAAAACAAGTAATGAGAAATATGATGCGATCTGGGAAAAATTTTACATAATACAGATTTTGTTACCATATGAAAGCTGGGTTTAAAACTTTTCATTTCGTTACCTTGTATTATAACAAAAGTTGTGGTTATCTGAAGTCGGCTGATCGCTATGATTTTCAGAAACAGAATTTCGAGAAAAACTGGTTTTAAGTTGGGAGGTCAAAATAAATACACAACAGTCAAGTATTTCAAGTAAAAGTCACTTTACAAATTCTATTAACAATTTAATATAAAAACCTTCCCCGGTGAGACAACCTCTAGAATTAGAATTAGACTCACTCATTAATAGTGACTTTTAGTTTCATATCTAAACAGTCGCCAGGTTTTCCAGTGGCCCGCAGTCCTTTAAAGGGATAGTTCACCCAAGAATGAAAATTCTGTCATCATTCACCCCATTCTCTTGTCATTTCAAACCTGTATGACTTTCTCTCATTTGCGATGGCACCCATTGACTTCTATTGTATGAACACAAAATCAATGCAAGTGAATGGCTGCCATCGCTGTTCGGTCAACAACATTTTTCTAAATATCTTCTTTTGTGTTCTGCAGAAGAAAGTCATACAGGTTTGAAATGACAAGAGGGTGAGTAAATGATGACAGAAGTTTCATTTTTGGGTGAACAATTCCTGCCCTGGTTGTATTTATTTGTGCTATTGTTTGTAATTTGTTCTTATTTTATTACTGACTGTTTATTCGTCTTTAAATGCTAATAATCTGAACCAGAATTAACCAAAAAGTCCTTGGAGTTGAGCTCTGTATAGAGAGTCACTGTCATCAACAATAAAGAGAGAGAGGGCAGTTTGTAGTTTTGGACATATATGGTAGTAATACAAAGCTTATAGGTTAATACTTTAATGAAAACCAAGTTTTGATAAAAAATCGTTTCAACCTATTTTTTTTATTTTCTGACGGGTTAATGACAATATTTTCTCAACTTTTGATTTGTTTTGTGCTACTTTTCCATGACCTTGTGTTTCTCCCATTGCAGGTTTTATCTGCAGCTTCAGCTGCTGGTGTGTCTGTTGCTTTTGGAGCTCCTATAGGAGGAGTACTTTTCAGTTTAGAGGAGGTGAGTTTTACATCTTCATCTAATGGCTGGAATACACTACAAGACTTAAAATCTGAACAGATTTTTTTTAACTAGACTTCATACACTTGCAGACTTTTTGAAAGTTTCAGATAGAAACACACTAACTGATCAAATCTGCAGACTGGCACAGACTTTCTCCAACAAGTCCAGACTGAAAAACAAAAAGTCTGAGCAAAAGTCTTGTAGTGTATTTTAGCCTTAAGACGTGTTTAATTCTGCTGAATGTCAAAACTCAATAACAACATTGAAAAAAAATACATTGCCCAGTTTTCTGCAGAATCAATATAACAGATTGTATGCATTACAAAATGGTACCAATTCCAAGACTAATTGCACGCCTTAAAAACTGTATCTAGCTTAACTGATGTACTGATGTCTTTCCCCTTAGGTCAGTTACTACTTCCCACTGAAGACTCTGTGGCGCTCGTTCTTTGCTGCTCTGGTGGCAGCATTTGTGCTGCGCTCCATAAACCCATTCGGGAACAGCCGGCTGGTGCTGTTCTATGTTGAATACCACACACCCTGGTACCTGTTTGAGCTTTTCCCCTTCATCCTGTTGGGGGTTTTCGGTGGCCTATGGGGGGCCTTTTTCATTCGGGCCAATATCGCCTGGTGCCGGCGCCGCAAATCCACACGCTTTGGTAAAAATTGACTGTAATGTGAAATTAAAGGAATAGTTCACCCAAAAAGAAAATTCTCTATTAATTTACTCACCCGCGTTTATTCTTTCGCAGATGTATATGATTTCATTTCTTTAGTGGAGCACAAAAAGTTTAACAAAAATTTGTTGTCCATTTATGTCCATGCATACCACCCAACATGTTGATGCTCCAAAAAGTAATCGTAAGTTAAATGATAGGTATATAAGAAATGTTTTGAGCTGATTTCGTGAAATTGAAACCAAACGTTTTACGAGGCACGCAAAAATCAAATGGTACCATTTAATGATGGCTTTGTGATGGATGGCATGACTGTAAATTATGATAGAATTTTTATTTTTGGATGAACTGTTTTTTTATATATTATGATTATTAAATAATAATGTTAATATCATGAGTTGAATAATGTGTCAAACTGTTACACCAGGAAAGTATCCAGTGTTGGAGGTGATCACAGTGGCGGCCATCACGGCCATAATCGCATTCCCAAACCCGTACACGCGGCAGAACACCAGCGAACTGATTAAGGAGCTGTTCACAGACTGCGGCCCACTGGAATCATCACAGCTCTGTCAGTACAGAAGTCAGATGAACGGCAGTCAAGCATACCCAGAAGGCTCGGAGGCTGCCGCCACGCCAGGTGTTTACTCTGCCATGTGGCAGCTCAGCCTGGCGCTCATCTTCAAAATCATCATGACCATCTTTACCTTTGGCCTGAAGGTGAGCATCCAGCGTTCGCTGTTGGGCAGTTCACAGGAACAATTCTTTCGGTTGCACTTTAATTTACAATACACGAATTTACAACAAAAGTACATTGAAATCAGGACTGTAAAATTAAGTGCCGTTAACTTCGATCAACATTTATTTCAGTAATATAGTATTTGGTTAAAGTTGCTATTCTCAGGTTTTTTTTAAATTAAAACATGAACAAAACCGTAAAAACTAGGGTTGTGCATGATTAACCGAAATATATATCACGTGATTTAGGCACCGCTTGTAAGTGAAGTACGGTAAAATGCTGCTGCACCCGAAAGCCAGAGGGCGCTCTCGTGCAGAAACTCCAAATGCGCACTGCAGAAGAAGACCATAACACACGTAGTTCTAGGAAATGCCTAAGGACATGTTTTTATCACTGTTACTCAAGCCTCCTCAGGTATTTTCATGATAATAAAGTATATTTATAATGATCATGTTTGATGGGTGTTGCTTTTTTAAGTGCACGTTATAAGCGACTCAAACTCATACTGCTTTTAGATCGAGCAGCATTTCCTACTGAGCCCAGAGCCATGCTTCACGGACAAGCTACGCATAAAAAATGATTGATGCCTTGCATAATCGAGCCAGCTCGATTTCAGCATGATTTATTGGTAATCACGATTAATCGTGCAGTGCCCTAGTAAAAACATATAGTGCGTTTAAAGTGCTGTTGGATTTTGCGGGTAAAGTCAGTTTGACGTCATTCGATTTAAATAAATAGGTCACCCCCAAAAAATCTGCCATAATAAACTTGCCCTCATGCCATTCTAAGTGTACATGTCAGCTGAACACAGCTTGGAGGGTAAAAAGAATAAAATCCTGCCTGTTGCTAGCTTTGAAATGCCATTGAATTGTGCCCCGTTTTTAAAGATCAAAAGAGCATCATAGACGTAATCCAGGAGGGGTTCCGGGGACTCCAGGGGGCTAATAAATATGTTCTTATGCTAACGTGTCTTTTATACATTGCATTAGAATTTAAACACGTGTAGATAAGAGGACTACTTTCGTAATGGTGGCACACCAACTCCACAAATTCAACGTTGAATCTCAATGGTTCTCTCATGTCTCCGAGCCAATGGGATTCTGCCACAGCATCAGTGCTTGCCATGTTATTCTGTTGAGATTATCTAGAGGGATTTCCCTTGCTTAGCTCTTGAATGTCAATTTGGTTATGTGGCTGGATCCTCAGGTGCCATCGGGTCTGTTCATCCCCAGCATGGCCATCGGTGCGATCGCTGGACGGATTGTGGGCATCGCTGTGGAGCAGCTGGCATATTATCACCACGACTGGTTCCTGTTTAGAGAATGGTGTGAGGTGGGTGCTGACTGCATCACGCCTGGACTCTACGCCATGGTCGGGGCTGCAGCCTGCCTTGGTAAGTGTGCATGCAAGGATGCTTTGTCCTTTCTTTGCATCTGTGTTTTGGCTAATGAACCAATTTGTAATATTGTGCTGGCTGTAGGTGGTGTGACTCGCATGACTGTGTCTCTGGTGGTCATTGTGTTCGAACTCACTGGCGGGCTGGAATACATTGTTCCTCTAATGGCGGCCGTGATGACCAGTAAATGGGTGGGTGATGCGTTCGGGAGAGAGGGAATATACGAGGCCCATATCCGTCTGAATGGATATCCCTTCCTGGACGCCAAAGAAGAATTCACACACACCACGTTAGCACGGGACGTGATGCGTCCAGGACGCAATGACCCGCCGCTGGCTGTGCTCACGCAGGATGACATGACGCTCGGCGAGCTGCAGACCATCATTTCAGAAACGAGCTATAACGGCTTCCCGGTTATCGTTTCCAAAGAGTCACAGAGGCTGGTAGGCTTTGCACTGCGGAGGGATATAACAATTGCTATAGGTAACTAAACGACACTTTTATTTCTGTTCTCACACAAACCAAAACATTTTCTTTACCGAAAATAAACCTTTTGGCAATACCAGTAGTGTACCTGACTAAACATAACTTGCATTCTATGGTGCTGTGCTATGGTGCAAATAATGTCGTTTTTCTTCACTTTTGTTTCGCCCTCTACAGAAAATGCCTGCCGTAAGCAGGAGAGAATAGTGCTGAATTCCCGTGTGTATTTTACCCAGCATGCCCCGACCCTTCCTGCAGACAGCCCGCGACCACTGAAACTCCGCAGCATCCTTGACATGAGCCCTTTCACCGTCACCGACCACACGCCCATGGAGATTGTGGTAGACATTTTCCGCAAGCTCGGCCTCCGGCAGTGCCTTGTGACGCACAACGGGTAAGTGTCCTCTTGGACGCCGGAGTGAGATACGCATACCCTCCTCAGTGTTCTGTGTGAAATAAATTTCAACTAACATATCCCATCGATAGACTGCTGATGGGGCTCAGTCTGTGGTGTCACTCATCTGGGCATTCACACACTGAACCTCGTGCCTCTCAGCTGCTTATCTCCTGCTCAGACACGGGTGAAACACTCTTGTACACACAAGCCTTCACTGTATCTATCCCCTTGCTTAACAATCTCATTTAAAAACCGTAGGGTTAGATATTGAAAAAACCACACCTGAAAATTTGGCTTTAACAATACCGATTGTTTGCATGTTAAATGGTGTAAATATTTTGTTATGCCAGAAAAAGCCAGAGGGGGTCTACAGTATCTCAGCACTGTAGGTCTGCTTGGTCACAATGAGAGTTGCTCTGCACTGCACCCTGCTGTGTAAATGATGCACTACAGGGTGCGATGCACCAAATCGAGGAACTGGTTTTCAATTTATGACCGAAACTAAGAAATCTCATTGCGTCACCCTTCATCTGCTTTCATGCCGTCCCAAACATGCAGAATTCTGAAGTCTTGAACATTTGCCTACATCTTGCCACAGAAGTAGTCAATATGACTGTTATCAAATCATTCTTATTTCATGTTTTCTGAAGCCGTACGATAGCTTTTTGTGAGAAACAGACCTAAGTGTAAATCTCTGTTCACTAAAAAAAATGTTCACCTCAACTGTAGCTCTCTTGACTTTTTTATTTTTGAAAATAATTAAGTAATTTGCATTTGCGTACATTGAGATTTGGCAGCGCAAGACGCATAATGTAGGCATTTTTTTCTTTCGTTTACACGGTTTACTAAAATGTTTGTAGCATTTCTAGTCATTTTACTAGTACATTTACTGTAATTTAGTAAAGTGAAAAAAAAATAGTGGCATTTTTCAAGCGAGTGTGTCAATGTTAAACAGACTTACAGAAATTATTTAGACGGGTCGTCGCAAAGACATTTTCAGTGCATGTTTGACAGTAGCTTTTGCTCAAATGAAACCGTGAAATGCTTGTGAAGTAAATTCTCAGCTCATGTGTTCACGTCTCCATATGTGGACTCTGTAAACTCCACAAGTTTCATACGCAGAATACATGAAACGGCACCACTCATTCACTCAGAGGCACGCAGAACAAGCAGATAACATATTTAAACAGCAGCTAAGTAATTACTGACATTATTCAAAGCTTTTATTCGTTGTTCAGCGCTCCTTCCTGATTAAGAGAATCTTTTTTTTATTATTTGCTAGATGTCGTGCCATTCCACATTAAACAGCAAATTGTGTTTTTATAACTGGATTCTGCCATTCCGGCCACGTTTTCTGCATCGTGGAAATCATAGGGCACAACTTGAGCCGCACTTACAGAGGAATCATATTTTAAATTATCTCCAGAGGGGAAAATAATCTGACCATAGAAAGATTTTAAGTATTTTTTGTTTCAGAATGGTAAAGTAATTATTGTTAAGCTCACAACTGCTTGCCAATCCAGCCTAATCATAGAATGAAATGTTTATGCACATGGTGGTGGTTCCAGTATTTACAATTTGATTCTTTTCTGTTTATTTAATTGCATTGCAGTTGATTATTTTGATGATCTCGTGAATTTCTGTTCATATTGCTTCTGTTGTCCTGTTGCTCTTATGTTGTTTTTTATTTTTCTTTGTACTTCATTTGTGGCTGTAATTTTTGTTGCTAAGTGATGGTCGTCACGGTGTGTGTTGCAGGATTGTATTGGGCATCATCACAAAGAAGAATATTTTAGAACATCTGGAAGAGCTCAAGCAGCACGTGGAGCCCTTGGTGATTAGCCCCGCCCATGCCCCCACTCTGCCTGTTAGACTCCACCTCTTAGGAGGGACGCATGAAACTTGAGTGAAAAAAGACATTCCTGATGGGTTCCCCTAAACTTCAAATCTAGTTCTGAATAAAATTCTGTATGTCGCTACATTTAACTTGATTTGACATTTTTGCAGTCACTTTTACTGATGTCTGTAGGAGAATATTCCGTTTTGGTATGTGTTTTCAAACGTTTCGCGTGACAGTCTGCTCATGTTTGTGGAACTGTTCTACACGTCGAGTACAAAACCCTTGCCAGTCCCAAATGCAAGCAGTAATAAGTTATTGGAGAGTTGGATGGTAACTGTTTTGGAATCGCAGTAAGTCACGTATTCCATTTTAAAATTGTTTATTTGACCATTGCCGATGTGACATTGACGGCTTACATCAGTCCATTAATGCAACACATTTTAATTCTATAATGCAACGCATTTCTTAAACAAGATTTGATTTGATCAATGTGAAAAAGTCATTCAGGAAAGTAAATGGGATCAATTTGATTTCATGTTGACTATAAAGATTCCAGTCTCAACTGCCCAATGCTTTCCTGTCAGCCCTCTGCTGTCCTATTCCAATAAAGGTAAAAAGCCCCTAAAATATAACTTAAAAAAAAAAAGAAATACTCTATTCTCCTGCAGACGTCATTATTGTTTTGTAAAATCTGCTTTCACTCAGATTATTGCTCCTGTCCTCGGTCATCCCGCAGATTAGAGTAGTTTGTCACAAAGCCATGGTGTCTTTAAAATGCACTCTTATGTAGCCCTTCCCTTTAAGCTCTGCATTGTGCACGTGTACTCCCAAAGCACATCTAATACACATGCCGTGATGTCCTTCATCTGAATTGTTTGTTTGTTTTCCTTGTTTATTGCTAAATTCCTTGGTGGGCTGCCCGGTCTGCATCCGCTGGGCTACAGATCGATGACATCTGACCCCTTGCGCAGCTCCGCCCCTAAACTATTGGCGAGTAACTGTCGTGTATAGCGAATATTTTCTCATTCTTCAACATATGTATTTTTTTCATCTCTGTAGGCATAGTAGCTGTGAATAGGATTTTGTGTTGCTAGTACCATGTTGATTTGATGTGGCTCTAGAATTATAGCACTTCCTGTAGTGTGTAGTCAACTGAACCCCAAACCAACAATCCTCACTTCGTCTCAAATCCCACACCCTGTCCTTTTTACTTTTATCCACAAACATTTCGCGAAGGTTTGACACTCATTTCACAAGCGTTTCATGCCTCTAGCTCTGTTTGGATGGACTCGCACATTTCCAGCTCTTGTCAAGTTGTCTCACCGTTTCTCCGTGTGACAGACAGTCATCAAGCTTAAAGTGGTAGTTCACCCCCCCAAAAAAAATTCATTTCCGGGTGAGGCATCACTTTAAATCCCTTTTCAGGACCAAACTCAAGAGCATAGTTCATGTGGAAGATCGGTTGACCATCCACATGTCAGCAGGCATACTCGATAAAGAAAAAATGCATTATTGGGTCTATACAAAATATCTATTTGGACAAACAGTGTTGGGGTAGTGTGCGTAGTAATGCTGTATTTACACTGTAGTACTTATGCTGTGAGCAAACTCTGAAGTAACACCATGCAGTAATACCCCAAATTATTAAAGTATTGTAAAGATTATTACATTATTGAAAAGCAATGATGTAACCACACAATTCGCCTGGCGCAGTGCGTTGTGGTACTACTACTCTATCATGGGTATAAAATTAGATGTGTATATATCAGGGCTGTCGAACGATTAATCGCAATTAATCGCATCCAGAATAAAAGTCTGTGTTTACATAATGTATGTCTGTGTACTGTGCATATTAATTTAGTATTTATAAACGCATACATGTACACAAACGTGTATACATTTAGAAAATGTATACATTTATTTATTTATATTTGCCAATAATTTAATTTAAATTATATGTAAATGTTTATTATTAACATTTTATTTTTTCGTAGATAAATGTGTCTGTTTTTATAAATACAAAACTAATATGCACAGTACACAGACATACATTATGTAAACCCAAACTTTTATTCTGGGTGCGATTAATCATTTGACAGCCCTAGTATATATATAATTATTATAGGGTAAACATACCTACTAAGCTCACCAAACTCTACATTAAGACATTTTTTTAGTGCACAAGACATTTCTTTCAGTACAAAAAGTTCTCTTATTTTAAATGACAAATTTAATGAAAATATACATCATTAAATTCAAAACGTCTGGCTGTGCTTAATGGGCACACTGCATATCCCCTGTTCCCATTAAGCTCACAACAAAATGTTTTTATTAAAAATGTAGAATTTTTAAGAAATAATTGAAATATGATGTATTTGAAGTTACAGAGTCCTGTAACAGTGAAAAAACAGACCCCTGAAATAATTTATATTTTAATATTAATGTTATAGTTTCACTGAATGTTCTTTACATTAGGATGTTTAGAACAGTAAATCACAAAACATGACTTTAGTTGGGCTTTCACAGGTAGGCTCACAATTATGTAGCCTCTAATTAAATAGATGTGAATTTATGTACATTTTCATTAACAGACATTTATGAGATATGGTTTCTCATGCCTCCCTCTTTGAACAGATAACATGCCTCTTTCATCTGTGGACATAAACTAGTTCCATCTCAATTTTGTCATCTTAATTCTGTGAAAAATTAAACATTTTATAAACATTAAATAATCACTGATGGTTGTCACTTTACGTTAAAGTCTGTTTATGAAGTAGACTTTCAATGTGGATGAGCTTAAAGGGAGCACAAACTGAGCTTAGTGGGAGCAGCAACAATTAGTTCATTATTAAACCTTGCCTTAAATTTAAAGGACAACATTTCACAAATTAAATAATTTAGGACATGTATTAAGTTTCTTACATACTTTAATATGAACAACTAATCTTGGCAATATCTATGGAATTATCATTTTGGAAACAAACTTCATATATACAGAAGGGTGGGGATGACAAAATTGTCATTCATTCCGTTTATGATGAATGTAATGCATAAATGTAACATTACTGCTAAAAAGTAAAATTCCCCAACACTGTAGACAAAAAGCAAAGCGAACACATGTTGTGCATAAGCATGCTCTTGAATTTGTGTTGTAAAGTAACTGTATGTTCTCTCGTTCACCAAGGCCAGAGTGTGTGAAGATGGAGGCCCTCACACTGTTTCACTTCCAGTTGCAACACTTTTGCTTTTCACTGTATAGGTGCTGTCGGCTCTTAGAAACACTATAGTGATTCCTGCACTGTGCATCTTTCACACGCTCTGCCGCTCTTTAAACCGGAAGCTGTCAACTGTCTGTTGCCAAGTCTGCAGTTTTATTTTGACGTAATGCAGTTAAAGAAAAGGTTTGACTAAGGTTAAAACATTGTCAATTATCAGCATAATGCAGCTGGGTTTGTAAGTTTCTTATAATCATCAAAAATACTGACGTTTTGATTCATTTCAGTGGGTCTTCTCTGCAAAACTTGGTGACAAACATGACAGTTCTCATTGCAGAAAACAAAAAGTCAACTAAATCATATTTCCCCCTTTTCTCTTTCTAGGCGCCTCCTTGGTGTTATTACAAAAAAAGATATCCTCCGTCATATGGCCCAGATGGCAAACCAAGACCCCGAGTCCATAATGTTCAACTAGCATCTTCCTTCTCTCGCTACGAGGAAGAGAGTGAAGAGGAGGTGCATTTACTGGACAATTCATCCCTCTGACCACACGTCCCTTTGGTACCCTTACACTTGCCCCTCAAAAAAAAAATTAGAACACTAAACCAGGCAGGACCCCATCCTGGTTGAATCTTCTGGATTCTGCATACCATACCAGAAGGAGATGTTTGAGGTTGAGCCTTACTGCTCGAGAAGCTTGGAGATTTGGGCAAAGCTTCAGTTTCGGATGCTCTGCGTGGAGAGACCTTCTCCACAGCGATCTCTCACACACACGCATGTACAAACACCCAAGCCTGTGGTCAAGACACATTTGCTTTCACCTTCAAGCCCCCTTATTTGAACTCTCTCTGCCTTAGAAAATGTGTCCCCAAGAGGGTGACGGGTCAAGATGAACCGCTCATTTGCGAGGAGGGACCTTCGCCACAAAGCACCACTGCCCTGTCACAAAGACTGCATAACATTGTTTACCTGTAGTGTGTATGTTGTGACAGAGTGAGATTGTGTTTGTGAGTGCATCCCAACATTCCAGTCAGGATATGTGAAGCAAAAGAAACTCTTAAAGGGATAGTTCACCCAAAAAAGAATTTTCGTCTTCATTTACTCACCCTCATGTTGTTTCAAACCTGTATAAATGTCTGTGTTCTGTTGAACACAAAGAAAGATAATTGGAAGAATGTTAGCAGTTTTCAGTTCTGGGACATCACCCACTACCATAGTACAAAAAAATGGTTCTGTTGAACACAAAATTAGATATTTTGAAGAATTTAGGAAAACAAACAGTTCTGGGGCACTTTTGACTACCATTTATTTTTTTCTGCTATGGTAGTCAATGATGTTCCAGAACTAAAAATGGCTAACATTCTTCCAAATATCTTTCTCCGTGTTCATCAGAACAAAGTTCTGATTTATTCAGGTATGAAATTATATGAGGGTGAGTAAATGATGACATAATTTTAATTTTTGGGTGAACTATGCCTTTAATGTCTATAAAAGATCATGTTCGTATTTATGAATCTGTGAGGGTCGAGTATTCAAATGGTGAACTGATCAAAAATTATAAAGCAGGCTTTGTGCTACCTAGGGACACGAGGTGAAGAGAGAACCGAGTGAGTGAATGAACTTCCATTAATCATCTTCAACATTGACACTATCATAGGAGTTCTAAACTGGAGTCATTAGGAACGAGGCAACCAAGGTTTTCTGGCAGGTCTTGAAGCACCCACAATGGGAACGTTTGTTTTTCATTACCTGTAAACAACCGTAAAAGAGACTTTTCTTTTAAAGCTGTTCTTGTTGTTCTACTCCATGCACTAAGCAACTCCTCTCAGTTTGCAAACAAAAATGTGAGTAACAAATGTATTTTTTCTAACAAATGTAAATGTTCAAATTGGGTTGGTTCCAGAGAAGTTAGTAAGTTGCCTTTGCTGCATGTTCACTCTTTTTCCCATTTTTTTTATTGCAATCAATCTTTTTAAAGTAATACAAAAAATTCACACTTTCATGTAATACCATAATGAAAACCATATACTATCTAGAGAACATAATTATAAACAAATACAGATTGTTGCGTAATGTTTGTACTTAACCAATGTGAACAGACAGTTTCATTATATAATTATTACAGTAATGAGAAAAAAAATGCCACCCTACTTTAGGTAGGAAACTGTAAGTTGTGGGATGAGAGCGTTGTCATTAAAACCACATGTACATAGATGCAGCATATGAACCAACTTTTTCTTTTTGTAAACGGTAAACCATTTCCAATTTAAGAGAACGATTAAGCAATGTGACCAGGCTAGAGAAGGAATGAAAAGTTGCACTTAATATATGACAACTGCTTTTGGCGATTTCGATTGCTTTTGCAAAGATACATGGCACAATTTTGTGCAAATTCGATACAGAGACAAATACAGATTGGGTTTAGCAATGGTTACTAACGTACGTTAAATCAGACCATTTTTATAACCTACCGGCTGTTCTGAACCTCAGTTTCTCCTAAAATTTGAATGAGTTACATATTAGCATGTTATGTTTTTCCAAAATAAGGCAGATGTCTTCTCTTTTAACTGATCGGTGAAGTTCTGTCCTTTTTTGTTTCCATGGTAACTGGCATTTGAACCCTGAACCTGCTGACGGATGGAATATGAGTGCGTGTGGGCTCTGTTCTCATTAGCAGTTGATGTTGCACTTTTCATCAATGAAGAAAATGTTGTTGTACATTGATCTCATTTTTATTTATACTAGTGCTTGAGTTGTACAATATGGAGAATTTTACGTATGATTGATGGTTTAATTGTACATTATAAATATGTAAAAATTAAATTGTTTTAAATTAATGGTTGATCTTTTGTTTGCATAGTATTGCTCTCACTGATTCTGTATCACGCGTCAATATGTTTCTGTCTGGTAAATCAATGAATGGTGGGTATATGTTTGTCATTTTTATTAGTATAAAACCCATTAGTTGCAATTTTAAATATAGCTGCAAGCAGCGTTACGGGACCAAGCCCCCGCGAGCGCAACGTGGAACCATGCTGGCGCAGAGCAACGAGAGCGTAAACGTCAGAAACGTAACGTACGTGAAAAAGGTCAGGTTGAGAAGTACAGGTGAGAACGAAACATGGGCTTCACATATTAACGTATTACACTGTTCTCACGGGATTCGAACCCACAACCTCGATGTCACAAGGTATGGGGTTTAACTAGCTGCGTCACCCAGCTACACACTCAAGCGCTGCCTGAAGCTATGGCAGCACAGAGCCAGAGCAGCACGGAGCGACAAGAGCAAAAACCGGCAGATATAGAACTTACATGAGAAACAAATAGGTTATGAAGAGAATCGTATAATGGAATCGAAGACTTCACATATAAATATTACATGTGCTACACACAAGGTTATAACCCTCAACCCCCGAAGTCTCAAGGCGTGGGTTTAACAAGTTGCGCCACTCAGCTGCACCCGCAAGCGTTGTCTGGAGCTATAGCAGCACAGAGCGACAAGAACAAAAACCAGCAGATACAGAACATGCGTGAGAAACAAATGGGTTATGAAGAGAAGGTGAGAATGAAATAAAATTGAAGACTTCACATATAAATGTTGTGCGTGTTAACCACAACTCACAACCTCGAAGTCTCAGGGTGTGGGTTTAAGAAGTTGCACCACTCAGCTGCACCCGTAAGCGTTGTCTGGAGCTATAGCAGCACAGAGTGACGAGAGCAGATATAGAACGTGTGTGAGAAGGAAATAGGTTATTGAAGAATAGGGGAGATTGAGTTCAAACTGTAGACAAATCGTAAAGAATAAAATACAATTTTAGACTTCATGTATAAACACAACACTCTTGAACCAGAGGCTTGCGGTTTATCTGGTTGTGCCACTCCGTTGATGTGCTTGGTTCAGGTTGCAGTGGAGAGTTTACCTCTTCAGTACCTGAGTGAGCTCTCTTGTGTTACAGTCCTTCACGTTCGCTTTGTTCTCAGGGCTCCGGTCAGTTGTTAATACCTTGAATTTCAAAATCAAGTGCAGGTAGTAGATCATTTTCCTATCTAGCGCCTAAACTTTGGAACAGTCTTCCTTGTACTGTCTGTGAGGCAGACACACTCTGTCAGTTTAAATCTAGATTAAAGACGCATCTTTTCAACCTCGCATACACTATACTTCCATAATACAAAAATCTCTGAGGGTTTAGGCTGCATTAGTTAGATCAACCGGAACCAGGAACTGCTTGCGTGTGTCAGTGCATGTGTATATTGTGCTTTCTGCATGTGAAGTTGTGTTTTATGCAGGAACCGTGGGCTCACTTGGAGCAGGGGAAGAAGTGAAATGTTTAATTGAAATTTGGTCAGACGAACACATTGCCGAACAGCTCTCCAGAACACACAAAAACACCGAAATTTATAAAGTGTTTAGCGAGCGCTTAAAACAAATGGGCTTGAAGTAATATAACAGAAGTTACTAAAGCCACAATAATCATCCTGACGGATGACATCTTTGAGCGGAATTCCGGAAAATAAACAGATGCACACTGACCAATCGAAGGAGAGTTTACTCGCACGTGACTTGTATTAACAAAGTTTGGTCCGTTTGGAAATACTGCCTTGTGAATGCGAACCGAACTAAAATAAATTGCAACATTGTAGCGATTTAACCCCCGGTTTGGGATGAAAGCAATCGATCCACAGGTGTGAAAACGCCCTTAAAGTAGTTTATAATGTATAAAAACAGAAATAGAGTATAGTTTAAACAAAGATTTACAAAAGCAAAATATACATTTAGGTAGCAGAATAAAGGGATATAATAATATAATGTTATCTACATACACTCACCTAAAGGATTATTAGGAACACCTGTTCAATTTCTCATTAATGCAATTATCTAATCAACCAATCACATGGCAGTTGCTTCAATGCATTTAGGGGTGTGGTCCTGGTCAAGACAATCTCCTGAACTCCAAACTGAATGTCAGAATGGGAAAGAAAGGTGATTTAAGCAATTTTGAGCGTGGCATGGTTGTTGGTGCCAGACGGGCCGGTCTGAGTATTTCACAATCTGCTCAGTTACTGGGATTTTCACGCACAACCATTTCTAGGGTTTACAAAGAATGGTGTGAAAAGGGAAAAACATCCAGTATGCGGCAGTCCTGTGGGCGAAAATGCCTTGTTGATGCTAGAGGTCAGAGGAGAATGGGCCGACTGATTCAAGCTGATAGAAGAGCAACTTTGACTGAAATAACCACTCGTTACAACCGAGGTATGCAGCAAAGCATTTGTGAAGCCACAACACGCACAACCTTGAGGCAGATGGGCTACAACAGCAGAAGACCCCACCGGGTACCACTCATCTCCACTACAAATAGGAAAAAGAGGCTACAATTTGCACGAGCTCACCAAAATTGGACAGTTGAAGACTGGAAAAATGTTGCCTGGTCTGATGAGTCTCGATTTCTGTTGAGACATTCAAATGGTAGAGTCAGAATTTGGCGTAAACAGAATGAGAACATGGATCCATCATGCCTTGTTACCACTGTGCAGGCTGGTGGTGGTGGTGTAATGGTGTGGGGGATGTTTTCTTGGCACACTTTAGGCCCCTTAGTGCCAATTGGGCATCGTTTAAATGCCACGGCCTACCTGAGCATTGTTTCTGACCATGTCCATCCCTTTATGACCACCATGTACCCATCCTCTAATGGCTACTTCCAGCAGGATAATGCACCATGTCACAAAGCTCGAATCATTTCAAATTGGTTTCTTGAACATGACAATGAGTTCACTGTACTAGAATGGCCCCCACAGTCACCAGATCTCAACCCGATAGAACATCTTTGGGATGTGGTGGAACGGGAGCTTCGTGCCCTGGATGTGCATCCCACAAATCTCCATCAACTGCAAGATGCTATCCTATCAATATGGGCCAACATTTCTAAAGAATGCTTTCAGCACCTTGTTGAATCAATGCCACGTAGAATTAAGGCAGTTCTGAAGGCGAAAGGGGGTCAAACACCGTATTAGTATGGTGTTCCTAATAATCCTTTAGGTGAGTGTATATTGGAAGCATCAGGTCAGGGCAGATTCACTGTTTTCTCTTTTGTTGTGACAGGCAGACACATTCTGTGCAGCTAACACACAGCAGTCCTTGTGTTCTCAGATATGGCAGTTTCTCATCTTTGACAGATGAGTCTAAGAGTTGAGCGTTTATTAAACTACAGAATAATTTTCCAAGGTTACTATACTCACACAAATGCCTCTATAGTTGTTAGGGTCAATTTTATCTCCGTTTTTAAAGGTAGGCGTTATCAAGCCTTGATTCCAGATGTCAGGGAAGTGATCTACACACATAATCACATTAAATAGTTTTAAAATGGCCAGTTGGAATTTACTGTTTGTATGTTTATCATTTCGTTTAAAATCCCATCAGGTCCAGATGCTTTTTTTGCTTTAAGGTTTTTGATTTTTGTCTTCAAGTTCTTTTTCAGTTATTGGGAAGTCTATTGGGTTTTGATTATCTTTGATTGCTAATTCTAGTTTTTCTAATTGTTTGATTTTGCTCACGGTTTGTGTCTGTCTGTATTTTATTAAACAATGTTTGGAAATGACTTTCCCATATTTCTGGGTGGTGATCTGGTGCAGTCTGTGGTTTCTGTAGGTGTAATGATGTAGGCAGAGGTCTGTGGTGATGTTCAGCTGCGTGGGGTGTTCTGAGGTAGACTTGGGATGGGGGTCCCCAGTATTGTCCAATCATTGGTGCTTGTTCTCTGTGATGAGACTGTGGGATTCTGCTGGGTCTCTGGATTTGTGGAGTGTGGTGTCTTGTTTTCAGATGTGTTGAGGTGGTCTGTCTGCCCCATGCTATGTCTCAGTGTTTTTGCAAACACTAACCTTGTCCATCATTATGTGTACATGGTCGTGCAGCTCGCTAACTGTTATAGTGAGGTGATGAGCCAGGTGCACATTAGGTAGATGAGCACATCCTTTGGAGATGTCGGAGTTGACTCTCTGGATGGTGTCTGGGTGAATGTCTCTGCGGGGTAGGAGAGTGGATATGATGATCTTTGTGTTGGGATAGGTCTCTGTAGCTTTCTCTGCTACTCTGCAGATCAGATGCCCAACTCTCTCCTGTTCATTTCTCAGGTCGTTGCCTTTGTGAATGATGATGTGTGATGGTGTGCCAAAGCTTGAGTCAGATAAAATTCTGAGGGCATCACCTGTTTTTGGGCACCAGAGTTTTGTTGTCTCATGGCCTGGAAACAGTTTTTCCCCTTGCAGGAACTTCCCATTGGAGTCCATGAGAATGACGATTTCAGCCTCAGTTTGTAGTGGCTGTTTCACAGTCGGGGTTGTGGCTGTGGTTTTCTGAGGTTCCTCCTCAGGCTTGCTGGGAGTTGCAGGTGCATCTGCATCTCTTTGGTTATTTCTGGTTTGTGATGGTTTGGTGGATATTAGAGATGTGCTGGAGTTTGACTGTGTGGGTGTTGGGGAGGCCGGGGGTGGTCTTTGCTCTTTGGGGCATTTGTAGGGGTCGAGAGACGCCTCATCTGTGTTGTCAGGGTCTCAATTTGTGTGTCCCTTTGTTGTAGCTTGACTGCGTAGCCTGTGAGCTCCCTCCTCATGTAATCTTTCATTTCTGAAAGTTCCTTCCCCATTATTTGTTTAAATTCTTTGAAGTCTTTTTTAAATGTTTCTCTGTCCTTGGACAGGGTGTCTATTTCCCCCTTTAGCTCCTGGATAGAGGTTTTCAGCTGACTTCTTATCTGGCACAGCTGGTCTCTGAGTTGTTCAGTGTCTTTTGTGGTCTGGGCATGAACCTGCTCGCTCAGTTCCACTATTTCCACTTCCATCAGTGCTCGGCTGTGCTGCAGTTGAGCGACTGTGTTGTGTAGTCCTGGGCTTGAGGGAAGAATGATGGTGTTTCCAGTTCTATCTGGAGTGGTCCTGTTCTTTATATTAGCATGGGTTGAGAGTTCATTTTGTTATGTGTTTTCTGATGTGTCTGTATGGCTTTGTTTGCAGGGATTTGCTTCCTCTTTTTCCACCATATGTTTTAAGGTGTGGAAGGCCTGTTCAACGTTTGTTAGGGCAGCACTGTTGCCCTGTAGAAGTTGGTTGTCATATGTCTGTTCTCTGGGTCTTTTTCTGAGTCCTCATATATACAAAGTTGTCTGCCTTTGCAGATTCCATGTTGGGATGTCCATGTCCAATGATATTTGAATAATGTGCAGAAAGTCGTGCGCCAAACAGTTGGGCATTCTGTATAGAAGAGTAGATTTGTTGTGAGGGTTTTGCCTTTACTGTTTGAAGTGTCTTTAAACAGTGCCTCTGGATTTTACACACAGAAGGTGAGGTTCTTAACAGTGTTTAATAGTGACTAAAGAGAGTCCGGGGGTTGGGGTGATTTGGACTAAAAGCAGTGCATGTGAGAGTTCAGGGTAGTTATTGCCTTTGGGAAGAAGCTGTTTTTAAATCTATTTGTTCTGGTCTTAATGTACATGTAGCGCCTACCTGAGGGCAACAGTTCGAACAGGTCAGAGCCAGGGTGGTAGCTGTCTTTGGTGATGAGTTTAGCTCTGTTGAGGCAGCGGGGGGTGTAAATGTCCATCAGGGAAGGGAGAGGGCAGCCAATGATCTTCTGTGCTGCCTTTACAACTCTCTGGAGCCTCTCCTTGTCTGCAACGGTGCAGTTGCCGTACCATACTGTAATACAGTATGTCAGCAGGCTCTCGATGGATGAGCGATAGAAGGACAGCAGTAGATTAGAGTATGAGAAAGCTCTACCCCCTTTGGTGGATTTAGTTATTCTAGGTGTTATCAAAAGTCCAGAGTTTTGAGATCTTAGAGAGCGTGATGGGTTGTAGTGTGGTAGAAGCTCTGTTATGTACTGTCACGCCGGTGAGGAAGAGAAGAACCCAAATGCAGGCAGCAGATCAGGGGTTAACAGAAAAGGTTTATTAACATACAGGAACAAAACAAAAACCCACAATGGGGTGACAAAACACTATAACAAAAAGACTCTTCAAAAGGAAAAACCAAACACTTCCCTCTGGGGGGGCAAAACGGGAACTAAAACAATAAACAAACAAAACTCACAAGAACCGGACAATGCAGAACAAGGCAAGGTAGGAACACGAGAGATGCAGGGACACGAACGTGGAACATAGAACACGACGAACTGGATACAATGAACCGACACAGGACAAAGAATACACAGGGTTTAAAAAAGGAACACTAACAAGGGTTGATGACACAGGGAGAGTGACGGCCAGGTGACAATACTCAAACAATGATGGGACAGGTGAGAGGGATGAAACACAAACGGAGAAACAAGGGGGCGGAGTTAGACGAAAGACACTGGAGAGAATGCATATTATTGTCAAAAGGACAATAATATGTTTCACTCCACACATAACCAAAGACTTTGTCATGGCTCTGCTACAGGACCAAGAAAAACATGAATTAATGAAGCAGAGCCATGACAGTGTACGTAGGGGCTAAACCGTTTAAGGCTTTATAAGTAATTAAAAGAACTTTAAAGTCAACACGATACTTAATGAATAACCAGTGAAGGGTTGATAGCATTGGGGTTATGTTATCGTATTTTCTGGACCTGGTTAGAACTCTGGCAGTTGCATTCTGAACTAACTGTAGTTTGTTTATTGATGCTGCAGGACAACCACTAAGCAGTGCATTACAGTAGTCAAGTCTTGAGGTCACAAATGCATGAATAAGCTTCTCTGCATCAGCCACACATAAAATATTTCGCAATTTGGCAACATTTCTAAGGTGGAAGAAGGCTGTTTTTGTGACATTTGAGATGTGATTTTTAAATGACAGGTTGCTGTCTAATATAACGCCTAGGTCTTTAACTGTATTGGTTGGAGTAACAGTGCAGCTTTGTAGGTTATAATCCGAAATATTCTGCTCACGTGTCTTTGGTCCGATAAGTAATATTTCTGTTTTATTAGAATTTAAAAGGAGGAAATTACTAGTCATCCAATGTTTTATATCTTCGATGCACTCTGCCAATTTGTATAGCTGGAAGGAATCATCTGGTCTTGATGATATAAATAGCTGAGTATCATCTGCATAACAGTGGAAGCTAATTCCATGTTTTCTAATAATGTTTCCAAGGGGCAGCATGTATATGGAGAATAGCAAGGGTCCTAAAACCGATCCCTGAGGTGATCCATAATTTACTTGCGTTAGATTTGATGATTCCCCATTTAAATGGACAAATTGATGTCTGTCTTATGAGTAAGATCTGAACCATTGTAGTGCCTGTCCCTGAATACCGGTATAATTGTGTAAGCGATCTAGAAGTATTTTATGGTCTACAGTATCGAACGCCGCACTAAGGTCAAGCAGGACTAGGAGTGAGATGATACCTTTATCTGATGCTATAAGCAGGTCGTTTGTAATTTTAACGAGCGCAGTTTCAATACTAGGATGCAATCTAAAGCCTGCCTGAAATTTTTCGTGTATGTCATTATTTTGTAAGAAAGAGCACAACTGAGTGGACACTACTCTTCTAGTATTTTAGACAAGGGAGATTTGAAATCGGTCTATAGTTTCCTGGTTCATTGGGGTCTAAGTTTGGTTTCTTGATAAGAGGCTTAATGACGGCCAGTTTAAAGGGTCCTGGGACATGGCCTAGATTAATTGACGAGTTGATAATGTTATAAACGGGCTCAATTGCAACAGGTAATAACTTTTAATAATTTAGTTGGTATGGGGTCTAATAAGCAAGTTGTAGGTTTAGATGTTGCAATAAGTTTAATTTAATCTTCCTGTTTTATAGGTGAAAAACACTGTATCCTTTCTTTTGGGGCGATTGTTGGTACTAATTCATAGGACAGACTTGGAGGTTGAGTTTTTACTATTTTGTCTCGTATATTTTCAATTTTCTCTGTAAAAAAATTCATGAATTCATTGCTACCAAGGTGCGGCAGAATAACCAGGTCAGGTGATGTCTGTTTATTTGTTAATTTAGCAACTGTACTAAATAAAAATCTTGGATTGTTTTTGTTAGTTTCTATGAGGTTACAGAGGTGCTCAGCCTTTGCTGCTTTTAGTGCCTTTTTATAACAGTTTGCACTCTCTTTCCACGCAATTTTAAAGACCTCTGATTGGGATTGTTTCCATTTGCGCTCCAGTTTACGTGTTGCTCTTTTAAGGGTGCGAGTGGTGCTATTGTACCATATGGTTAAAGTTTTGACTTACGAGACGTCAAGACGTAGTCAAACGGTTAGTAGCGTCTTTGAGATGTTGTCACACAGAAGATCTGCTCCGATGCTGCTGGGGTGCAGGCCGCCGGGACAGAAGAGCCCCGTCCCTCTTCAGGATCTCTGACTGCTGCATCCTGACGTCGTTGACCCCCGTGTGCAGCACGACAGCTTCGACGTTAGCGTCGTCCTTCAGGATCACAGGTACCTGCGCAGAGACATCAAGAACACGGGCGCCAGGAAAACAATGAGTGCACACATTACCTTTAGTGGAGGAAGCGTGTACGTTCTGGATGATTGAGTCTCCGATGACCACAGCGTTGAATTCTGTCTCGCAGAGGGCGGCAAAACGGTTCATGGTTAGGATCTCGAAGACCGGTGGTGGCAGTTGGGTCATCTCTCCGGTCCTGGCTCGCGCCTTTCACCGTGGGTGTGCCGGTGCAGGAGTGAAGTTCATTTGGGCTGATCGTGTTCTCGAAGCCTGGGCTCTGTGCAGATAAACACGCGGAGTAGAAGTGGTAGGAGTATTACAATCATGATGAAAACTTACCGCGGATTTGCGAGCGTCAGCTCGGGACATTTTATGTTCTCGCAGCCGTGTCTGCTTCTCAAGTAAATCCTGGATCTGCTTCTCCACAGCCTCCAATTCCGACTGAAGTGCGAACGTTTCCTCATCTGCACTCAGAGGTACAAACACGTCTGAAACATTAGCCATTAGTGATGTAATAATGAGAACAGTGTGTTAAGCAGTAAGCAGGCTGGTAATGCTAACAGCCTGAGGGCTAATAGCGAGTGATCCGATAAAAATAATTTATCAGTGCGTTTAAGGACGAATTTGGTATGGGATATACTTAAGGATAAGTTTTACCCTTGGTGAATAACAATTTAAAACACAAGTCTTAAGATATAACAAGAATAAACAATGTATTAAGAATAAGTTTGAAAGAGCTCCGGCTCAAACCACGTGCTCTCAGCAAACAGGAAGTGACGTAATCCAACAGGTGACGTAATCCAACCATTCAAGTGATTTCCTTGTTTCATGTCTCTGTCTTCATGTTGGACAAAGATATTAGAAAAAGGTTCATTTAGACATGCAATTCCTTTTTTTACACCAGTAGGGGTAAAAAGAAAGTTTGTGTAAGATGCCCACACTCCTCTTCTATTGAATGACCCTTGTTGTATAGGTCTGTCTACCTGCTGGACAAAGCTATTGAAAAAAGTGTTATTTTTGGACATGCTATTCCCTTTTCCACCAGTAGGGTAAAAAGAGAGGTTGTGAAATATGCCCACTCTCCTCCTCTATTGAATGACCTTGGTTGTATAGGTCTGTCTACCTGCTGGACAAATCTATTACAAAAAGAATGGTAATTTTGGACGTACAATTGCCTTTTCCACCAGAAGGGGTAAAAAGAGAGGTTGTGGAATATGCAAACTCTCCCCCTCTACTGAACTACTCTGGTTTCCTGTCTCTGTTATAACAGATATAATATATCTGATATAGATATAAGATATAAAACATTGGATGACTAGTAATTTCCTTCTTTTAATTTATAATTAAACAGGAATATTACTTATCGGACAAAAGACAAGACAGCAGAATATTTTGGATTATAACCTGTAAATTGAAGGCTCCACTGTTACTCCAACAAATACAGTTAAAGACCTAGGTGTTATTTTAGACAGCAACCTGTCATTTTAAAATCACATCTCAAATGTCACAAAAACAGCCTTCTTCCACCTTAGAAATGTTGCCAAATTACAAAATAGTTTATGTGTTGCTGACGCAGAGAAGTTTATTCATGCATTTGTCACCTCAAGACTTGACTACTGTAATGCAGTGGTTGTCCTGCATCATCAATAAACAAACTACAGTTAGTTCAGAATGCAGCTGCCCGAGTTCTCACCAGGTCCAGAAAATACGATCACATAACCCCAATGCTATCATCCCTTAACTGGCTACCCATTAAGTATCGTATTGACTTTAAAGTTCTTTTAATTACTTATAAAGCCTTAAACGGTTTAGCCCCTACGTACATAAAAGAGCTTCTACCACACTACAACCCATCACGCTCTCTAAGATCTCAAAACTCTGGACTTTTGATAACACCTAGAATAACTAAATCCACCAAAGGGGGTAGAGCTTTCTCATACGTAGCACCTAATCTCTGGAATAGCCTTCCCGATACTATTCGAGGGTCAGACACACTCTCCCAATTTAAATCTAGATTAAAGACACATATTTTCAGCCAAGCTTTCACGTAATGCATAATATGCTAAATAAACCACCGGGAGACTGCATTTATTAGACATTATTTACTAGAATGATCTTGCTTGTTCTAGAAACACCATGCCATGTGCTGTTTTACCTTTTTTGTGTTCTTCTGATTTTCTTATTTTCTCCTTAAAGCGGCTTTGGAACAATGCACATTGTGAAAAGCGCTATATAATTAAAATTGAATTGGATTGAATTGAATTAATTTAAGTTATGTTGTTTATGTTTCCCTTTCCTTGTCTAGACCACACATATGCAGAAACTATGGATACTGTATGCTTGCAACTGCAAATGTAAACAGTGCAATTGGACATTAAAGTACTTTAATCAGACATCCTGTCTCCGTGTCCTTACCAAGACTTCATAGTGATGACCAAATTAACCTAAGAACCAGTCCACCGACCCTATATGTTCCACCATGGATGCATGGAAGTCAGAGCTATGGCACTACCAATTATTTCCTAACAGTCTTTCATTACTGTTAAACAGCAATAAAACAAATAAACAACAAAATACTGGATTATGGTTAACACATGTGTAAATGTTTTAGAGTCTGTGAAAGTTCATTTTTTAGATCCACCACCCCCAGCATGCTTCAGGTGTTCTGCCATTGCTGTATCAAAGTCTGAATCTGATGCATTTGGACTACACCTCTTCGCAGGATCTGAGTGAGAGAAGAGAATATGAATATTAAAAAAGTAGAAAAACATCAAAGGCAAAATTTTAGGTAAATGACAGGAACTTACTTATTTGGAAAATGTAAAGTCACAGGAAGTCCCACTCGCCACCTATTCGACAAGGGCCTCATAGGCTTTCTTTGGACAATACTGTAACAAGTTTTGAATGCCAGACCAACAGATATGTACATTTCAGCCTGTACTTACTTTGAATACAAATGCACTTTTCATAAAAATAAGCCTCTACTCAGCATTTTGTTGAAATATGCATAATTTTTTTGCAAAATCCAAGGTGCTTCAAACGCTGGTTCGTCACACCCTCACGCATCACATATTCATATTAAAAACAAAATATTTTTTTCCAGGAAAATATATGTCCCATGACGTCGTCTAATTTTACGCCTAATTTTAGGACTTAACGAGGTCTTACCGACTTCAAACTTTGGTAGCCATACGAGGGGGCCACGAGGAGCCAGAGATTTGAATCTGGGTCGTTCTGAGTTCTCTGGGCTGTTTGGGAGTCAATGTACTCTAGGCGCCTATGAAAACAATTGGGTAGGTTGCGAGTGTCAGTTGCTCCCATTTGGCCCGCGGGGTCAATTTACATTCATTCATTTGGCAGATGCTTTTATCCAAAGCGACTTACAAGTAGGAGAGCATGTAAACATTTTATCAACACGCTAAACAGTACCGTTAGTTTACAAGAGCATTCTACTATGAGGATTAAAGCTGGAGTAAGCAAAGGAGAGAATGAACAACAAGGTTTTTTCTTTTTTTTGACAGACAGACATACAGAGTTATTGGTTAGTCAAATAAATGCGGAGCAGGTATGTTTAGAGCTGTTTTTTTAAACTTGTGAAGGATGCTGCTGCAGTTCGGATGGAGGCTGGTAGTTCATTCCACCAAAGGGGAACCGAATAAGTAAAGGTTTTGCAAGGGATTTGGTGCCTCGTTGTGATGGGACAACCAGGCATCGCTCATTTTCAGACCGAAGATGACGGGAGGGGATGTATATGGAGTTTAAATAGACCCAAAATTCACGCGCGATGCAAACGCGCATAATGATAGCCACGTACAGAAAGCTGCTCCGCGAGGGCGCATTTATACTCTGCGAGCGTGCAGAACAGTATCCTCAAGCGGAAAAGAATCCTCGTGCGGGCTCTTTTCTGCTCAGCGTGCACAAATGCAGGAATGCGAGCATGGGCTGGGATGAGCGCTCGCAACTGCTCATCACTCGCTCGATCTTCAAGGTGAGTTTTGAGACATTGGGGGCGGGACAGGTGACTGATGACTCCACCTCTGTGATTGGTTGTTTGGTTTGATTGGTGACAGGTAATCTCTCGTTCAATTCCAGTCACTATAAGTTAGGTAGAGAAGACACTACACATTTTGTGGGACCATCATGTCGGAGCAGGTAATTAATTTATGTTAAATACATGGTCTTTTGTCATGTTTAATCCATGCAATAAACTGCACCCACACAACGCCTGGAGATATGTGCCCGGTTTCACAGACAAGGATTAAGGCTAGTCCCTGTCTAAAATATATCTTGCCCAGAAATACATTGAAATATATCAGTGCCATTGTTTTGTCTCGAGATGCACACCAGCAATGTATTATTCTAATACATTTTTATAAAAGCGACATAAATATCTTAATTCAACTAAAGCACAGTCCTGCACTCAAAAAAATGACTCATTGGTTTAACATGATTCAATCATGGACATTAGTTCCACATGTTTGAGTCATGTTTTCTCAACATGAAATTAACATGTAGCAAGAACATAAATGAATCAAGTAATGAAATTAACATGTAGAGAGAACATTTCACATGGAATGTGGCTGACTACGTTAACCTTGAACCCTCAAACTGTTTATGGTTAAATTAGTCTCGCTAGCCTCAAGTGTGTTATTTATTTTATAAAACTGTTAATGTAACAACACAAAACAAATAATAAAGTCAAAGAACATGTATCAATGCATGAATTTAAATTACTAAAAGCCTTCATTTCACTGGAAAAATAGTCCCTGGCTGACTGTGACACTGCATGTGTAAATCCAGCTAAAGTATTTTTTGTGGTTTACTGTTTTTTAAGAAGATTGTTCTTTACATAGGATAATTTTGTGACTATATCCATGATTGTTTAATATTGACTAAGACCGGATACGTCAGAGTTTGAAATCAAAGTGAAATTAATGCTTGATATCAAATTTTCATGCTGCTGATCTGATAATTAGATTGATGTTTAGCCTGGATTTCGTATACATAGCCTATGTTTATGTTTACGACAAGAATATGTTTTACTCAAAACACAGAGATCATGTCACACCACATCTACTAGGTGCAAAACAAGGGACTAGAGAATTATATAAAAAAAATCCAGTTGAACATTTTCATGGTTTCAAACCTCTTTCAACTTTTGAACAGTGATTTGTGTGTTACAACATGGACATTGATCTTGACACCTTTTCTTTGTTCTGTCAACAGATGAAACATCACCTTTTGGAAAATCTTTTGCAAAAGTTACAGCAGGTATTCAGCGCAACATCACTGGATTTGGATTACGTGGAGTTTCTTTGTCATCAGGTGCTGTATATTCTGGAGGCCCTATCTAATAACATACAAGTACCCCCTGTTATCACCCAGGCTTTGCAAGAGTTCTTTGACCTTGTGAGGGCACAAGTGAAATGTCCAGCCCCATGTGTCAGAGTGGAAGTTGCTGGCACCACAGAACGACCAAAAATTTTGGTTGAGGAACAACACCTGAAAGAAACGCTCCATGCTCACCTTCCTGTGTGCTGCATAGCTACACTGATGGGTGTTTCAAGGAACACAATTTTCAGACGCATGAAAGTATATGAGCTCTCTGTCAGGGACATGTACAGTTCTATCAGTGATGAAGAACTGGACATTTTGGTTGCTTCTGTCAAGAATGATTTACCAAATGCAGGCTACAGGATGGTCAGAGGAAGACTGGAGTCATTGGGCCACAGGGTTCAGTGGAGAAGAGTTGCAGCCTCTATGCATAGAATTGATTCTATGGGCATCATCTCAAGGTTGTCAAATCTTGGCTGTGTTGTGCGCAGAGTGTACTCTGTACCAGGGCCCTTGTCTCTGGTACATGTGGACACAAACCACAAGTTAATAAGGTTTATATTAAAGTGAAGTTGAATATAAATACATTTGCATGTTTCTTTTATGAATGTTTAATATTAATTGCCTCCCAGATACAATATTGCGATATTTGGAGGAGTGGACGGTTTCTCCAGAAAGGTAAATGGCTGACACTGTATTTGAGTAATTCTACTTGTTGTGTTCTGACTAAACATTTTGTAGTCTTCGGGGACACACGCGTGCACACAACTTGGATGCTTTTTTATCGGTTTCACATTTTGTTTTGCCTTTTGTAGATATTGTACTTGAATGCAGCCACAAATAACCGTGCCACAACGGCATTTTCATTCTTTCTGGAGGCAACTCAGCTGCATGGTTTACCCTCAAGGTAGTGTATTTTAAATGGTTACAAAGCTACACTCCTCTCGGTAGATAATTAGGCTGAGAAAAAATCATAATGTTCTATAACTGCTTGATCTTACACTCTAGAAACAGATAAATCTGAACTTTGAGTTGAGTTTCCTTAAAGCGAAAGGTTGTCAAGAAATACTTATTCTGTTGAAAAATATTTTACAAACTGTCAACTTTTTATATATTTTGTGCACCCTTACTTTGCCAGATTACAGCATTAAGATGTTCCCTTTAGAAGTTCATGTAAAGGAAGACATTATGTTTTAGATTATGCCTCCATAAGGACACTTGCAAAATCCTTGTGGGACATTTTTGGCTCATCCCACATTTGAATATACAGTGGGTTTGAGAACTTGTATGGCCATTCAATGAAAAACATTTGTTCAAAAAAAGTTAATGCTTTTTTTTCTTGAGGATGTTAATTTGTCAGAGCCTTAATCAAATGTATAAATACTTTTTCTCTGTTTATTCCACTATTATTGTTGTGATTTCAGGGTAAGAGCTGACCAGGGAGTGGAGAACGTAGATATTGCTCGGTTTATGTTCACTGTCCGTGGCAATAATCGGGGAAGCTTCATCTCAGGAAAAAGCGTCCACAACCAAAGGTACAATTCATATTTCTGTCACAGCTTTCCTAGTAATCACTTTGAGTTTTCATTACTAACACTACATTAGTAACATTACATTTCCATAATATCAAGTTCTACATGTAGAATGTACTAGCAGTTCAAGCTTTGGGTGTAAGGTATGACATTGCCAAACACAATTATACCACATATTTGTGAGTTTTTGTTCTATTTATAAAAATTGCCTGTTTGATACAATGTCATAATTTTTTTATTTATTATTTATTTTAACACCCAATAGGATAGAACGGTTATGGCGGGATGTGTGGATCTCTGTATCTTCAAAGTACTACCTTCTTCACTCTCTTGAGGAAGATGCCCTCCTGGACATTTCATGTACAGATGACATATTTTGTGTGCATTATGCATTTCTTCCAAGACTCAAAAGAGGCTTGGAGATATTTACTCCAACACAGATCTGGGAGATTGCACAGATGCTGAACACTAATGTACATTCTGAGAACCTTGAAGTAAGAGTGTAAATGCATTGACTTAATGTATTAAATGTAAACATCATGACCATCATTTTTTAATATCTATATTAAATACTGTTACAATGGCAAAGCTTTGATTTGTGACTTTATAAACATTTATAGGACCTGCAAGAACCAGACATTGACTGGGAGACTGCTGTAGACTTTGAGCGTCTTGACACAGAAAGTGGTATTGTAGTGCCTGAATATGAATTCCCTCTGACTGTGGAAATGATGAATGAACTACAGACTTTGGTTGATCCATGGGTAAGCCATGGGTAATGGCCTGTGAAACAACATTCCTGAATTCCTTATATGTACCCAGGTGTGCAACTGGGAATGTGACTGAGCGGGAACATGCGTTAACTACAGGGAAACAGATACTGTGTACCATAGCGTACACTGCAATCATGATCAAATTCCATGACAATTTTAAAATGCTCACGGTCTGCATGACTTAATGGAATATGAGACGGTCCTGTCAGCCACTGGCAAAACTTGCCAACATTAATGAGCATGTTGTTGGTATGTCCATCTGCCTTGTCATCTTCACTCTGTGTCCTCTTTGGGTCTGTCTTTGTTGTTTTTGCTCTCTTCTGAGAAGGTGATAAAAATCATTGTAGTTTTAACTTGCAGTTACAATATGCAGGTACTACCCCAAATAGAACAATACAGTAAACTTTTCCACAACTACTACAAATTCGCATTAGTTTCAAAAAAGAAAATTCAAAGGACAGAATAGTTTCAACTTTAGTATAATAACATTTTTAATTTGTTCAAATTATTCACCTTCATCCTCTATGTCCTGTACATAGTCTTGTAGAAAGTTGACTACTCTGGACTCTCTTTGACGCCTCATTGTACCCATCTCACTGAAGACAGGTGATAGTGATGTCACTAAAAAATCAGCATCCACCTTAAATTTACAAAAAAAAGAGAAAACCATACATTCATATTTGAAATGGTTCTTGATTCAGTTCATTTTATCTATGAGATAGTATTTATTGCTTGCCTTGCAAAATGATCCTGGAACAAACAGCTGTCTGCAAATGTCAGTATCTTTTCAGACCAAGCCGAGAAGCCCATACAGTTTTATTCCAGAGCATATTTGTTGTAGCATGGGAAGTAACCTCACTGTAGCGTGTAGAACTACAGAGCTGTAACAAACAGTAAAACGGTGAATTAAAAAAATCATGTCCACTAAAATTGCCTATAACAAAAGAAATGTCCTACTGCACAATCAAATGTACTTGTAACACCACTGCAAAAAAAGTTTGGTGGAGGACCAACCTGTGCGATGCTAACGGCAAATATCTCTCCAATAGTCCTGCAATTCAAACACAAAATATATTACGGCACAATGTTTAACTGTATAAAATGAGAAGTGAAGGTGGTTGGGAGAGAAAAGTAATCTGAAAGATGGTTTACAGTAGGTGTCATAGGATATAGCTCAACTAATGTTAATCTTCATTTTAATCTGTGTCCATGTCAACAGTCATTGGAAAGCTTTTCTAACATGTGTTAGAAACTTGAGAAAGTCTATGCATTTGTGAATAGTATTTTTTTTGTATGTATTTTGATCTCTGCTCGTGTGTGTAGACATGTTTGTGTTCCAGATGGGTGTGGCCTCTGTTAACCAGCTGGAGATGGTGATTGGTCCTACTATGCACAGGCCACATATACAAGGACTGCCCCAAACACTCACCCAGAGCTTCGAGCCTTGCTGACTCTTGTTACTGTTATGTTTCGCTAGCGGTCTCGTAGCCTATTTTCTGCCATAGTTGGTATCTTTGATGTCGTTGATTGTGAGTGTTGTACCAGAGAGTTATATTCTGAGACATGAATCTGTGGAGTTTTTATTATTGTAACTTAAATCCTGAATCTCCTGTTTATCTGAACGTTGCCTGCTTTTCCTACGATTTGGATTCTAATGCTGTTTTATGTACGCTCTGAAACTTTGTAAATAACTTTGTAAATACTAAATTGCCAATTTAAGGGACGTAGGGGGTTAGACGCCATTTTGTTTATATGCATCTTTTTGTTACTTTGTTTATGATTGAGGGAGGTAGATCGGTATTTTGTTTTCTTCATTTCCGTTTGAGGTTATTTAGTTTTCTAACAAAAAGGTTGTTTTGTTTATTGTTTTGGCCTTGTCTGCCCCTGAAGATATTCCCTTTGAAAATAAAATAAAATTGTTTATTTGGCAACTCTCTGGTGTGAACAAATCTCATTTTCTGTTACAGCTTACCCCTAGAGGTCGTAACACATGTACTTCACATATAAAATTGGAATTGGAAAAGTGTTAGTCCATAATTTCCATTTTTTAATAACCTACTTGAAGTTATGTTTGTCCAAGTCTGTCATTGAATGCTTGGGGTTTTTGCCATCCTCCCCTCCCTCAAAGAACCGCTTCTCCATTTCTTTTCATCAAAGGGAAAAAGAATACATGAAATACATAGGTAACAACAGTAACAACTAATACATATATATAAAATTCTGTCCGCATAGCCCCATTGTCAATGCCAGCCTCTCCAATAAAAGAAACTCTGAGGGCATTTACAGGGGAAGACTTTTTCTGCCGCTGCCATTGTTTGATGCCTCTTTCAAGCATCTGATCCCTGGTCACACAAATGCTGAAGATGCTGCTTTCGTCCACCCTATCAGTAAGGTTTTTGATGACATCGGCAATGCTTATTCGGAATAGAGGAATAGAGAAAAAAAGGTTAAAATTGCACATTGGAAAATGTCATATTATTAGTGTAAAACAAATAATCTGAAGAAGGTTTTGATACCTTTTAATCTCTTGGTGCATCTTAAATCGTTTTGGACACATCTCCGTTTCATCAGCTTCTTTTTTATCAAAGTCGATGTCCTCTGATGGCCTCATCACAAAATCTGTGGGAATATCAATCTACTGTAACATGTTTTAGCCATACTAAAAGCTGAGATATTTTTACTAGCATAACAAGATAAAATCGTTGTATGATATTTTAAATGTAGCTTCAGAAAAAAATGCATGGAAACACCGAGAAATACCTTTCACCACAGTAGCTTGCATGGATTTCCACAAAGTCACTGGGGTAAAACTGCTCACAAATGGGACAGGCTGTCTTGAATGCACCCCATTAATAAAAAACATTATTATTATGTACACACCAAATTATCCATTTTTAATTGTAAAGACCCTTTGGCCTTTCCTCTAATACTTAAAGCCTAGCATGTGTAGCCAAAACTTTTATAATTTACAAATTTTTACTAAATGTATTTGGAAAATTGGTATAAAATATGTGCAATGAATTCTTGTTTGGCAGGGAAAGAACTAGCTTGTTTCAAGTTGTTCTAATGGTAACCACATAAAAAAGCCAGTAATAAGATGGTGCCTTTGTTAGTCTGTCAACTTGGTCAAAAGTTCAGGTGAAAGGAGAATTGCATGAATGCCTATATGAATGTTATATTCTTACTTTCTCAGAACCCTTGAAACATGAAGGAAGATCTAAATTGCTGGAGTCCTTAAAGTGTAAAATAAATTAATAAACACATTATATAATTTTGAACATGTCTGACTTCATATTTGCTGTTTTAACAGACAGACTTACTGTCACAGATGTGTCAACAGAAGGAGTGTCATCTGGGAAGTTTTGCACAATAACATCCATGGCAGGACTGTTATCTGGGGAAGACAAACAAGTCTGCAAGAAAATGAACAAAATAAATATATTATCCCTAGGGCAACTGAAGAGTGATCAATGTATTAATATAGAATCAAGAGTAAAATATTTCTTGCCTGTTCATCAGAGTCAGATGAGAGTTCTACCGTCTTGCAAGATGCCACATGTGCCGCTAATAACTGGACTGGCATGTTTTCTGAACACGTATTGCATGCTGCTTTTGACATTTTCTCAAACTCCTTTGCAGTGTAGGGGAGAGGTGAAGTATCAAGAGTTCCTTGGATTGGTACTATGTACAGTGTTGACTTCCCACGTGCAACTGTATTGAGGTAAGCACCTGTATAACCTTCTGCCTCAGGCAGTACAATACACAATTTTCTTTGTCCAGATCCACCTAAAAGGAAAAGATATCATATTTGAAGTCAGTCAAATTTGCCAGTAGACCACATAAGACCGTAGCTAAAAATAGGAAGCTTCAATATCTTACCAACAGCCTTATACAACATCCATGCCCCCTTCAAATCAGCCATTTTAGAGTATGTCTCCTCAAGTTTTGTAGACAACTGTATAATTTATATAATGTAAGTATTGTGGCAAAGAGATGCCTTTGGATAATGTACATTCCTTAATAATAAGTCATATTAGCAGTAAATTATGTTAGCTGTTAGTCATGATATACTGCTATGCCATCCCTCACTAAAAGAGAAGTTATGAACAGAGTCCTGATGCATAAAAGTTTGTTTGGTGCATTGATATACCCTTTATGAGTAATGGTTAATAATAGATTATTTTAAGAATTACATTACAAATGTAAAAAAGTGTATTGTAACTCAGCATCCCACAGATTACCAATGAATGGTATGAATTTAACTAACACCAAAATGGTATGAAACATCACAATCGCAATTGTTAACTTCATGTAAGCTTTCGCAAGATGTTCTTCAATCAGGGTGTGTGAGAAGTGAAAATTATTGTACATTATTGAGGTCTGACAAAATTTAAACTCATAGAATTTCAAAACGTCAACAATAAGAACACACATAAGCTTTAATGTCATTATCAAATTATTAAGCAAGGTTATGATTATTGTAATGTGAACAATTTAATGAACACCTTAAGGCAAGCATGGCTTTCTGTTGCAACTTACCCATGAATGGTCAGCATCATCTGTGATACTGATGGTTCTTCGACCCATCACTGACTGTAGAAGAGTTAATTCCTGTACAGCTTTTGGTGTCTTCTCCATATATTTGTTAACAAGGTACACTGTAAAAAAATTAGACATAAAAAAATGGTGAAATGCATGGCAGCACAGGGTGCCAAAGGTTCACCATTAACAGAAATAACGGTACACCCTGAACTGAGGTAACGTGTTTAAACTGTGAACATTAATGTGTTTTTTAAATATTTTTGACAGTTATGATAAAAATGTGATATGGCTGTGAAATTCTAATGGATTTTTCAGTAAAAATACACTTTATCCAACTCTGACAAAAAAATAAACATGAACATTTTTTAAAGGACATGTCAGGTTAACAATACACAACAATCACTTTCATTTAAAGGAAATAGACTGTTTTTTCCAGTAACACATTTAATCAGTTAAAGAACAGGAGAAATGTACATTAGGTGTCAATGTATGCATTTTTATGGAATTTCACTGTTCTGATTAAAATGAGATGTTACTGTTAAATTCTACTGTTTTTTCTCTGTAAAAATACATTTATTTTTTACAGTGTAGAACTGTACTGGAAAACACTTGACAGTACTGAGTCTTCTTCTTTTCATGTCAGTAACAGTAGAATGTGGTCCCCTTTTCCCAGTCACTTTTCCTCCCAGATTTTTCACAAAACAGCGAAAATGTGAAGTAAGAAACAGCATAAGAAAATGCATTTAAAACAATGTCAAGCACTACATACAAAATTGTATTTTTAAATTATCATAAAAATGAATATAGTTCTCAGAATGACAAACCTTGCCATGTTTTGCTCCAAAGTGTTTTTCTGCTGTGGAACTTCTTGCCTACTAGTGTGCGGCTGCAGAAACTCCTTCTTTTAAACACACAAAAATAACAAATTTTCCACACTCTAATAATATTTGAATAATATTTGAATAATCAAGTACATACAGTAAAAGGTTCATACACCATCATCATATTAAACGTTTATATTACATTTTGGCACCATTGTTGCTTTAATACAGCATCATGAAATGCATTATAATGTAGGGTATGGTCGGATCAAAGTTTACCATCTGTGATCGTAAAACACAGTAACCTCTCAGCAGGACTACGACCAGGCACCAACAAGTCTGGCCAAATGTCCTATTCTCAACACCTTCATCTAAACCAGGACAGATTCGGATACTCTCCCCTAGACTTCAAAGGAGGTTCTTGGGGGAGGACAGGACTGTTCACCAAAGTGAGAAAAGCCATGTGGCCCCCAGGGACTGAGAGCCTCAAATTCTTCCAAAACAATGTCTCTTTCTCTTTCCTTAGCCACAAAAAACTGGTTTAAAATGTATACACATGAATCTCCACATTGTATGCTTGTCTCTATGTTATTCTCCTTCACCTATAACCTCAAAGGCATGTGTGCTTAGTGGTATTCTGTGTATATTTACATTCTTGTCCAAACTACAGGTCAATTTAATTGCAACCCCTTCATGTTTTATATCTAAATGTTTCCCTTTTCATGTCTTAGAATAAGGTGTATAGCACAGTAATGTATTATATACCATACTCATTTTATTCTATTCTAAGTCTATTCCTGCTCCAAACTCCCAGGCGATCATAAATGCAAATGAATTAGTGTGCCGGACAAAGAAACATGTTTTCGCGCCCAAAACTATCTCATCACATTGGATCGCCCACCTTGGAGGGGCGTGACACCCTCTGTGTTAAAACACCTGAACACGCAGGAAAGCTCGCTCTTTTGTGTATGTTCGTTCGCTTGTGTGCGTTCGCGCTCCTGCGCGTTCGCTCGTTTGTAATCTTTCAACCTCTCGAGACCTGTCTCTCCTCAGAGATAGCCTCTTCCAGCAGTTTGCTTCACCTAAATCCAACGGACTCCCGGCTCGCTCTGAACGCATCAGGACCCTTTGATACGCGCGCCAGCACGTGTCCTGAGAAACAAAGAAGCAGAGGTGGGCAGAATAGCCAAAATCTTTACTCAAGTAAAAGTACAAGTAACTAGAGAAATTGTTACTCAAGTAAAAGTAAAAGTCACTATTTTAAAAATGACTTGAGTAAAAGTAAAAAAGTATGCAATGAAAAAACTACTCAAGTAGCTAGTTACTTAGTTACTTTGTATCTGATTATATAGGCCTACTACATAAAATTAATATTAACACCAATATTTTAATATTACATTTTAATCAACATTTTTAATTATCATAAGCAGATCTTTGGAATATACTAGAGAGACTAAAGAATAGACAAACACAGAAGAGACAAGCATTTCTGTAAATTTAATCTAGTCCTGATGTCAATGTAGTTTACACAACTTATTTAGAATAATAGACCATGTCAAACTAAAGCATTAACTAAACTCAGAGCATTTCCTAAGATGATCTAGAACATCTGCAGTGCTCTCTTAAATGAAATACACAATTTCGGAACAAATTTCATGTTTTCTCGTGTTGTGTCACGTGTGTGTTGTGAAACGCTCTTACTTGTAAACAAACAGTCAGAGGTGGGTAGTAACGCGCTACATTTACTTCGTTACATTTACTTGAGTAACATTTTGGAAAATATGTACTTTTTTAGTAAAATTAAAAGTGTGTACTTTTACTCTTACTTGAGTAAATATCTAATAGAAAATCTGTACTTTTACTTCGTTACATAACTTACATTGCGTGACGTTCCTTCGTTCCTTCATTTTAAAATATGCTTTATAAAATGCGTTGTTTATTTCAAGGTTGTCGTCTCTTTTTACGGGCATTCCCGAGTGATCGATTCTTTTTAGTCGATTCTTTTGAAAGCATTAATTGAACAATGGGCAAAACCATTTGAATAGGCTTATGAATCAGTTCAAATGATTTGTTCAGTTCGCAGCACGATCTGAATCATCTGAAGCAGGATTACTCACTCCTCGTAGCTCGAAACTTAAGAACACGCAGAACACAAAGAGCGTTGGATGAAGTGGATATTAATCTATATCTATACAATCAAAACTGCAAATGTGTCATATTGTTTGCCAGCAATGATAAATGCCCGCCATATGCGCGCACCCGCGCGACCTGTTCGTCAGACACAGCAACATGCGCGTTACCTGTCAGACACAGAGACGTGGGCTTGCAGAAATATACATTTTAAGAAGAGAAGGAAGAAAACTTGTTGATGGGCGTGTGGTTCACTGTTTACTGTTTGTTCACAAGTAGGAGCGTTTCACAACACACACATGACACAACACGAGAAAACACGAGCTTTGTTCAAAAATGTGTATTTCTTTTAAGAGAGCACTGCAGATGTTCTGTGACACAATATGACACATTTGCAGTTTTGATTGTATAGATTCATATCCACTTCATCCAACGCTCTTTGTGTTCTGCGTGTTCTTAAGTTTCGCGCTACGAGGAGGGAGTAATCCTGCTTCAGATGATTCAGATCGTGCTGCGAACTGGACAAATCATTTGAACGGATTCATTAGCCTATGAATGGTTTTGCCCATTGTTCAATTAATGCATTCAAAAGAATCGACTCAAAAGAATCAATCACTTGGGAATGCCCGTAAAAAGAGACGACAACCTTGAAATAAACATCGCGTTTTAAAAAGCATATTTTAAAATGAAGGAACGAATGAACGTCACGTAATGTAACGAAGTAAAAGTACAGATTTTCTATTAGAAATTTACTCAAGTAAGAGTAAAAGTACACACTTTACATATTTAAAGTACATATTTTCCAAAATGTTACTCAAGTAAATGTAACGAAGTAAATGTAGCGCGTTACTACCCACCTCTGCCCACATATGGCATGGAATGATGGCCCTTGGGTGGTCCGCTCCTGTTTGCCAGGTTTGGACCACAATCTAGTCAAAGCAATGCCGCATGTCAGCCAAAAACAAAACAAATAAAGCAGAACTGACCCAAATTTAAACAACAGTTTATTTCAATTCTGGCCCAGATTTATCCTAAAACCAACACCTTTCTGTACTTCTGTTTGACAGAATTTTCTTAAAATACGTTCTTATAACAAACTTTTGTTAGCTGGGTTGTATTTCAGGTTGCAGTTGTTGTGTTTCTTTGGGTAAATTATTTTTTTTCAGTTTTTGTTGATATTTTCTGCAGTGATTCAAGGGCCGTCATTCCATGCGGTATGTGGGCCAGATGAGGTGGTATGGGAAGTAAGGTGTGGGCCGGATTTGGGCCGCAACGATTTGCTGGTTTGGTTGCTATCTGGGTTTCCACTTGCGGATACTGTTCTGCGCGCTCGCGGAGTTTAAATGCGCCCTTGCGGAACAGCTTTCCGCGCGTGGCTATCAATATGCGCGTTTTGGGTCTATTTAAACTCCATAGATATAGACCTAGAGCACTGAGTTAAGGTAGATGGGCGAATTTGCCTTTATCGTTTTGAAGGCCAGTGGCAGAGATTTAAACTTGATGCGGGCGGCAACTGGCAGCCAGTGAAGTGAAATCAGGAGGGGTGTTACATGGGTTCTTTTAGGCTGATTGAAAACTAGATGTGCAGCTGCATTCTGGATCATTTGCAAGGGCTTGACTGCATTCTTTCTTTCTTTCTTTCTTTTTTTATAAAGTACTTTCACACAACTACCAGTTGACCCAAAGTGCTGTACAATACAGCTCAAAACAAAAAACATAAAGAAAAAAGAAAATCACAAAACAACAAAGCACAATAGACAAAACAATTGACAAGGCTAGATATAAATCTATTCACAAAAAATGTTTTTAAGCAGGTATTTAAATACAGGCAAAGAAGGCGCAACTCTAATGCAAGCTGGTAGTTTATTCCATAGACTAGGACCAGCAGCAGCAAAGGCACGATCACGTCGGCAGTGGAAACTCGTTCTAGGAACAGTGAGGAGACCAAGATTGCTGGATCTTAGCGACCTATTTGGTTTATAATTATAGATTGCCTCGGAAAGATATGATGGGGCATTATTATGCAAAGATTTATAAACAAAACTTAGAAATTTAAATGTAATTCTATGTTTGACTGGTAGCCAATTTAATGAAATAAGAATGGGCGAGATATGATCGAACCTCCGTCTGCCTGTCAGCATCCTTGCAGCAGCATTTTGGTACAGCACATCTGTAAACGCATTATAGAGGACTGACTTATACCATAATAAAGTGAATTACAGTAGTTTAAACCTCTTAGAACGAACAAGTGAATGATCTGTTCAAACTGTTTAACAGAGAGTAGAGGTTTGATTTTAGATAAACTCTGTAAAAGGAAGAAACTTGATTTGACCACTGCACTAATTTGTTTCTCAAAACCCAAGTTGCAATCAATAAGAACACCATGTCATAGATTGGGGAGACAGAACCCAAGTGCAGGCAGTGAAAGGGTTAACACAAATGACTTTAATAATAACAAACAAAAAACCCACAATGGGGAAAACAGTACAAAACCAAAACCAGGAATCAAACTAAAATACCTCCCGAACGGGGAATAAAGTAAACACAAAGAACAATCCAAATGATAAGTCCAAATACGAATAGAAGTCCAGGGGAAACAAGTAATCCACGATGAATACAGACCAAGGTCATGGAACAAGGAGCACGCAAACAGTAACATACACACAATGAACCGACAAGGACTGGGAATAAAGACAGCACTTATAAAGGGGAAAACTAACGAAGGATAATAGGACAGGGATGGTGAAGGACAGGTGACCAGACTTAACATAATGGGAACTGGCGGGAAGATGATTGGGACAGGTGAGGGAGATAAAACACTACAGGAGAAACAAGGGGGCGGAGTTAAACGACAGGAGGACACGCGGCGAAATGTCGCAACAAACCGCCACGTGTCTCCACACAAGACAAAACATATACACAAGACATGGTACTGTCACAACCCTGTCCACAAGACACGAAAACTCCGAATAGGAAGGACAGGACCCTGACAGTACCCCCGCTCCAAGCGCCGAACCCCGAACGGCCCAAGGGGAAAATATTCAGCGGGACAAAACAGACAGGAACGAAGAAAGACACCACACAGACAAAACAGAACATACTAGGGGTAGGGCCGACAGAACAACGAAGGGGTTGGGGTTGGACAATAAGAAAAACATTAACAGGAAGGGAGGGGGGGAACGGGCTGGAAGAAACGGGGAACACTAAACTGGGGTGGGACAGGGGGTGGGGACCTAGGAGGGACATGGGTGTGTTTCCTAGGGCGGGAAGGGGCAGGACGGGAAGGGAGAGACATGCCTTGGGAAGACTGGGACAATAACGGCTGGACAGGGTTGGACGCCGGCTGACAAAGGCTAGGTGCCGGCTGGAAGACCGGCTGGACTCGACTGGACGCCGGCTGGAAGGCCGGCTGGACGGGACAGGACACCGGCTGGAAGGCCTGCTGGACAGGACTGGACGCCGACTGGACGGGACAGGATGCCGGCTGGAAGGCCGGCTGGACGGGACTGGACACTGGCTGCGCCGGCTGGACTGCTGGCTGAAGCACTGGACTGGACGCCGGACTGGACGCCGGAAACACCGGACTGGACACCGGACTGGACGCTGGCTGCACCGGACTGGACGCCGGCTGGAAGACTGGTTGGGACGCCGGCTGCATCGTCGGCTGGGTAACCGGCTGGGACGCCGGCTGCATCGCCGGCTGGGACGCCGGCTGTATAACCGGCTGTATAACCGGCTGGGACGCCGGCTGCGACGCCAGCTGTATAACCGGCTTGGTTGGGTTCCGTGCCTCTCTCCGTTGCCTCTTCTTTTTCAGCCGAGCCACCCGTCTGGTGGTCGGCTGGAGGAAGGAGGTGAAGGGCACGGCTGGCTCAGGGTTGGAGGCCTCTGATGAGGACCCCCAAGACTCTCGCCTCCCCCTCTTGCCACCGAGGCTGGCTGGAGGTGAGTCTACAGAGGGTGAGGCGGATGGTGTGGCGACACCCAAAATCCCTATCTGCAGGGTGCTGTCTTCGGGGATTGTCGCCAGTCCCGTGAGAGTCTCCTCCATTGACGATCCCCTGATCTCCTCACGATCTATCGCGAGCTGGACCTGGTCCACGAAGCCCAGGGGTCTCAACCGGCGCATTTCAGCTGGCTCGAAGGGTTCATCGAGGCAGCTGTTGAAGATTACCTTTAATTCTGCCTCGGTGAACCCCGAGTAGCGCGCGGTGGACAGGAAGTCCATGGCGAAGTCTTTCACTGGGGTCCCCTTCTGACGGAAGCCAAACAAGAGGTGAGCCTGGCGGCTCCTAAATGCCTCGTCCGACTCCATCAAGCCTGCTGGGTTCTTCTTTGGTCGGTTCATTCTGTCACGGATTGGGGAGACAGAACCCAAGTGCAGACAGTGAAAGGGTTAACACAAATGACTTTAATAATAACAAACAAAAAACCCACGATGGGGAAAACAGTACAAAACCAAAACCAGGAATCAAACTAAAATACCTCCCGAACGGGGAATAAAGTAAACACAAAGAACAATCCAAATGATAAGTCCAAATACGAATAGAAGTCCAGGGGAAACACTTAATCCACGATGAATACAGACCAAGGCCATGGAACAAGGAGCACGCAAACAGTAACATACACACAATGAACCGACAAGGACTGGGAATAAAGACAGCACTTATAAAGGGGAAAACTAACGAAGGATAATAGGACAGGGATGGTGAAGGACAGGTGACAAGACTTAACATAATGGGAACTGGCGGGAAGATGATTGGGACAGGTGAGGGAGATAAAACACTACCGGAGAAACAAGGGGGCGGAGTTAAACAAAAGACAGGAGGACACGCGGCAAAATGTCACAACAAACCGCCACGTGTCTCCACACAAGACAAAACATATACACAAGACATGGTACTGTCACGACCCTGTCCACAAGACACGAAAACTCCGAATAGGGAGGACAGGACCCTGACACACCAAGATTTTTGGCACAGGGTGTAAAATAGGACACAGGTGATTTCTTTGGTACCGGTATGATTGTTGTGGATTTGAAACATGTGGGGACGACTGCCTGGCTCAGCGACGTGTTGAAGATATCTGTTAGGAGATCTGTCAGCTGTGCAGCACAGTCTCTCAGTACACGGCCAGGTATGTTGTCAGCTTTGCGTGGGTTAATCCTAGATAGGGTCTTCCATACGTCAGCTGGGGACAGACAGAGCGCCTGGTCGTTGGGAGGTGTGGGCAGTTTTTGTGCAGGTGTGTCATTCTGCATTTCAAACCGTGAATAAAAGTGGTTGAGTGCATCTGGGAGGGATGTGTCATCGTCACAGGCCTGTGGCAGGGGCTTGTAGTCAGTGATGGTCTGAAAGAGCGTGTGTCTCAGCTGTCTGTGAAGTGGTTGTTGATTTTTTGAGCATATGACCGTTTTGCATTTTTGATGCCACAGTACAGATTGGCTCTTGCTGTTTTGAGGGCTGCTTTATCTCTTGATCTGAATGTCTCATTCCTTGTCTTTAGCAGCCCACGAACCTCTGCTGTCATCCACAACTTCTGGTTTGCACCTGTGGTGATGGTCTTGGTGACAATGCCCATCATCAATGCACTTTGTGATGTAAGCAGTCACAGTTTCAGTGTACCCCTGCAGGTCTGTGTGGTTGTTGTAGGTGGCCGCCTCTTTGAACATGTTCCAGTCTGTGCACTGAAAGCAGTCCTGTAGTGTTGAGGTAGCCTCCTGTGGCCAAATTGTGATGAGTTTTTGAACCTGTTTGGCGAGTTTCAGAAGTGGTCTGTATGCTGGGATTAACATAATGGATATGTGATTACCCAAGGTGGGGTCGGGGTTCAACCTTGTATGCGTTCGTTTCTGTTGTATAAAAGTCCAGTGTGTTGTTTCCCCTTGTTGCAAAGTTCACATGTTGGTAAAACTTTGGCAAAACTGTCTTTTTGTTTACGTGGTTGAAGTCACCGGCTATGATGAAAAAGCCGTCAGGGTTATTCGTTTTTTGATCGCTGATGGTGCTGTACAGTTCACGAAGTGCGTCCTTAGCGTTTGCACACGGGGGAATGTAAACCACGACAATAACAATAGCTGTGAACTCCCGCGGCAGATAGAATGGTCGACCATCACAACCATATACTCCACCAGCGATGAACAGTGTTTTGATACTAGTACTAGATACTAGTGCAGTATTGTTGCACCATTCTTTGTTGATATACACACACAAGCCGCCCCCACGAGTTTTACCAGACAGTGATGAATCTCTGTCCATTTGGCAGCAGGTTATCCCATCCCATCCCATCCAATTGAATTGAATTAAGTCCAGTTTGTTTTCCAGAGAGCGAACGTTTGAGAGCATGAGTGTTGGAAGAGCCGGTCTTTTGGGGTTAGCCCTTAGCGTAGCTTGTATACCTCCGCATTTCTGTCCTCTCTCACACCACTTGCGACGCCTCCTTGTGCGGGTATCATCAGGTCCAGCTTCAGCAGTAAACAAAGGCCTCGTAGCTTCACAGTAGCCACCGGCGAGAGTTGGTGTTTGTATGCGTTGCCGATATCCAAAAAGCTTTGGCGATCATAGATGTGTTTTGGAGTGATTTCCTTATGAATTAGCGGTAAATTGACACTATTTGGAGCAGAACATATGATATTAAAGGACATAAAAAAGGACATAAAAAGTCTTTGGGACCCGGAGTAGCCGCTGCGTCTGACCGCCCCGCCATTTCAGATAAAGTTTTTGGTTGTAGAGTTCCTCGCCCTACTACGAGTTCCTCGCCCTACTGACCAATGGACATACTGTAAGTGAAACCCCTTAAGGGTTCATGTGTTTTAAAACATTCTCTTCGCTCTCTGTTCTGCCCTATATATTCTGCTTTTGTTAAAGAAATAAATGAGCTTGATACAACCACACTGTGGTGTCAGTGTTGCACCCAGAGCTCTGCTGAAGACATCTCCCACAACATCCAACCGTAATTGGGTGCTGAATATTGAAGGCTAATCCAAACACAGAAAGAAACAGCTAAAATCTTACAGTTGGAAAAGTTGGAAAAAAGAGAGTTGGATTTTGTGGGAAAAGTTTTCATTTGGTGTTGGGTTTTGTAGCATATACATTCTAGTATAGTGTAGGATCATGCACTGTAAGTCGCTTTGGATAAAAGCGTCTGCCAAATGCATAAATGTAAATGTAAATTTATTGATTAGTTGATATAATGTTGGGTTTTGTAATATTTACATTCTGTTGAATAGTTGAGTATAGGGCAAGAAATCCTGACCGCTCCCGGAAGAAACCCCCGTTGACTTTATGTTCAGAAATAATATGAGTTATTGGACACAACCATCTGTTGATAATTTGGCTGGATGGTCCTGGACCGTGAATTGAATCGTATCCATGACAAGGTTCTTTTAAGAAAGATGACATGGAGTTAATGAAATCCATTGTCACAGGTGGTTGGGGCGACCCAGAAGGGGATTATAAATACATGACTGAATCGTATGAAACTTGGATAACGATGAAAGAAATAATAAAAAGAACAAAAAGCTGCCCGTTGTCATGATCCCGGTTCGTTGGTGGTTAGCCTATCATGGGTGTTTTGTGTTTTTGTTTTGTTGAGCACACATGCGCGTTGTTTTGACAGCTTGCCGCGTGCTCATTGTCTGCATCATTCGCTCCACTGTCTCCCTGTCAGGCTTTCCCCCCACACCGGTTTCTCATCACCACTTCACTCTCTCACCTGTAGTTTATTCCCTTATTATTAGCGCCCTTGTTTCCCCATTAACTTTACACCTGCAGTTTATTCTCTCTCATTAGGTTTCTCTATTTAGTTCCTTTTGTCTTTCTGTCTTGTGTCGATCCATTGCGTTTTGCCTCCGCCTCTCTGTCCACCTTGACACCCGTAAAACAACCACCGCCATACGAAACAGCTGTGAAAACTGTAGAAAATCGGTCTAAATGTACTGTAAAAATCAACACGTCGTTATATCCGCCTCTACTCGATTTTATTCAAGAAACACACACACCGACTGCACCCAGACTACCGCCTTCTGACTCAGCTGAGAACAAAGAGACAGCTGGAAATAAAGAGACTTGGACAGGAAGAGCAGCTCAACCAGCTATGGCGTTTATTAGAGAGGGCCCGAAAATCATTATTAAACCAGCGAGGATGACAGATTTCGATACAAAATGCAAAAATCTTCCAAGCCATAATAATTCTACCAAATTTGTTGATGTGTTGCGTTCACAGACATGCTATGCCCAACTGACGGTGGCAGATTATCGTGCCATACTGTTGCGAGTACTGGACGACGACGTTAAGTCCTCGCCCTAAGTTTTGATAATGATGCGATAGAGGGAAATTGTTTACAAAAAGACCCTCACAAATTCTGGTGGGATAATTCTGATAACGTTACGGATTTTTTTCGGCAGGTAAAAGCGTTCCTTGACTGTCACGCTCGGGTTTGTAGAGATTTTACATGTGTTAATCGTTTTAAACTTGTGTCAGAAGAAGCTTGCATCCCATTAAACGCTGAAATGGCACCACTGTTCATAAATACGTGTTTGAATAACATGAAACCAGACCTGGCACAACTAATTAGTGTAACTACTGTGATTTTAATGCAGCAGAGTGTAGAAGACTTCTGCAAGCATATAAGAGAACTAGATGCATCTGGTGGTTTCATTTCTTTCTTGCCAAAGCCAAGACAGGAAGTTATGCTTGCAGCTCCTCAGCAAATTGCTGTGATGTCAGGGGTGGCCACAGAGTGATGTCAGTCCAGTTACACAGTCTATGATTTGCTTTTCACCCTGATGAACAGTCCATCGTGAAATGAACAAAGGATCCACATGCTCATCAATTTCTGAAAAATTATTTGAAGGGCCAGTGACCAATTGCACAATGCGCTATGTAGGGGTTTCAGGGACTGACATTATTTGCCATTTGTCACCTGCCATTGAGGTAAGGGTACCTCATCATAAACCTAAATTCCAAAAATTTGTAATCATTCCAAACTTACCACTGAATCTTTTGGGCAGAGATCTCATGCACAAACTTGGCACTGAGATCGTATTTTCTCACACAGTGAGAAATTGTGAAACTAATTGTGGATTCATGTCTAATATGAAAAGCATAGAAAATGCCACACGATGCATTGCCATTCCCAGAAGCACCTTTTCAGTGTCTCGAAGCAGATTTCACTCTAAAATATCTAAATATTTTAGAATCTAAAAATCTATATTTTAGAATCTAAAATATATGCTGACTATTGAAGACAGATTCTCAAAATGGCCTGACATTTTTGCATGTGCTAAAGAGGATGCGAAAACGGTAGTTAAGATACTATCTAAAGAAGTATATCCTAGTTTTGGTATTCCAACAACATTCGAAAGTAATAATGGCATGTCTTTTACATCAAAAGTGACCAAGCTACTGGCTAAAGCACTGGCCATTGATTGGCATTATAATATCCCGTACCACCCTTAGTCGTCTGGGGTGGTCGAGAGGGCTAATTACATGATAAAAGACAAAATAACCAAAGCCTGTCTGGAGACAGGGAAAAAGTGGCCAAACGTGCCACCAGCCGTATTGTCAGAAATGAGAATGACCCCATCCTCAACGAATAATTATTCTCCATTTGAGGTACTGATGGGTATGCCTTTCCCGCCCCATGGATCAAAGGACGTGCAGGTGTTTCTTCCCTAGGTGAAATGGAGGTGATCCTGGATGACCACATGGTTTCCCTAATTGATCAACTGAATTCTGTGTGTGCTGATGTTTCTCTTTCTTTCCCTATTTCGTCAGATAAGCCTACCCATGACTTTTTTCCAGGCCAACAGGTGCTGATTAGAAGTCTGAAGCCAGTTGCTGTCAGAGAGCCAAAATATCTGGGGCCAGCTACGGTGATTGCAGTGACCAGGATCAACTGCAGTGGATCCATGCATCCAGATTGAAACATCTACCAACATCTGCATCACCAATTGACATTGTAGGGCCTAAGAAGCCTGCCCAGAGTGTGTGAAAAGGCACTGGTGAGAGGACTTGTGCAAGACAAAAGATCTTCACTCGTTTAGTGAGTGAGGGGACCACCTGTCGGCTGAACATAGGTACCAGGCATAGCTTGCCTTTTTAGTAGCTTCCCTCTCACCTCTGGAGGTTCCCTGGAGTACAACTGGGTCTAAATTGTCCAACATGTTATTTTTATGTATATTATTGGCATTCCAGATAATGATGCGGATGGAGACCTGATTGATCAAGGAATCCAGAACACCACAAAAGCGATTGCTGACATGAGAAACAGTTAAAGGAACGTAAGTGATTGGGACTGGAGTTTTGGTTTTTCCAGCCTGTTCAGTAAAATCGAATATTGGCTGATTTTAGTTGCTTTATTTATTGCATGCATGCATGATTCCGTTTGTTTATGGCCTTGTATTATGGCCATGATTCGCCACATTTGAAAATCATCCATGAGTGTGTTTATTAGGGTTATCATGTTGCTAACATAAGATCAGGGGAGTAGGTGACTGTGGGTCCGGATGGATTCCGGGGACAGAGGTACAACTCAACTCAACTCTCAATTCAACTTTATTTATATAGCGCTTTTTACAATTTTTATTGTTACAAAGCAGCTGTACATGAGACATATTGACTATAAGCAAAACAATTAAAGTCATACCTGTAAAAACAAGAAAAAGTTGAAAACACAGAAGACAGACATACACACATACAAAACACTCCACACACAATATGCACACGTACTAACACACATAGACATAGATACACACACACGGATGCACAGACTCACGCACGCACACGCACGCGCACACGCACACGCACACGCACACGCACACACACACACACACACACACACACACACACACACACACACGCACAGACAAGCACGCACATACACACACAGACACGCATGCACACACACAGACAAGCACACACGCAACAGTGAAAGCACACATTTAAGATAAAGGAAAGAGAAACACAGGTCAAATATTAAACATACTATAAATTCTTATATGCAATATTAATTAAGTAAAACTTGAATTCTAATGCAGCCCCCCCGGCCAGGCAAATAGTGCAAACAGAAAAAAAAATCAGGAGAACCCAGGCCCAACCAGGGGATTCCAGTTGCCCTCTGGCAAAAGCTGCTGCCTCTGCACAAGATCGACAGTGCTTGCACCACAAGGTTAAATAAAAAATAAATAAACTTACTAATAAGGTAAATTATAGTGTGAGGAGGTTCGTAGAGTGTAGGAAGAAAGGAGGCGGTGTCGGCGTGGCGTGGGAAAACGCAGATTCTTTCATTATAAAAAAAAACAAATAACAACAGCGCCACTGCGCTTCGCACATTCCAATAACTCAGTCTTTCAGTCTCTATCCCGTCTGTCGTTCAGCTTCTTCGTCGCGGGATACCGTCCCTACGGAGGTTTGTCTCAGTGCGTCTTCCCAGCCGCTCTCTCTCTCCTCTCGTTCACTCGAGGCGCTTTTTAAGCGTCTCCTCACCAATCACTGTAACGAGACACAGGTGATCTTAATGTGAACTTGACCTACTTACGCGCCGTCTTTCTCGCGCCTCCCCCCTTCGGCGCAGACCTCGCTAAACCACACCCCCCTTGCCACATACCCCCACCACCCGACTCAGGCCAGGGCTCCATCCGGCCTGCAGCCTCCCCCTCTCCCCCCTGGAGAGGAAGTCGGCTACCACCATCTGGGACCCCGGTCTGTGGATCACCTGGAATTTGAAGGGCTGTAAAGCTAGATACCAACGGGTGATCCACTCTTTGGTATCCTTCAATGCAGTGGAGCCATTGGAGGGGAGCGTGGTCCGAATGGAGCATGAATTCGAGCCCCAGGAGATAATAGCGGAGGGTGAGGATGGCCCACCTGATTGCCAGGCATTCTTTTTCAATAGTGCTGTACATCGTCTCTCTTCTGGAGAGCTTACGACTAATGTACAGCACCGGCCGCTCCTCACCCTCTATCTCCTGGGACAAAACCACCCCCACGCCCCGATCCGACGCGTCGGTCTGCAACCTGAAGGGAAGAGAAAAATCGGGAGAGTGCAATAACGGCCCGCCACACAGAGCAGCTTTCACCTGGGTAAAAGCCTGCTGGCATGGCTCCGTCCACTGGATGGTATCCGGTGCCTCCTTTCTAGTGAGGTCAGTCAGCGGGCTGGTGAGGTCCGAATAATTAGGTACACAATCTTCTATAATATCCCGCCAGCCCCAGGAACTGCCTCACCTCCTTTTTGGTCTTGGGTCTCGGTGAGGTCGCAATCTCTGCTGTCTTATCAATTTGGGGATGCACCTGACCGTGACCCAAGTGGAAGCCCAGATACCTTACTTCCACCCACCCAATTGCACACTTCTTCGGGTTAGCCGTCAGCCCCGCTCCTCTCAGCGACCTCAGAACTGCCCGCAGATGCTGCATATGCCACTCCCAGTCATTACTGTAGATGATGATGTCATCTAGGTATGCTGCGGCATATGCAGCGTGCGGTCGAAGCATGCGGTCCATGAGCCGCTGGAAGGTGGCCGGGGCTCCGAATAAGCCAAACGGAAGTGTGACGAACTGGTGTAATCCGAACGGCGTGGTGAAAGCTGTTTTCTCCTTGGATCCTAGCCGATCCAGCAACTAGTCAATCCGTGGCATTGGATACGCGTCGAATTTCGAACAGCATTCACCTTGCGGTAGTCCATGCAGAATCGAACCGAGCCGTCCGTTTTGGGTACCAAAACTATCGGGCTCGCCCAATCACTACTAGACTCTTCTATTACCCCCATCTTAAGCATTGCTTTTAATTCTTCCTGAACCACCTTCTTTTTGTGCTCCAGTAACCTATACGGCCGGCTGCGTACTACCACGCCCGGTTTGGTCTCAATGTGGTGCTCGATGATGTTAGTGCGGCCGGGCAGGGGCGAGAACACATCTGCGAAACCCGCTTGCAACCTGGCAACATCGGTGAGCTGGTAGGGTGAGAGGTGATCTCCCCCCGGGACCAGAGCGAAAGATTGTACTTTGTTGCTCACTTCTGGTCCAAGATCCTCCTCTCTACTCACTACCACAGCATCACCGTGTTCGCCTCACTCCATTTTTTGAGGAGGTTGAGGTGATAAATTTGATGTGCCCTGCTCCTGTCTGATCGCACCACCTCATAATTGAGATCGCCTATTCGCCGTGTGACCTCAAAGGGTCCTTGCCACTTTGCGAGTAATTTGGAGCTTGAGGTGGGGAGTAATACAAGAACTTTGTCTCCCGGTGCAAATTTGCGTAATCTGGCACCCCTGTTATATTGTTGGCTTTGTCTGTCCTGGGCCTGTAACAAATTCTCCATGGAGAGCCGCCCCAATGTGTGGAGTTTTGCTCGCAGGTCCAGGACATACTGAATTAGATTTTTGCTGTCCGAAGGTCCCTCCTCCCAAGCCTCCCTTAGGATGTCCAACACCCCACGAGGCTGACGTCTGTAGAGAAGCTCGAAGGGGGAAAACCCCGTGGAGGCTTGCGGGACCTCCCGTACAGCAAATAACAGGGGTTCCTGCCAACGATCCCAATTTTTGGCATCTTCGTGTACGAATTTACGGATCATTGTTTTCAACGTGCGATTAAACCGTTCGACCAGCCCATCCGTTTGTGGGTGATAGACACTGGTGCGAATTGCTTTAATGCCCAATAGCCCGTACAATTTGTGGAGGGTCCGTGACATGAACGCCGTGCCCTGATCCGTGAGAACCTCCTTCGGGATTCCCACGCGGGAAACGATTCGAAACAGGGCATCCGTAACACTTTTTGCAGAAATGCTGCGGAGCGACACTGCCTCGGGGTATCGCGTCGCATAATCCACTATGACTAATGCGAAGCGATGCCCTCGTGCTGACCGTTCTAATGGCCCGTTCAGGTCCATGCCAATTCTTTCGAAGGGGACCTGAACCAGCGGAAGAGGGATCAATGGTGCTTTTGGGGTGGCCGGTGGGTTCACCAGCTGACATTCAGAACAAGATGCGCACCACCTGCGCACGTTCTCATGAATGCCCGGCCAAAAGAATCGGGCCGTTAGACGGTTTACTGTTGCCGTTTGCCCTAAGTGTCCGGCCATTGGATTACAGTGAGCCACCTGGAAAAGCATTTCCCGACGGCTCTTTGGTACCACCAACTGGGTTGTATCTTTTTTTATTTGAGTGTCTTGGGTCACTCGATACAACCGGTCCTTTAAAATGGCAAAATAGGGATAGGTGAGCGGCTGCGCGGGGTGGAGAAGCTGCTCGTCGATGGAACGGACCTGCTCAAATGCATGTTTGAGGGAGTCATCGCGAGACTGCTCTAGGGGAAAATCGTCTCACCGAGAAAGCTGCTGCCTCTCTACGGCACGCCGTTCCCCTGAGTCTGCTCCTCGCGGCTCCGGCTCCACTTCTCCCACCTGCGCAACTGTCCCCCTCCATTACCTTCGCTTAACCCAAGAGACATCCGCACATAATTGCCCCAATAACACTGTAAACATCGGCCAATTCATCCCCAAAATTAGTGGATGTCGGAGGTGCGGATTAACCGCCACCTCTATGCTATGCTTTTTCCACTGAAATTGGATTGGCAGCGACACTAAGGGGTAGTGCACCAAGTCCCCGTCTCTTTTCCTCTGCCACGGATTGAATCAGGCGTTGGTGGATTGAGGTCTGGTTACACCCTGAATACACCAAGGCCTGATACGTATTCCCCTTAATACTCACAGGTATCTGATACAGGCTGGCTGAATCGGGGGCAATCTGTGGCGAGTCGGGGACCCGGATCATCGTACCGACCTCCATCACGGGGCAGCGGTCGATCGAGTGACTCAGCTCCCTGCACCGCCAACAGATCGGCCCAGGCTTCTCCGCTGCCCTAGCGGCAGGAAGTAGCTCAATGGATTTGTGAGGAGAGGCTGACGGGACGGAAGGGCCGGCCGCCCCGCTGTATCGGCCCGCTCCTCTATAGAATGGTCTGGCTGTCTCCTGGGTCCGGGGCGCTGGCCTGGGGATGAGGCCCGTCCACATCCTGGGAAAGGGTACAGGTTTGGGCGGAGAGGGAGAAGACATAGAGAGAGAGAGAGAAGTAGATGGTCGGGGTAGGCAGACCCCGGAGCACGCCACCATCTGGTCCTCTGCCAACTGGATGGCCTACTCAGCGACGCCGGCCGGTGACACTGGACCCACTGTGCGATCTTCGCTGGAAGCCGCGCCACGAACTGCTCCAGCGTCACCTTGTCGATGATGCTCTCGGCGTCGCTTCCATCAGCCATCAGCCTCTTGCGGCATGCGTCCCGGAGCTGCTGGGCCATCGCGAAGGGCTGGCCGCACTCCCCAAGCTCCAGGGAGTGGAACCGCTGTCTGTGCTGCTCGGGGCTCAGGCCGACCCGCTGGAGGATGGCTTTCTTGAGGTCCGCATAGACGACGAGATTCGGGACTGGCAACTGCTGGGCGGCCAGCTGGGCCTCCCCCATTAATAGGGGGATAAGCCGTGCCGACCAGACGTCCAGCGGCCAGCCCGCAATCTCCGCAGACCTCTCGAAAAGCTCCAGGAAAGCCTCAGGGTCGTCCTGAGCTCCCATCTTGTGGAGGGGGAATCCAGCGGCTGATGGCTCCTTTGCAGCTCCTTCCCGACCCAGCCAGCTCCGGAACGCCTCGCAGTCTTCCTGCTGAGCCTGGACGAGGGCTTGAAAGCGTCATTCCTGGTCTTCCCGGAGGCTCAGCAGCACCTGGTGGTGTTCGCGATGAAGACCGGCGAGCGACTGGATCACGTCCGCAAATTGTGTGGTTGGTGGGGACTGCATGGCAGCGACCGCTCAGTCCTTTCTTCCCGGGTTTCGGCACCAGTGTGAGGAGGTTCGTAGAGTGTAGGAAGAAAGAAGGCGGGGTCGGCGTGGCGTTGGAAAATGCAGATTCTTTTTATTATAAAAAAAAACTAAAAACAATAACGCCACTACGCTTCACACATTCCAATAACTCAGACTTTCAGTCCCTATCCCGTCTGTCGTTCAGCTTCTTTGTCGCGGGATACCGTCCTTTTTGTCTCAGTCTTCCCAGCTGCTCTCTCTCTCCTCTCGTTCACTCGAGGCGCTTTTTAAGCGTCTCCTCACCAATCACTGTAACAAGACACAGGTGATCTTAATGTGAACTTCACCTACTTACACGCCGTCTTTCTCGCGCCTCCCCCCTTCGGCGCAGACCTCGCTAAACCACGCCCCCTTGCCACATATAGATTTAAGATTATCATTAATAATCTAATAGCATTTGAAATTTTGTAGTGAAGACGTGTCAAGTCGCCGCGTCCTTCTTTATCCAGCTCTATCATCTCAGCTCTTGTCAGGTCGCCGCTTCCCATTCTCCACTGTACCATCAGGTCTGGGCATGAACTGCATCCTGCTCACTGTGGTAACCTTGGAACAATGAGACAAGACTGGCTGAGAGTAGAGTACTGTTCTGCACTCTTTGATACAACAAGTACATCAGTTGTTGTTGGAAGTGTTCCTGGTTCCGGTTGATCTAACTAATGCAGCCTAAACCCTCAGAGGATTTATATTATGGAAGTGTAGTGTATGCAAGATTAAAAATATGCATCTTTAGTCTAGATTTAAACTGACATTGTGTCTGCCTCCCGGACAGTGCAGGGAAGACTATTCCAAAGTTTAGGCGCTAGATTAGAAAAAGTTCTACCACCTGCACTTCATTTTGAAATTCTAGGTATCAGTCAAGTACTGAGGAGCTAAACCATGAAGGGCTTTATAGGTAATAAGCAAGATTTTAAAGTTAATGAAATGCTTTATAGGTAACCAGTGCAAGGTTGACAGAACCGGGCTAATATGTTCATACTTTTTTGTACGTGTAAGAACTCGAGCTGCCGTGTTTTGGTCTAGTTGGAGTTTGTGTAATAAGCCTGCAGGGCAACCACCTAACAGTGCATTACAGTAATCTAGTCTTGATGTCATGAATGCATGAATTAACTTCTCTGCATCTGACAGTGACATCATATGACGTAGTTTAGATATATTCTTAAGATGGAAAAACGCAATTTTACAGGTATTGGTGACATGGCTCTCAAATGACAGATTACTATCGAATAGAACGCCAAGATTCTTAGCTGACGACGAGGGTTTTATGGAACATCCGTCAATAGTTAAGCAGTATTCTTGGTTGTTACGTATGGCGGTTTTCGGTCCAATAAGTAACACTTCTGTTTTGTCCGAGTTCAGTAATAAAAAGTTGTTACATATCCAGTTTTTTATATCGACTATGCATTCCATTATTCGATGGAACTGCTGTGTTTCATGAGGCTTCGAGGAAATATAAAGTTGAGTATCATCAGCATAACAGTGAAAGCTAACTCTGTGTCGCTTTATTATATCTCCTAGAGGTAGCATGTATAATGCGAAGAGCAGAGGCCCTAAGACTGAACCCTGTGGTACACCGTACTGGACTTGCGATTTGCGTGACACCTCATTGTTTATTGCTACAAATTGAAAACGGTCGGATAAATACGATTTAAACCATTTCAAAGCTATTCTCTTAATGCCGATGTAATTTTCGAGTCTATGTAGGAGTGTGCTGTGGTCAATGGTATCGAATGCAGCACTAAGGTCTAGCAGCACCAATAACGAGATACAACCTTGGTCAGACGCCAATAGCAGATCATTTGTTACTCTGATCAAAGCAGTCTCTGTACTGTGACATGCTCTAAATCCAGACTGGAATTCTTCATTGATGTCATTCCTTTGGAGGAAGGAGCATAATTGAGTTGAAACTACTTTTTCCAGAACTTTAGATATGAAAGGTAGATTCGATATAGGCCTGTAGTTCCTTAGTTCTCTAGGGTCGAGTTGGGGTTTTTTGACAACGGGCCTTATAACAGCCACTTTATATGCTTTAGGCACATGTCCTAATGTCAGAGATGAGTTAATAATACTAAGAAGAGGATCTATAATTTCTGGGAGCATCTCTTTCAGTAGATTTGTAGGTATAGGGCCTAGCATGCATGTTGTTGATTTAGATGATCTAATGATTTTAGACAGTTCATCGTGATCTACGGTAGAAAATAATTGCAATTTATCCTTAGGGGCGCTGTAGTTAGTTTGTTCAGCGGGTTTCACTTCTGGTTGCATTGTTATAATTTTTTCTCTCATATCTTGGATTTTATTTTTGAAGTAGTTCATAAATTCATCACTGTTATGCTGATATCCAGAATCTGAAGTCGCTGACGATTTATTTTTTGTTAATTTAGCCACTGTGTTAAATAAAAACCTAGGGTTGTGCTGGTTTTCTTCGATTAGTGATGAAAAGTAGGTGGGTGTAGACGTTTTAGGGCTTTCCTGTATTTTCTAATACTATCCTTCCATGCTGTACGAAATACCTCTAATTTAGTTTTCTTTAAGTTGTGCTCCATTTTTTGGGCCGCTTTCTTCAGAGCCTGAGTGTGTTCATCATACCACGGTGTTGGTCTGCCATTTTTAATCTCCTTTAAACGCAGAGGAGCAACTGTGTTCAACATGTTAATGTCAAGATCTTCAACGTTATTTCTAATGCTAGAGATTTGAGACAATTCAGGCAGATTATCGAGAAACTCATATTTGGTAGTTGAAGTTATTGTTCTACCATATTTGTAACAAGAAGTTTGATTTGCAGCCGTAGGCCAGTGAAACAAACGTAATACCAGATAATGATCCAAAATGTCTTCACTCTGCTGAAGGATTTTAACGTCGTCCACATTTATACCGTAAGACAGTATTAAATCTAAAGTATGATAACGAAGGTGAGTGGGTCCTGACACATGTTGACTAATGCCCATGGAGTTAAGAGTGTCTTTGAAAGCCATTCCTAAGGCATCTGTATCGTTATCCACATGGACGTTAAAGTCACCAACGACAAGGATTCTATCTGCGGCCAGTACTAGTTCTGATAAGAACCCACCAAATTCTTTAATTAAATCTGTGTGGTGCCCTGGAGGCCTATACAGTATACAATAGCTAGAATAAAATTTTAAAATATTTTATCCGTAGTATTAGGTGTTGATACATGAAGTACCATGACTTCAAAAGAATTGTATTAAGAATTAGACTTCTGGGAAATGCTAATTGTAATTGAGTTATTGTAAAGTGCTGCGACACCTCCCCCTCTGCCTTTTAGATGAGGCTCATGTTTATAATAATAATCTTGGGGGACAGATTCATTTAAAGTAATAAAATCATCTGGTTTTAGCCATGTTTCTGTCAAACAGAGCATGTCTATTTTATGATCTGTTATCATATCATTAACAAAAAGTGCTTTATTAGAAAGAGATTTAATATTTAGCAATCCGAGTTGTAATAGTTGATTATCTGTATTTTGTTCATGTTTAATTTGTTAAACGTTTATTAAATTACTTTCAAGAGGTTTATGCATTATTTTATGTTTGCTATTCCGGGGGACAGACACTGTCTCTATTTTATGATGTTTGGGAGAAGGGATTATTACATGTTGTACATTTTGTGTATTCTGCGAAGTGAGATGGCAAGCAGACAGTTGAGTAAGCCATTCTGTCTGCTCCCTGACCTGGGCCCCAGTGAGCCGCCTTTACAGTAACTCCTTTCACGCTTGTTTCAAAGCCCACAAGACCCACTACACAGAGAGCACAGCCACTGCAGATACAGATGAGGTCAGTACACTCTCCAGTGTCATCCAAAATGGCATACTCAATGAGTAGGTACTTCATTTCAGTAAGTACGTACGTAACAAGGGCTAAATGGGTACATACTGTTTAGTATGAATGCTATTGGCCGTTGTCCACCATATTGACGTGATCATGTGACATAATTCTTCTTCTTTTCCTTTTCAATGGTGGGTGGCAATTTACGTTTGAGGTGCATACAGTATCTGCCACCTACTGTACTAGAGTGTGGGCCAGAGATTAGCCATGTGATGTAATGACAAGCGTAACAGCTTAAGATATAGGCAAGGCAAGTTTATTTATATAGCACATTTCATAAACAAAGGCAATTCAAAGTACTTTACATAAAATTATTGACAAAGAGATATGAGATGTAACTTTAAAATGCAAATGACTTAAGATCTGTAGAAGTTTTAACTAGTTAAAATAATGATGAGCTAAGCTCACCAAATATGGTTCTCCACCAGATCTATCAAGATCACATCCATGAAATGAGTTATTTAAAACATCAATTTCAGTCAAGGAATTAGTTTAGCTCAAAGGAAAATATGTATAATAATTGTTATTAAATATACATATTTTATAGTCTCTGATTGGTAATATAAAGCATAACAATACTTCACTAATAGCATCACTGATATTATATACACTGTAAAAAAATTCCCTGTTAAATTACAGTAAACAACTGGCAGCTATATTTGCCAGCACATAGCTGTAATTTTACAGCATACCAACTGTAATCTGCAAGAACAGTCTATTACTGTTAAAGACATTATAATTTGCACATTATAATACTGTTATTTTACATTTACGCATTTAGCAGACGCTTTTATCCTAGGCGACTTACATTGCATTATCCTACACATTTATACATAGGTATGTGCAATCTCCTGGGATCGAACCCACAACCTTGCGTTGTTAACGCAATGCTCTTACCACTGAGCTTCAGGGAAGCTTTTAATGTTCCTGCTGTGATTTCCATTAATTGTTTATTACCAGAGGTGGGACCAAGTCATTGTTTTCAAGTCCCAATCAACTCCCAAGTCAAGAGAGGCGAGTCCAAGTCAGGTTGCAAGTCCTGAATGTTAATGGAACTGAATCAATATCACTTTTGTGCCCACAAAAATCACCATTATTGTGATCAGTGTTTGCTTTAGTTGGGCTTTTGACTCTTTTATTTCAATATTAAATTAGTTTTCTTTGGCTGTTGTAGCTGTATTAAAATACAATCATTGGGTCAAAGCAAGCTTAGACAGAGACTCATTTCTGTTTAATGATGAACTCATTTTAAAGGTTGTTTTCTCTTGTTCACTGACAATGTCAGTTCTCTGCTACTGGAGTATGAGCTTATAAAACACTGTGAATTTATTTAGGAATTAACAAATATAATCACAAACTGTTAAAACAGCTTAACTACTACACGAACACATGAAGAATCAATGTATGAATCTCAACAATGGTGACAATCAACAAAAGAAAAATTCATGCTGCAATGCATGCTGGGTAACATCATAGTACAAAACTCATTCATGACTCCCAGCATGCATTGCAGTTGATCTGTTTATCTGAATTACTTTGATAAAGGTCACCATTGTTGAGGTTTGTGTGATGAGTGTTGATGTCTAAGTGTGTCAGCAATATGTTTCGGTTTATTTTGTCGAAGTTCATGTGCATTTACAATTCAGAGCACTCAAACTAGTCATCAAATAATCAGTATTATTACTTTTTATGATAAACGTCAGATATTTAAATGGCATGTAACTTGTTTTTTTTAGCATTTCTGTCTTAGTGCACAAGTGTTCTTTCTGAAACGCTATTACACCACTGAATAAGTAACTTTACTGGAGCTGAGGATCAGGAGCCCAACAAAAGCAAACACTGATCACAATAATGGTGATTTTTATGGGCACGAAAGTGATATTGATTTAGTAGCATTAACATTCAGGACTTGCAACCTGACTTGGACTCGCCTCTCTTGACTTGGGACTTGATTGGGACTTGAAAACAATGACTTGGTCCCACCTCTGGTAATAAATAATTAATGGGAATCACAGCAGGAACTCTAAAATAACAGTATTATATTGTGCAAATTATAATGTCTTTTACAGTAATAAACTGTTGTTACAGATTACAGTAGGTATGCTGTAAAATTACAGCTATGTGCTGGCAAATATAGCTGCCAGTTGTTTACTTTAATTTAACAGGGAATTTTAGTGTACTTTACATTATTTCATGGCCATAAGTAACATGACTTTACCAAACAGGATTTAGAGCAAAGGTAACAATATTCAAACACAGTTTAAGTGACCAAGTATATGAGCCGAACACAGAAAACCCCTCACCGGTGAATTTATATGGTTGTTTATTAAACTCTACTCTACATGGTAAAAATAATGACAATCTCATAAACACAAACAAATACATGAAACACAAACACGCTAGGGAGTGCGGAGAGCGAGAGAGAGTGAGAAGAGAGAGAGAGAGTGAGAAGCATGGCAGCGATTTCTGAACACCAATAAAAATCATCTTTAACAAAGAGGTACAAACTTAATGCAGCTATTCTATATATAGAATCGGATACTTGCGAGCTCTGTGCTGGACCAATATCCGTATGCGCTTGTAGAGATGGAATTGTTCAAAAGGTTTCAGAATGCGGTCCTGCTGAAAGTTGCGGGCCTCGTGACCTCGAGGCTTAGCCAGCGGCTGCATGAGTCCATTGTTCCTTCTTTCCCCCCAGTGGGGGGAAAAGGGCAGTCTCCAAAGTGACGCCACGAACCAAGTTTTGAGGCAGGTATAGCGCTGAAGACAGAGGCTTTTCAGAGCAGGCTCGATATTTATTAACTTTCATTTAAACTTAATATGTAGAAACAACTGTATGTATTTCTAGGTTGATTTAATTGACAAATTGCACACTCTTCCCAGCTTTAACTAATTATTTATATTACTCATTGTTTAAATTAATTTAGGATCCCTGGAAGGCTAGTCATTGCTATAAGACTATATTTTACTTGCAGACATCTCACAGTCTCGGGCAGCAGGACCAACACAGCCTCACTTGAAGTTATTCCCACGCACCTTGCAGGGTGACCGGAAAAGAGCTTTTAACAAGAGCTGGTACGCACAACACCAATGGCTGGAGTATTCTGCAAGCCAAGACTCTGCATATTGTTTTACTTGTAGACACTTTTCTCTCCCTGGTGTTCAAGAGACTTCATTCACTTCACCACTGGGCTATTCCAACTGGAAGAAGGCAATGTATAAAGATGGAGGATTCAGGGCACATGAAAAATCAGAAAATCATGTAAACTCCATGTTAGCGTGGAGCGAACACAAAAGAAGGATTTTGACAGACACTTCAGTGTTAAGTGTCCTCGATGAGAAACACCAAAAACTAGTTGAACAAAATCGTTCCTACATTAAAACAGTTGCTGAGGTACTTTTATTTACTGCAATGCAAAACATTTCACAAAGGGGACACATTGAGAAGATGCATCTACAAACAAATAGTCCACTGATTGACAAGAAATAAAAAGCTGTAGGTAATGCAAAATACACAAGTAACATTATTCAAAATGAGATTCTTGCGTGTCTGTCAGATATGGTACGTGAAAGCATCATCAGTGAAGTAAAGGAAAACACATTTTTTTCCATCATTGTAGATGATACAAAAGATCTGAAAAAGAAGGAACAACTGTCAATAGTACTTAGGTACTACTATAATGGTGCCGTCCATGAAAGTTTTCTTGATTTCAAGCAAGCTACTGATCTTGATGCAGAGGGGCTTACTCAAAAAATAATGCAATGCCTGGAGAGGTATGGACTTGAGTATAGGTCAAATCTAGTGGGGCAAGGTTACGATGGGGCATCGGTCATGTCAGGGAGACATTCTGGTGTTTCTGCTAGGATTAGAGCTAATGCAAAACATTCATTTTATGTGCACTGCAAAGCACATTGTCTTAATCTTGTTCTAGTTGACTCAACAAAATCAGTGCCTGAATCTGAAACCTTCTTTTCCCTACTACAGAAATTATATGTGTACATGTCAGGCTCCTATGTGCACCAGAAATGGCTCTCTGTGCAAAAGGAAATGTACCAAGGTGCCCCAAGAGAGCTACAAAGACTCAGTGACACCAGATGGGCATGTCGGTACAAGGCTTGCAAAAATATTAAGGACAGACTGCCCGCTGTATTGCGTGTGCTGCATGATATTGATGTGGAGAACAGTGGAGAACGCTCTGTGGAAGCACTGGGTTTACTTGCACAACTGGATCTTATCTTTATTGGAACACTTGTGATCTTTACAAAAGTCCTTGGGGAGGCACAATTCCTTGCAGAAATGCTTCAATCAACCTCTCTTGATTTAGCGAATGCTGTGGACTTAGTTGAATCAGAATCAGAATCAGAAGAGCTTTATTGCCAAGTGTGCTTGCACACACAAGGAATTTTCTTTGGTGTTGGAAGCTTCTAGTACAGACATTCAACACAATGACAATACAATATAATACGATTTACAGTCTAAAACATTCTAAATTGTGCATATATAAAATAAAGACTATTTTACAGAAAATGGGGGATAATAACATATAAGAGACATTGTACAGGGTAGTATATAGTAGAATAAACATATTAACAGATTGTATGTACACTTGTGCAAATGGATAATTTAGTAAGTAGAGGTAGTGTTATATACATGTATACATAAGATGTAGATATAATAAGGCACTATAGTGCACACTATAGGAGTAGTGGAAGTGGAATATTGCTCTTAAGGAGCAGTTATCTGTTTAGGAGGGAGATTGCCTGGGGGAAGAAGCTGCTTCTGTGTCTGGAAGTCCTGGTGTTTGGTGCTCTAAAGCGCCGGCCAGAGGGCAGCAGATCAAAGAGTTTGTGTGCTGGGTGTGTGGAGTCAATGATGATTTTTCTTGCCCTGTTTTTCACTCTGGAATCGTACAGGTCCTGAAGTGTGGGCAGAGGAGCACCAATAATTTTCTCAGCACTACGAACTGTCCGTTGTAGTCTTCGTAGGTCTGATTTGGTGGCCGAGCCATACCAAACAGTAATTGAAGTGCACAGAACAGATTCGATGACCACTGAGTAGAACTGGGTCAGTAGCTCCTGTGGTAGGTTGAACTTCCTCAATTGACGGAGGAAGTATAACCTCTGCTGGGCCTTCTTTACAATGGAGTCTATGTGGGACTCCCACTTCAGGTCCTGAGAGATGGTGGAGCCCAGGAACCTGAATGACTCCACAGTATCCACAGTGCTGTCCAGGATGGTGAGGGGAGGAAGTGATGGAGGGTTCCTTCTGAAATCCACTATCATCTCCACTGTCTTGAATGCATTCAGCTCTAGGTTGTTTTGACTACACCAGGCAGCCAGCTGAGCAACCTCCTTTCTGTAGGCAGATTCATCACCATCTTGAATAAGGCCAATGACTGTGGTGTCATCTGCAAACTTCAGGAGTTTGACAGAAGGGTCTGTAGAGGTGCATTCGTTTGTGTAGAGTGAATATAGCAGTGGAGAAAGAACACATCCTTGAGGAGCTCCGGTGCTGATGGTACATGTGCTGGATTTAAATTTTCCCAACCTCACTAGCTGCTGCCTGTTCGACAGGAAGTTAATAATCCACTGACAGGTAGAGGTTGGCACAGAGAGCTGGGTAAGCTTGGGCAGGAGGAGGTCTGGGATTATGGTGTTGAAGGCCGAGCTGAAGTCTACAAACAGGATCCTGACGTAAGTCCCTGGTCTGTCTAGGTGTTGTAGGATGTAATGCAGTCCNAACCTGACTTGGACTCGCCTCTCTTGACTTGGGACTTGATTGGGACTTGAAAACAATGACTTGGTCCCACCTCTGGTAATAAATAATTAATGGGAATCACAGCAGGAACTCTAAAATAACAGTATTATATTGTGCAAATTATAATGTCTTTTACAGTAATAAACTGTTGTTACAGATTACAGTAGGTATGCTGTAAAATTACAGCTATGTGCTGGCAAATATAGCTGCCAGTTGTTTACTTTAATTTAACAGGGAATTTTAGTGTACTTTACATTATTTCATGGCCATAAGTAACATGACTTTACCAAACAGGATTTAGAGCAAAGGTAACAATATTCAAACACAGTTTAAGTGACCAAGTATATGAGCCGAACACAGAAAACCCCTCACCGGTGAATTTATATGGTTGTTTATTAAACTCTACTCTACATGGTAAAAATAATGACAATCTCATAAACACAAACAAATACATGAAACACAAACACGCTAGGGAGTGCGGAGAGCGAGAGAGAGTGAGAAGAGAGAGAGAGAGTGAGAAGCATGGCAGCGATTTCTGAACACCAATAAAAATCATCTTTAACAAAGAGGTACAAACTTAATGCAGCTATTCTATATATAGAATCGGATACTTGCGAGCTCTGTGCTGGACCAATATCCGTATGCGCTTGTAGAGATGGAATTGTTCAAAAGGTTTCAGAATGCGGTCCTGCTGAAAGTTGCGGGCCTCGTGACCTCGAGGCTTAGCCAGCGGCTGCATGAGTCCATTGTTCCTTCTTTCCCCCCAGTGGGGGGAAAAGGGCAGTCTCCAAAGTGACGCCACGAACCAAGTTTTGAGGCAGGTATAGCGCTGAAGACAGAGGCTTTTCAGAGCAGGCTCGATATTTATTAACTTTCATTTAAACTTAATATGTAGAAACAACTGTATGTATTTCTAGGTTGATTTAATTGACAAATTGCACACTCTTCCCAGCTTTAACTAATTATTTATATTACTCATTGTTTAAATTAATTTAGGATCCCTGGAAGGCTAGTCATTGCTATAAGACTATATTTTTACTTGCAGACATCTCACAGTCTCGGGCAGCAGGACCAACACAGCCTCACTTGAAGTTATTCCCACGCACCTTGCAGGGTGACCGGAAAAGAGCTTTTAACAAGAGCTGGTACGCACAACACCAATGGCTGGAGTATTTTGCAAGCCAAGACTCTGCATATTGTTTTACTTGTAGACACTTTTCTCTCCCTGGTGTTCAAGAGACTTCATTCACTTCACCACTGGGCTATTCCAACTGGAAGAAGGCAATGTATAAAGATGGAGGATTCAGGGCACATGAAAAATCAGAAAATCATGTAAACTCCATGTTAGCGTGGAGCGAACACAAAAGAAGGATTTTGACAGACACTTCAGTGTTAAGTGTCCTCGATGAGAAACACCAAAAACTAGTTGAACAAAATCGTTCCTACATTAAAACAGTTGCTGAGGTACTTTTATTTACTGCAATGCAAAACATTTCACAAAGGGGACACATTGAGAAGATGCATCTACAAACAAATAGTCCACTGATTGACAAGAAATAAAAAGCTGTAGGTAATGCAAAATACACAAGTAACATTATTCAAAATGAGATTCTTGCGTGTCTGTCAGATATGGTACGTGAAAGCATCATCAGTGAAGTAAAGGAAAACACATTTTTTTCCATCATTGTAGATGATACAAAAGATCTGAAAAAGAAGGAACAACTGTCAATAGTACTTAGGTACTACTATAATGGTGCCGTCCATGAAAGTTTTCTTGATTTCAAGCAAGCTACTGATCTTGATGCAGAGGGGCTTACTCAAAAAATAATGCAATGCCTGGAGAGGTATGGACTTGAGTATAGGTCAAATCTAGTGGGGCAAGGTTACGATGGGGCATCGGTCATGTCAGGGAGACATTCTGGTGTTTCTGCTAGGATTAGAGCTAATGCAAAACATTCATTTTATGTGCACTGCAAAGCACATTGTCTTAATCTTGTTCTAGTTGACTCAACAAAATCAGTGCCTGAATCTGAAACCTTCTTTTCCCTACTACAGAAATTATATGTGTACATGTCAGGCTCCTATGTGCACCAGAAATGGCTCTCTGTGCAAAAGGAAATGTACCAAGGTGCCCCAAGAGAGCTACAAAGACTCAGTGACACCAGATGGGCATGTCGGTACAAGGCTTGCAAAAATATTAAGGACAGACTGCCCGCTGTATTGCGTGTGCTGCATGATATTGATGTGGAGAACAGTGGAGAACGCTCTGTGGAAGCACTGGGTTTACTTGCACAACTGGATCTTACCTTTATTGGAACACTTGTGATCTTTACAAAAGTCCTTGGGGAGGCACAATTCCTTGCAGAAATGCTTCAATCAACCTCTCTTGATTTAGCGAATGCTGTGGACTTAGTTGAAGCATTTCAAGATACCCTCCAAGACCTAAGAAGTGATTCATCCTTTGATGAAATATGGAAAAACACTGTGGACATGGGAAAGCAGTGCAATGTTGCAGTCGAAACTGTGGTGAAAAGGCCACAAAAAATGAATTCTAGATTAAGCGGGTCAATTGTTGAATCCACTGTTGGACAACGGAGGTGTAAGGAAGGAGACATGGAACAATTCAGAAGTGGTATATTTTACCCCATTCTGGATTGTTTAAGTGGGGAGATGCAGAGGCGTTTCAGTAAATCCAACTGCAGTATTATGCAAGGTATACAAGCACTGAACCCTAAGAGCAGAAACTTTCTGGACGAAGAGACCATTTTTAGTTTTGCTAGGATTTATGAATGTGATGTTGAAGACATAAAACATGAACTGCATCAAGTGAGGAGGGTTATAGAAAGAAAATCTCAGACTGGAAATGAATTGTCTAGTCTTTTAGAGTTTATCATCTTTCTTGAGCCATACAAAGAAGTGTTCTATCAACTGTTTCGCTTGTGCTGCATAGCTGTGGCCTTACCAGTCAGCAGTGCAAGTTGTGAGCACAGCTTCTCTGCACTTAAGCTCATAAAAACAACTTTACGCACTACCATGGCTGATGATAGATAGACTTGGTAATCTTGGAGTCTTAAGCATTGAGGTAAGGAGAGCCAAATGTCTTGACTTGGATGATTTTGTTAGACGGTTTGCCAGTCATCATCGAAACAGAAGAATCCAGCTCTTTTAGTTGAGGTCGGTCTGTCTTTTCCTATTATCTTCCTATATTTTTGCTATTTTTTTGTTTCTTAACTAAAGAGAGTTCCTTAATTGTACATTGTTAATATAAGGGTCCCACATTTTATTTTTACATTGTGGCGTTTTCATTTGAATTGTTACAGTTCTAAAACTTTTATAACATTGCCTTTTTTAAATGAATTTGAAAGAAATGTTGAATTAAACACTATGATGTTATGGCCTAACCATTTGATATATTACAGTGAAAATATCAGATTTTACTATGCTGAGTGATTTATTTCCTTTATTTTTTTATTTATTTTGTATATTTAAAAAATATTGTGAATAAAACTACTGTATAATGTAATTGCCAAACCAATTATTAAAAGAAAATGGTTGACATAATTTCTGCTTCTGGGCTTTTTTAATTGCTCTGATTTGTTTTCATTTTTTTCCAAGTTAAAAAAAAAAGTGTCAGTGTAACTTAAACAGTATTTCAAAAGTAAACTAAAGGTCATATCAAGCATAAGTAGCAATTGAGGTAACCGTAGCAGCTTACACTATGTAGTGTACTGTAGTATACTATTTAACTTTTCTGTTCACTGGCGGCCACCCTCTTGTTAGGCAGTGCCCCAGCATAGCCACATATCAACGTCATGGGCAACGTTGAATGACCTTTGGATTTTGTTTTGATTTTGAAAATTGAAACAACGTTGAAATTCTGACGTTGTTTTAACGTCTCAGGTTTCAACCCAGCTAACAGAAGTTTGTTTTAAGAACGTTCCCACCTAACAAACGTCACCATCATGTTGATCAGTGTTTCTTTGAGTTGGGCTCTTCTACCTTGACTCTAAGTGTTAGATTTTGGGCATGTTGTAACTGTGTGCATGTCATGTACTAGTGTTATGGCAATGCAATGAGATTCTAAATCAAGTGAGTTCATCATCATGTGATTAGAATCATTAATCTCATCTGGTTTGAGTGCTGTGCTGTTGATATTAAAAGTAAAATAGTTGGATCCTGGAGTATTATTAGCATTTTGATTTCTTAAAAATTTGTTAAATCTGGACATATAAAAAACTATAGCAGAGTTTAGACAAACACAGACATCAAGTATCAGGGTATGAATCTCAACAATGGTGACAATCAACAAAAGAAAACTTCATTCTGCAATGCATGCTGGGTAACATCTCAGTACAAAACTCAATGATTCACAGCATGCATTCCAGTAGATCTGTATATCAGAATTAGTTTGTTGATTGTCACTAGAGGTGGGCGGAATGGCCAAAAATCTATTTCACGGAATGAGTAATTTTATTTCAGGGTAACATATTTCATGAAACAATCTCCCATTATAATTCTATATTTTATATCTAATTTTTCTTAGATTGATTTGACTAATTTATTTATTGCAGTTCATTTAAATGCTCACCATAGTTAAAATGTAGACAATTTATGAAAATGTACTAAAGATATCAAATTAAGTTCTGATAATCAGATGTATTATTTATTCACATTTATCTGCTGGCTACATCATATACAGTAGGAAGATAGACAACATATATAACAATAAAGTATGAATATGCACAAACAATGAGAGTACAGTATATGACTAGTGTTATAAACTGGTGTTCATGGGGTCTGTACTGTAGGTCTTTATCGCTCTTCAATCTCTATTAGAGGAGCAATTTTAGTGTGTCGCGACTCTCTGTCTTTAGGTTTGTTTATTCTCGGGCTTGTTTTTGCACTGCGAGTCTCTGGTGACTCCTCACGCGTCTCCCAAAACTGGGGGTAGAAGCGCGTCACATCAAAGCGCTCACGCGCTCGCGAGCATCATCGCGCATTTCAACGCAAGTTTCACCTTGGCTCGCCTGAAGTTAAACTTTATAAAACTATTAACAGCTTTTCAAAACAACCTGACTTCTGAAATACGTGTTGAGAATGAGCTTTTTTAAATGCTGGCGCAGATCCCTGCACGAGCACTGCGGGTGAAAGAGAACGCGCTGGACTGGAGCAGATCACTAAACTACAGACTGAAAGAAGGTCAAAAGAATGTTTGATACGTTCATTTGTTACGGGTGGATTAATTCATTATTTTTTTTCAGACTAGCGCCTAATTTGCAGAGCGCCGAGTTAACCACGCCTACTTATTTACATTCCGCGGAATACACGGAATAGAAAAATCTCTTACGGTTGACATTTTATTCCGCGGTAACGGAATATTCCGTCATTCCGCCCAACCCTAATTGTCTCCAATGTTGAGATTCATACACTGATTCTTGATGTCCACATTTGTCTAAGTTCTGTTGTATTTTTTTTGCGTCAAGTTTTCACATGTCTTCTAGCCATTGAAATACATCTAGATAAGCGTCTTGTTTCCCTAAGATTTCTCGTCACAGTCTGGGGGATCGGCGGATTTGTCAATTGTGTTTCATTTAAGTGTAACCTTATTCTCAGATTTATCACCTTTAACGGCTTAGGCCGAATGAAACAGGATCGCTTCAGACTATTGTGAAAACGCTGCAAAAGTATGTGGATGTCAAATTAATGTGGATTGTACGTTAAAAAAACAATTGGCTTTTGGTAAATGTGATGAAAAAACCTTGAGTTCCTGTTGAATTCTTCAATGATATTGACGTTTGATTACAGACTTGACAAGTCGGATCTCAGTTTTTGTCATTGTCGAGATCTCTTCCAAAACTTTGATGGAGACATTTGTGAGATTTCTGGGTCTTTTTCTCAGGAGAAAGATCTGAGTCGAATGAGACTTCTGCAAGTTTCCGCGTTAATCTCACTGGTTTCTAGGAGACATAACTGGCATATTACAGAGATCTCGCCTGTGATTTTCTTCCCTAAGGAGAACCTTGAGTGTAGAAAAGGTGGAACAGTCGGGATGGGACATGTGCGTTGTCATGTCCAACCACCGGTAGGGGTTGACCGAGTCGATCCATGCCTAAGCCATGTTCTGAGAATGTTGAGGGTTATGGCCCCACCCCTTTTTTCCAGGATACCCCTAATTCTCTCCCCCAGATGAGTTCCCTCGAGCCAGGCACATTTTACCATAAGCTTTTGTATTAGAAAGTGAACAATGATTAATGTTTTTGTGCATATCTCCCCCCTGTTGAATAGGCACATCACGAAGCAAAGCAGTGTGTGAATGCCAACTGCACGGCACTTTAAAGCTTGCTTACCACCCTGCCGTCCAATGGCCAGGTATGTGCGCACGTTAGGTCGTGACCTTTGCAGATATTCTTTCGCAGAGGCAATATCGTAGCTCATGAGGTTTATCCGAGGCGTGATCATTGCTGGTTGAAAACTTTAACCAATACCCCGCCGGGATGACTTGAAATACAGTCAGCCTTGGCAATTTTTGCCAGTCTCTTAAGAGACTTTTGACGATGTTTGTAAGAGAGATGTTAACTGTCTTGGATTTGTTCTATGAGGTTGCTTTGTTTATTCTAGAGGGGATCTAGATGAGCATCTTGTTTCTCTAAGATTTCTCGTCACAGTCTGGGGCATGGATGGTTTTGTCAATTTTGTTTCATTTAAGTGTAACCTTATTCTCAGATTTATCACCTGTAACGGCTTAGGCCGAATGAAACAGGATCGCTTCAGACTATTGTGAAAACGCTGCAAAAGTATGTGGATGTCAAATTAATGTGGATTGTACGTTAAAAACACAATTGGCTTTTGGTAAATGTGATGAAAAAACCTTGAGTTCCTGTTGAATTCTTCAATGATATTGACGTTTGATTACAGACTTGACAAATCGGATCTCAGTTTTTGTCATTGTCGAGATCTCTTCCAAAACTTTGATGGAGACATTTGTGAGATTTCTGGGTCTTTTTCTCAGGAGAAAGATCTGAGTCGAATGAGACTTCTGCAAGTTTCCGCGTTAATCTCACTGGTTTCTAGGAGACATAACTGGCATATTAAAGAGATCTCGCCTGTCATTTTCTTCCCTAAGGAGAAGCTTGAGTGTAGGAAAGGTGGAACAGTTGGGATGGGACATGTGCGTTGTCATGTCCAACCACCGGTAGGGGTTGACCGAGTCGATCCAAGCCTAAGCCATGTTCTGAGAGGTTGAGGGTTATGGCCCCACCCCTTTTTTCCAGGATACCCCTAATTCTCTCCCCCAGATGAGTTCCCTCGAGCCAGGCACATTTTACCATAAGCTTTTGTATTAGAAAGTGAACAATGATTAATGTTTTTGTGCATATCTCCCCCCTGTTGAATAGGCACATCACGAAGCAAAGCAGTGTGTGAATGCCAACTGCACGGCACTTTAAAGCTTGCTTACCACCCTGCCGTCCAATGGCCAGGTATGTGCGCACGTTAGGTCGTGACCTTTGCAGATATTCTTTCGCAGAGGCAATATCGTAGCTCATGAGGTTTATCCGAGGCGTGATCATTGCTGGTTGAAAACTTTAACCAATACCCCGCCGGGATGACTTGAAATACAGTCAGCCTTGGCAATTTTTGCCAGTCTCTTAAGAGACTTTTGACGATGTTTGTAAGAGAGATGTTAACTGTCTTGGATTTGTTCTATGAGGTTGCTTTGTTTATTCTAGAGGGGATCTAGATGAGCATCTTGTTTCTCTAAGATTTCTCGTCACAGTCTGGGGCATGGATGGTTTTGTCAATTTTGTTTCATTTAAGTGTAACCTTATTCTCAGATTTATCACCTGTAACGGCTTAGGCCGAATGAAACAGGATCGCTTCAGACTATTGTGAAAACGCTGCAAAAGTATGTGGATGTCAAATTAATGTGGATTGTACGTTAAAAAACAATTGGCTTTTGGTAAATGTGATGAAAAAACCTTGAGTTCCTGTTGAATTCTTCAATGATGTTGACGTTTGATTACAGACTTGACAAATCGGATCTCAGTTTTTGTCATTGTCGAGATCTCTTCCAAAACTTTGATGGAGACATTTGTGAGATTTCTGGGTCTTTTTCTCAGGAGAAAGATCTGAGTCGAATGAGACTTCTGCAAGTTTCCGCGTTAATCTCACTGGTTTCTAGGAGACATAACTGGCATATTAAAGAGATCTCGCCTGTCATTTTCTTCCCTAAGGAGAAGCTTGAGTGTAGGAAAGGTGGAACAGTTGGGATGGGACATGTGCGTTGTCATGTCCAACCACCGGTAGGGGTTGACCGAGTCGATCCAAGCCTAAGCCATGTTCTGAGAGGTTGAGGGTTATGGCCCCACCCCTTTTTTCCAGGATACCCCTAATTCTCTCCCCCAGATGAGTTCCCTCGAGCCAGGCACATTTTACCATAAGCTTTTGTATTAGAAAGTGAACAATGATTCATGTTTTTGTGCATATCTTCCCCCTGTTGAATAGGCACATCACGAAGCAAAGCAGTGTGTGAATGCCAACTGCACGGCACTTTAAAGCTTGCTTACCACCTTGCCGTCCAATGGCCAGGTATGTGCGCACGTTAGGTCGTGACCTTTGCAGATATTTCTTCGCAGAGGAAATATCGTAGCGCATAAGGTTTATCCGAGGCGTGATCATTGCTGGTTGAAAACTTTAACCAATGCCCCGCCGGGATGACTTGAAATACAGTCAGCCTTGGCAATTTTTGCCAGTCTCATAAGAGACTTTTGACGATGTTCGTAAGAGAGATGTTAACTGTCTTGGATTTGTTCTATGAGGTTGCTTTGTTTATTCTAGAGGGGATCTATATGAGCATCTTGTTTCTCTAAGATTTCTCGTCACAGTCTGGGGGACCGGTGGATTTGTCAATTGTTTTTCATTTAAGTGTAACCTTATTCTCAGATTTATCACCTGTAACGGCTTAGGCCGAATGAAACAGGATCGCTTCAGACTATTGTGAAAACGCTGCAAAAGTATGTGGATGTCAAATTAATGTGGATTGTACGTTAAAAACACAATTGGCTTTTGGTCAATGTGATGAAAAAACCTTGCGTTCTTGTTGAATTCTTCAATGATATTGACGTTTGATTACAGACTTGACAAGTCGGATCTCAGTTTTTGTCATTGTCGAGATCTCTTCCAAAACTTTGATGGAGACATTTGTGAGATTTCTGGGTCTTTTTCTCAGGAGAAAGATCTGAGTCGAATGAGACTTCTGCAAGTTTCCGCGTTAATCTCACTGGTTTCTAGGAGACATAACTGGCATATTACAGAGATCTCGCCTGTGATTTTCTTCCCTAAGGAGAACCTTGAGTGTAGAAAAGGTGGAACAGTCGGGATGGGACATGTGCGTTGTCATGTCCAACCACCGGTAGGGGTTGACCGAGTCGATCCATGCCTAAGCCATGTTCTGAGAATGTTGAGGGTTATGGCCCCACCCCTTTTTTCCAGGATACCCCTAATTCTCTCCCCCAGATGAGTTCCCTCGAGCCAGGCACATTTTACCATAAGCTTTTGTATTAGAAAGTGAACAATGATTAATGTTTTTGTGCATATCTCCCCCCTGTTGAATAGGCACATCACGAAGCAAAGCAGTGTGTGAATGCCAACTGCACGGCACTTTAAAACTTGCTTAACACCCTGCTGTCCAATGGCCAGGTATGTGCGCACATTAGGTCATGACCTTTACAGATATTCTTTCGCAGAGGCAATATTGTCATTTTGAAATGCAGAGTCTCACCCTTCACACCCGCCCTGACCCTATCTCTGCTATACCATTAACACCTCCTCTTGACACTCAACCTGCACTTAAGATCTGCGAAGAGTATGTTTGCCAGCTTTTCCGCAAACAAAAGATCAGAAAAGCACCAGGCCCAGACAATGTCTCACCCTCCTGCCTGAAAGTCTGTGCGGAGCAGCTGTCGCCCATCTTCACTAATATTTTTAACAGATCTTTGGAGCAGTGTGAAGTCCCTTCATGCTTCAAACGCTCCACCATCATCCCTGTACAGAAGAAACCCAAAATATCTGGACTTAATGACTACAGGCCTGTTGCTTTAACATCTGTGGTCATGAAGTCATTTGAGAGACTTGTACTGGCCCACCTGAAGGACATCACCAGACCACTTCTTGATCCCCTCCAGTTTGCTTACCGAGCAAACAGGTCTGTGGACGATGCAGTAAACATGGGACTGCATTACATCCTACAACACCTAGACAGACCAGGGACTTACGTCAGGATCCTGTTTGTAGACTTCAGCTCGGCCTTCAACACCATAATCCCAGACCTCCTCCTGCCCAAGCTTACCCAGCTCTCTGTGCCAACCTCTACCTGTCAGTGGATTATTAACTTCCTGTCGAACAGGCAGCAGCTAGTGAGGTTGGGAAAATTTAAATCCAGCACATGTACCATCAGCACCGGAGCTCCTCAAGGATGTGTTCTTTCTCCACTGCTATATCACTCTACACAAACGAATGCACCTCTACAGACCCTTCTGTCAAACTCCTGAAGTTTGCAGATGACACCACAGTCATTGGCCTTATTCAAGACGGTGATGAATCTGCCTACAGAAAGGAGGTTGCTCAGCTGGCTGCCTGGTGTAGTCAAAACAACCTAGAGCTGAATGCATTCAAGACAGTGGAGATGATAGTGGATTTCAGAAGGAACCCTCCATCACTTCCTCCCCTCACCATCCTGGACAGCACTGTGGATACTGTGGAGTCATTCAGGTTCCTGGGCTCCACCATCTCTCAGGACCTGAAGTGGGAGTCCCACATAGACTCCATTGTAAAGAAGGCCCAGCAGAGGTTATACTTCCTCCGTCAATTGAGGAAGTTCAACCTACCACAGGAGCTACTGACCCAGTTCTACTCAGTGGTCATCGAATCTGTTCTGTGCACTTCAATTACTGTTTGGTATGGCTCGGCCACCAAATCAGACCTACGAAGACTACAACGGACAGTTCGTAGTGCTGAGAAAATTATTGGTGCTCCTCTGCCCACACTTCAGGACCTGTACGATTCCAGAGTGAAAAACAGGGCAAGAAAAATCATCATTGACTCCACACACCCAGCACACAAACTCTTTGATCTGCTGCCCTCTGGCCGGCGCTTTAGAGCACAACACCAGGACTTCCAGACACAGAAGCAGCTTCTTCCCCCAGGCAATCTCCCTCCTAAACAGATAACTGCTCCTTAAGAGCAATATTCCACTTCCACTACTCCTATAGTGTGCACTATAGTGCCTTATTATATCTACATCTTATGTATACATGTATATAACACTACCTCTACTTACTAAATTATCCATTTGCACAAGTGTACATACAATCTGTTAATATGTTTATTCTACTATATACTACCCGTACAATGTCTCTTATATGTTATTATCCCCCATTTTCTGTAAAATAGTCTTTATTTTATATATGCACAATTTAGAATCTTTTAGACTGTAAATCGTATTATATTGTATTGTCATTGTGTTAAATGTCTGTACTAGAAGCTTCCAACACCAAAGAAAATTCCTTGTGTGTGCAAGCACACTTGGCAATAAAGCTCTTCTGATTCTGATTCTGATTCTGATTCTAATAAAAAACTGGATGAGTAACAACTTTTTATTACTGAACTCGGACAAAACGGAAGTGTTACTTATTGGACCGAAAACTGCTATAAGTAACAACCAAGAATACTGTTTAACTATTGACGGATGTTCCATAAAACCCTCGTCGTCAGCAAAGAATCTTGGCGTTCTATTCGATAGTAATCTGTCATTTGAGAGCCACGTCGCCAACACCTGTAAAATTGCGTTTTTCCATCTTAAGAATATATCTAAACTACGTCATATGCTGTCAATCTCAGATGCAGAGAAGTTAATTCATGCATTCATGACATCAAGACTAGATTACTGTAATGCACTGTTAGGTGGTTGCCCTGCAGGCTTATTACAAAAACTCCAATTGGTCCAAAACGCGGCAGCTCGAGTTCTTACACGTACAAAAAAGTATGAACATATTAGCCCGGTTCTGTCAACCTTGCACTGGTTACCCCATAAAGCATCGCGTTAACTTTGAAATCTTGCTACTTATTACCTATAAAGCCCTTACATGGTTTAGCTCCTCAGTACTTGAAGTGAACTCCTTTGTATTACAGCCTTCACGTGCATTACGCTCTCAGGCAGTCCTGTCATTGGTAATTCCTAGAATTTCAACATCAAGTGCAGGTGGTAGATCCTTTTCCTATCTAGCGCCTAAACTTTGGACATAGTCTTCCCTGCCTGTCGGGAGGCAGACACACTTCTGTCAGTTAAATCTAGACTAAAGACGCATCTTTTTAATCTTGCATTACACTACACTTCCATAATATAAATCTTCGAGGGTTTAGGCTGCATTAGTTAGATCAACCGGAACCAAAAACACAACTGATGTACTTGTTGCATCAAAGAGTGTCAGAACAGTACTCTACTCTCAGCCAGTCTTGTCTCATTGTCCAAGGTTACCACAGCGAGCAGGATGCAGTTCATGGCCATGACCTGATGGTAGATCGGAGAATGGGAAGCATGCGACCTGACAAGAGCTGAGATGATAGAGCTGGATAAAGAAGGACGCGGTCTCTTGACNAGGAGAAATAACTGGCATATTACGGAGATCTCGCCTGTGATTTTCTTCCCTAAGGAGAAGCTTGAGTGTAGAAAAAGTGGAACAGTTGGGATGGGCCATGTGCGTTGTCATGTCCAACCACCGGCAGGGGTTGACCGAGTCGATCCAAGCCTAAGCCATGTTCTGAGAGGTTGAGGGTTATGGCCCCACCCCTTTTTTCCAGGATACCCCTAATTCTCTCCCCCAGATGAGTTCCCTCGAGCCAGGCACATTTTACCATAAGCTTTTGTATTAGAAAGTGAACAATGATTAATGTTTTTGTGCATATCTCCCCCCTGTTGAATAGGCACATCACGAAGCAAAGCAGTGTGTGAATGCCAACTGCACGGCACTTTAAAGCTTGCTTACCACCCTGCCGTCCAATGGCCAGGTATGTGCGCAAGTTAGGTCGTGACTTTTGCAGATATTCTTTCACAGAGGCAATATCGTAGCTCATGAGGTTTATCCGAGGCGTGATCATTGTTGGTTGAAAACTTTAACCAATGCCCCGCCGGGATGACTTGAAATACAGTCAGCCTTGGCAATTTTTGCCAGTCTCATAAGAGTCTTTTGATGATGTTTGTAAGAAAGATGTTAATTGTCTTGGATTTGTTCTATGAGGCTGCTTTGTCTATTCTAGAGGGATCTAGATAAGCATCTTGTTTCCCTAAGATTTCTCGTCACAGTCTGGGGGATCGGCGGATTTGTCAATTGTGTTTCATTTAAGTGTAACCTTATTCTCAGATTTATCACCTGTAACGGCTTAGGCCGAATGAAACAGGATCGCTTCAGACTATTGTGAAAACGCTGCAAAAGTATGTGGATGTCAAATTAATGTGGATTGTACGTTAAAAAAACAATTGGCTTTTGGTAAATGTGATGAAAAAACCTTGCGTTCTTGTTGAATTCTTCAATGATATTGACGTTTGATTACAGACTTGACAAGTCGGATCTCAGTTTTTGTCATTGTCGAGATCTCTTCCAAAACTTTGATGGAGACATTTGTGAGATTTCTGGGTCTTTTTCTCAGGAGAAAGATCTGAGTCGAATGAGACTTCTGCAAGTTTCCGCGTTAATCTCACTGGTTTCTAGGAGACATAACTGGCATATTACAGAGATCTCGCCTGTGATTTTCTTCCCTAAGGAGAACCTTGAGTGTAGAAAAGGTGGAACAGTCGGGATGGGACATGTGCGTTGTCATGTCCAACCACCGGTAGGGGTTGACCGAGTCGATCCATGCCTAAGCCATGTTCTGAGAATGTTGAGGGTTATGGCCCCACCCCTTTTTTCCAGGATACCCCTAATTCTCTCCCCCAGATGAGTTCCCTCGAGCCAGGCACATTTTACCATAAGCTTTTGTATTAGAAAGTGAACAATGATTAATGTTTTTGTGCATATCTCCCCCCTGTTGAATAGGCACATCACGAAGCAAAGCAGTGTGTGAATGCCAACTGCACGGCACTTTAAAGCTTGCTTACCACCCTGCCGTCCAATGGCCAGGTATGTGCGCACGTTAGGTCGTGACCTTTGCAGATATTCTTTCGCAGAGGCAATATCGTAGCTCATGAGGTTTATCCGAGGCGTGATCATTGCTGGTTGAAAACTTTAACCAATACCCCGCCGGGATGACTTGAAATACAGTCAGCCTTGGCAATTTTTGCCAGTCTCTTAAGAGACTTTTGACGATGTTTGTAAGAGAGATGTTAACTGTCTTGGATTTGTTCTATGAGGTTGCTTTGTTTATTCTAGAGGGGATCTAGATGAGCATCTTGTTTCTCTAAGATTTCTCGTCACAGTCTGGGGCATGGATGGTTTTGTCAATTTTGTTTCATTTAAGTGTAACCTTATTCTCAGATTTATCACCTGTAACGGCTTAGGCCGAATGAAACAGGATCGCTTCAGACTATTGTGAAAACGCTGCAAAAGTATGTGGATGTCAAATTAATGTGGATTGTACGTTAAAAAACAATTGGCTTTTGGTAAATGTGATGAAAAAACCTTGAGTTCCTGTTGAATTCTTCAATGATATTGACGTTTGATTACAGACTTGACAAATCGGATCTCAGTTTTTGTCATTGTCGAGATCTCTTCCAAAACTTTGATGGAGACATTTGTGAGATTTCTGGGTCTTTTTCTCAGGAGAAAGATCTGAGTCGAATGAGACTTCTGCAAGTTTCCGCGTTAATCTCACTGGTTTCTAGGAGACATAACTGGCATATTAAAGAGATCTCGCCTGTCATTTTCTTCCCTAAGGAGAAGCTTGAGTGTAGGAAAGGTGGAACAGTTGGGATGGGACATGTGCGTTGTCATGTCCAACCACCGGTAGGGGTTGACCGAGTCGATCCAAGCCTAAACCATGTTCTGAGAGGTTGAGGGTTATGGCCCCACCCCTTTTTTCCAGGATACCCCTAATTCTCTCCCCCAGATGAGTTCCCTCGAGCCAGGCACATTTTACCATAAGCTTTTGTATTAGAAAGTGAACAATGATTAATGTTTTTGTGCATATCTCCCCCCTGTTGAATAGGCACATCACGAAGCAAAGCAGTGTGTGAATGCCAACTGCACGGCACTTTAAAGCTTGCTTACCACCCTGCCGTCCAATGGCCAGGTATGTGCGCACGTTAGGTCGTGACCTTTGCAGATATTCTTTCGCAGAGGCAATATCGTAGCTCATGAGGTTTATCCGAGGCGTGATCATTGCTGGTTGAAAACTTTATCCAATACCCTGCCGGGATGACTTGAAATACAGTCAGCCTTGGCAATTTTTGCAAGTCTCATAAGAGACTTTTGACGATGTTTGCAAGAAAGATGTTAATTGTCTTGGATAGGTCTATGAGGTTGCTTTGTCTATACTAGAGGGGATCTAGATGAGCGTCTTGTTTCCCTAAGATTTCTTGTCACAGTCTGGGGGATCGATGGATTTGTCAATTGTTTTTCATTTAAGTGTAACCTTATTCTCAGATTTATCACCTGTAAGGGCTTAGGCCGAATGAAACAGGATCGCTTCAGACTATTGTGAAAACGCTGCAAAAGTATGTGGATGTCAAATTAATGTGGATTGTACGTTAAAAAACAATTGGCTTTTGGTAAATGTGATGAAAAAACCTTGAGTTCTTGTTGAATTCTTCAATGATATTGACGTTTGATTACAGACTTGAAAAATCGGATCTCAGTTTTTGTCATTGTCGAGATCTCTTCCAAAACTTTGATGGAGACATTTGTGAGATTTCTGGGTCTTTTTCTCAGGAGAAAGATCTGAGTCGAATGAGACTTCTGCAAGTTTCCGCGTTGATCTCACAGGTTTTCTAGGAGAAATAACTGGCATATTACGGAGATCTCGCCTGTGATTTTCTTCCCTAAGGAGAAGCTTGAGTGTAGAAAAAGTGGAACAGTTGGGATGGGCCATGTGCGTTGTCATGTCCAACCACCGGCAGGGGTTGACCGAGTCGATCCAAGCCTAAGCCATGTTCTGAGAGGTTGAGGGTTATGGCCCCACCCCTTTTTTCCAGGATACCCCTAATTCTCTCCCCCAGATGAGTTCCCTCGAGCCAGGCACATTTTACCATAAGCTTTTGTATTAGAAAGTGAACAATGATTAATGTTTTTGTGCATATCTCCCCCCTGTTGAATAGGCACATCACGAAGCAAAGCAGTGTGTGAATGCCAACTGCACGGCACTTTAAAGCTTGCTTACCACCCTGCCGTCCAATGGCCAGGTATGTGCGCAAGTTAGGTCGTGACTTTTGCAGATATTCTTTCACAGAGGCAATATCGTAGCTCATGAGGTTTATCCGAGGCGTGATCATTGTTGGTTGAAAACTTTAACCAATGCCCCGCCGGGATGACTTGAAATACAGTCAGCCTTGGCAATTTTTGCCAGTCTCATAAGAGTCTTTTGATGATGTTTGTAAGAAAGATGTTAATTGTCTTGGATTTGTTCTATGAGGCTGCTTTGTCTATTCTAGAGGGCATCTAGATGAGCGTCTTGCAATGTGCGAATGCACAACTTAATTAACCTTTTTATGTCAACATGTTCCACATAACTGGAATACGTTGAATTTAAGTAACATTATCTATTTCAGTAAATTTAAGATACTTACATCAAGTTAATGCAATGTTGTTTAATTTAATCAGATTAATGGTCTGTCCACACCGGGACGATAATCACGCACGTTTATCGTCGACGTTTAACGACTCGTGACTAAACAAAGGGCGCCAATGTGAGTGTTCACACCGACGGGAAAACACCAGGCGTAAAAGCATCATTTTTTTTAAACGCCTCGGGTTTGTTTTTTTGGTTTGACGCGCCGCATTAAAAACTGGCCTTCCAATGAGATTGGCGTTTTGTTCACATGCCTGGAGCTGCTGAAGTTACAGTAAAACAGGACTTGGTGGTGCTCAAGCACAAAACGGTCTTGCCGAGCACACATTGACGAAGACGAAGCAAAATGAATTCTTCTGTGTGACAAGAGAGTGTCAGAAGCATAAAGCTGCGCAGCGCCACCTTGTGTACCCGGGTGTTTATGTTTTTCATTAAGCACCATCTGCAACTCTTACCATATTTGGGACATCAGGTTCCAAAGCAATTGTAATGACAGGTACGCCCAACTTATTTGCATGTACATTTGGGTGCTCTTATTGAAATCATATCACAAACTGATGTATATGTGTGGGGGTGTGGTTACACGAAGCATTTCAGGCAGTTCTGGGTGAGCGTTCGCTTTTAGATAGAATTCTTCTTTTTTTCCGACAATTTAATTTTTTCAATTTTATGTGTCTAATACATGCATGGGCAACTTATAGCACACCAAAGACACAGAAAAACACGTGTGCTATACAGCTGTGCTGTGCGTGCGAGAGAAAGGCATCTGAACTCTCAACATTTCCCGACCTGACCTGATATTTTCTTTTTGTTTGACAGGGAAAGCTGTGAGCAAACAGAAACACACATGCACGCACACACATTTATTCATTTATATAAAAAATGTAAAATTTTTGGTGGTGTTAATATGAGAAAATGACAACAATGTGGCTAAACAATAGAAAACAGTCAGAGTTCATTTTTGGATCATACATTAAACAGTGGACGGGGACCTATGGCTCGCTAGCCACACGTGGCTCTTTTCAAAAATCATGTGGCTCGCCAGGTATCTTACCCTTCACCAACATTTGATCGTTAAAAACATCATAATATATATGAATATTTCAGGTTGTCCTGGCCAATACACGCATGCAGTGCTATGCGCAAGCCGCGTCACGACACTAATCAACAGAAAACAACGTTTCTATGGTAACCTCTCGCGAAGGCAACCCAGCATCATATCGAAAGCCAACATGCTCCCAATTCGCATGCTTTTTACCCAGAGCGCGAGGTCTTTTAGAAGAGCGAGCGTCATGCTTTTATTGAAAGTTACGGCTCTCTGTGGCGTATGAAACAGAACTTGTTGCCACATATTGTGAATAATTCTGATCATTTTGTTGATTGTTGTATTTGCTCTTTGCACTTTTGGGCTCTGTTGTGAATATATTGTGAATCATTCTGATCATTTTGTTGATCGTTGTATTTGATCTTTGCACTTTTGGGTTCTGTTGTACACCCCAGTTATAAGAAGTATTCATAGGAATGATATTACCATAGATGTGTTAATAATCAGACCAATGATTGAGTGTTACAAGTAAATATATGAAGATGATTTAATTATTTAATGATATAATCAGTATACTTAAGTAATGATTGAGTGTTGTTTGAACATAAATATATTTTTAATCATTTTAACCAAGTATAGATCAGATTTCAGCAATATAAAATTCAGTGATGTCTTTGAGATCTGTTTAAGGCCTGACCTAGATAAAGTTCAGAAGGTCGAACATGTAGTTCACTTTGTGGCCTGAAAACTGGTACCAACAGGAAAACATATTTTTAAAAACCAAGTAAAGGTCGACATTCCACCATTAGATACAAACCTTGTTGCCTAGAAGATAATAGTGGCAGACAAGAATGATTGGATAATAAAAAATAAAAGATAAAGGGAATTTACCTGATTGGTTTAGGAAAGAACCTCCTTTCCTAAGTTTCACTATAACTGTAGGCTGGAAAACACCAAGTTTTCAGATGACTTGGGACATCTCACTTTGTTTGGCCTGATCAAATAAAGTTAACTCCTTGACACCTGAACCTTCTTTGTCTGAGAGATTTTTTGAACTTCAAGATCGACTTTTACCACATCACACGCTACGCAATCACATGTAAAAAGTTTTAAAAACACATAGAAGCAGATGGAAGCAAACTGCGACGCAAATCACAAGTCCAGTACAGTGTACCACAGGGCTCAGTTTTAGGGCCTCTGCTCTTCGCATTATACATGCTACCTGTGGGACAGGAGTCTTCAACTAAAATCACTTGAGGTCCAGTAAACAAACCCTCCTTACCGGCCAAGGTCCGGACAATTAAATACCTAAAAACATGAATTGATGTTTTTTGGCAGACCAAAGAAATAAACATGTCTTTTTATATCTATACGACGGCATAACAATGTCTAACAACAATATGAAGGAAAATGTGCAAAATGCCCTAATCTCTAAACCCGAACTGAACATACATTCATTTCAACATTATCAACTATATTCAACATCAATTAACATCAAGTCGTGACTGAGCATCCTCTGATAACATTTCAGCTCTTCTTGTGGCTGTTGCAGCTGAAAGGGGGGTTTGTTTAATATTTTATTTTAGTTCATGTCTTTATTTTCCTTCTAAAAGTGTTTCACACGAAGCCTCCATGCACTATTTTACTATTTCCCCATCAGTAAAGGGCTTGTTATGTTTTCCTAAGATCCACTGTATTCTTAGGGAACATTCATATGCTGGTTGTTGGGCGGTAAGTGAGTGAGGGAGGACCCATGTAGATCGCTAGATGCAGGAAGAATAAATGCAAATCTCTCGACCCATTAATCTCGGAAAACATGGTTTTCAGCGTCAACTTTTCTAACTTTTGAACCTTGCACTGGTTACCCCTAAAGCATCGCGTTAACTTTGAAATCTTGCTTATTACCCTTATTACCTATAAAGCCCTACATGGTTTAGCTCCTCAGTACTTAAGTGAACTCCTGTTGTATTACAGCCCTTCACGTGCATTACGCTCTCAGGCATCCTGTCATTTGGTAATTCCTAGAATTCAGAGGTGGACAGAAACTAAGTAAATTTATCTGAGTACTGTACCTAAGTACACTTTTTGAGTATCTGTACTTTACTTGAGTATTATTCTTTCTGAGTACTTGTACTTTAACTTAACCACATTTGAAAGACAAATATCATACTTTTTACTCCACTACATTTATAAAAAGGTCCAAAAGTAGAAAGTGGTTTCTGTGCAGCGGGTTTTCCTGTGTGCGCAATTTATCTGGCTTGCGATCTGCCAGGACCTTTTACTGTTGCCAAGTATTTCAGTTTTTCTAAGCTCGCGGTTTTCCGGCAAGCTGAATGGCCATTTGGCAGATTTTTTTTACGCAACTTGGGATCTTCCCCGCTAAACTAATGTAAACGTAGGCGCTGCTACACCGTTGATAGCGCTCTAAAAGGCAAATAGAACAATAAAAGACGAAAAAGTCACATGTTAAAGTGTGGTGTAATCATCTGTGGGTTACGATCAGTCAATTCAATTCAATTCAATTTTATTTATATAGCGCTTTTCTCAATGTGCATTGTTCCAAAGCAGCTTTACAGGAGCAAATAAGTAAAACACAGAAAGGTAAAACACAGCACAGTGCATGGTGTTTATAGACCATGCAAGATCATTATAATAAATAATATCTAATAAATAAATGAATAAATAAATAAATGCAGTCTCCCGGTGAGCAAGCCAACACTGCACTGCTCTGCTGTGGCGAGGAACCCAAACTCCAATGATGAATAATGGAGAAAAAAAAACCTCGGGAGAAACCAGGCTCAGCCGGGAGGGCCAGATCTCCTCTGACGTGTCATAGCTGCACTCAGTGACCCCGACCAAAGCCACCGAGCAACGTCCACGAAGAACAGGGAGAGCCCACGAGCCGCGACCCAGGAAGCCCCACCCGCCGAAACCGTGCAGGTCCAACCCGGTCCCATTCCGCGATCAACAACAGACAACAGAGGAACAACCAGGGAAAAGTAGTAATGGCATAATTAACTTTATTCCTCTGTTGTCCGACATCGACCACAAAACAAGACCAACCAGACCAGACCCACACAGTCCCAACAAATGAAACGCCCCGAACCACAACCAACAAGCCCCCCCACTCCCTACAACACCCACCCAGCTACCTCCAATCAAAGTCACTGAGTGCAGCCATAACTTCAAACTGCTGTCGTGTGATGTAAGTTTAGCATTAAATACCAAGTATTGTAAATTTAGCATTTATGTGACAGGTAGTCCGTCTTTGCTCTCGGTTGGGGATGGAATTGTCTGAGCTGGGCCGGCCAGATGGTCGCCTTTTTCTTGGGTGGTGATGGAATTGCCTTGGATGGAGCTGGATGGTCAGTCAGTCCGCAGGCTCTCGCAGGAGGATGGCACGGGATTTTCAGATGTAGCTGGCGTAATCTCTAGTTGTGGATGGGCATATGACGTTCATCTGGGTCTGGCGGAATCTCTCCCTACCTCGGGATGGGCATCCCGAGGCGAGGGCAGAAACAGAAAGAGAATAATTAGCGTAGCTGCTGTTCATTAGCTATGTATTAGTGAATGCTTGGCTGAAAAGATGTGTCTTTAATCTAGATTTAAATTGGGAGAGTGTGTCTGACCCTCGAATAGTATCGGGGAGGCTATTCCAGAGTTTAGGTGCTACGTATGAGAAAGCTCTACCCCCTTTGGTGGATTTAGTTATTCTAGGTGTTATCAAAAGTCTGGAGTTTTGAGATCTTAGAGAGCGTGATGGGTTGTAGTGTGGTAGAAGCTCTGTTATGTAGGTAGGGGCTAAACCGTTTAAGGCTTTATAAGTAATTAAAAGAACTTTAAAGTCAATACGATACTTAATGGGTAACCAGTGAAGGGTTGATAACATTGGGGTTATGTGATCGTATTTTCTGGACCTGGTTAGAACTCTGGCAGCTGCATTCTGAACTAACTGTAGTTTGTTTATTGATGATGCAGGACAACCACTAAGCAGTGCATTACAGTAGTCAAGTCTTGAGGTCACAAATGCATGAATAAGCTTCTCTGCATCAGCCACACATAAAATATTTCGCAATTTGGCAACATTTCTAAGGTGGAAGAAGGCTGTTTTTGTGACATTTGAGATGTGATTTTTAAATGACAGGTTGCTGTCTAATATAACGCCAAGGTCTTTAACTGTATTTGTTGGAGTAACAGTGCAGCCTTCAATTTGCAGGTCATAATCCGAAATATTCTGCTCACGTGTCTTTGGTCCGATAAGTAATATTTCTGTTTTATTAGAATTTAAAAGAAGGAAATTACAAGTCATCCAATGCTTTATATCGTCGATGCACTCTGCCAATTTGGATAGTTGGAAGGAATCATCTGGTCTTGATGAGATATATAGCTGAGTATCATCTGCATAACAGTGGAAGCTAATTCCATGTTTCCTAATAATGTTTCCAAGGGGCAGCATGTAAATGGAGAATAGCAAGGGTCCTAAAACCGATTCCTGAGGTAATCCATAATTCAAGTCAAAGATCGTAGAAACATTGTCATGAAAATGATCGGCATAACGGCTAAACGGTAAATAAGCATCACATACACCTTGAGCTACGCGTGCGTTAACATCTGATCTGCTGCTATATCATTTAAAGTGATTTGGAAAATGAATGATGTTTTTACTGAAGTAACTATAGTTGAAGTATTCCTGTTGAAATAAAAACAATAGAACCCTGCCCAAAATACAACATAAAATGTAATGGATTTAATGGTTATAATGGGAATTGTACTATGGATACTTGTTGTCTACTTGTATGTGATGGATTCTATTGGTGGGATGGTAAATCCTGTTGGAAAAAAAACAAAACACACTACAAAGAGGAATTTAAGCAGGGATGGTATTTGCAGAAAAACCACAGTATCCACCAATTGACCATTTTCTATATATAGGAATCATACTCCAATTAATAATCTTTAGTAAAACCACAGCAACTAAACATACCAGTTTCATTATACTAGCTATAGTTTATGTTTGTAGTTAAATTATGATAATACAAATGGTAATAAATCCAACAAACACATGGCTACTACACTTAACTATTTACAAGAACCTTACTACTTACTGGTAAATTGCTGCTAAAACTGGTAAAGGGAATATACAAAATTAAAAAAATAGAGCGAGAGAGAGAGAGAGCGCCAATTCAGAGGGTGGGGATTGTTAGGAGATCATGATTGGGTTGTGACAAGGGCCAGTGGAGGGAATCTGGCCGGGACACCGGGGTTACACCATGGGATCTTTAATGACCACAGGGAGTCAGGACCTCAGCTTAAAGTCTCATCTGAAGGACAGTGCTTTTTACAGTATAGTGTCCCCATCACTATCCTGGGGAATTAGGACCCATACAGACCACAGGGTGAGCACCCCCTGCTGGTCTCACTAACACCTCTTCCAGCAGCAACCTAGCTTTTCCAAGAGGTTTCTCATCCAGTTACTGACCAGGCTCAGCCCTTCTTAGCTTCAGTGGGCAACCAGTCTTGGGCTACAGAGTGATATGGCTGCTGGCATATAAAGCTCGTAAAGGAGTTGCTCACTGGAAAATTTCCCCCCATTGACTTTCCATAATAGGAATAAAAATTACTATGCAAAGTCAATGGGGGCAAGTTTTGAAGTGAACTACTCCTTTAATACAACTGATACTGTGAGCTACTCAATGTATTCAGTAGGTTGCTTCAGAGGCATAAGGTATACAACAATAATACAATGCTAAACTGACATAAAGGAAATTGACTTTTAATACTTGAGTACTTTTAAAAGCACGTACTTCTGTACTTTTACTTAAGTAAGAATCTGTCTTTACAACTTTTACTTGTAGTGGAGTAATATTTGACCAGTAGTATCTGTACTTTTACTCAAGTAAGGAAGTTGTGTACTTCGTCCACCTCTGCTAGAATTTCAACATCAAGTGCAGGTGGTAGATCCTTTTCCTATCTAGCGCCTAAACTTTGGACTAGTCTTCCCTGCGCTGTCTGGGAGGCAGACACACTTTGTCAGTTTAAATCTAGACTAAAGACGCATCTTTTTAATCTTGCATTCACTACACTTCCATAATATAAATCCTCTGAGGGTTTAGGCTGCATTAGTTAGATCAACCGGAACCAGAAACACAACTGATGTACTTGTTGCATCAAAGAGTGTAGAACAGTACTCTACTCTCAGCCAGTCTTGTCTCATTGTCCCAAGGTTACCACAGCGAGCAGGATGCAGTTCATGCCCAGACCTGATGGTACAGCGGAGAATGGGAAGCAGCGACCTGACAAGAGCTGAGATGATAGAGCTGGATAAAGAAGGATGCGGTGACTACACGTCTTCACTACAAAATTTAAAATGCTGTTAGATTATTAACACTAGAACTACCAAGGCAGTCATTCTGACCGTTTTTAAAATTTGCAATGTAACAACTTGTTGAAATAAAACCCATATAACTACAGTACCCTGGCTTTTCTTAAATATATGTATATTTTATTCTAACATTGTTGCTTTATTAAAATTACAAAACACAAAAGATTTCTGAGTATTTCTACCTCGAACTGCCATGGTGGTCAAATTGACCGCATGCATTACAGACACTGTATCATTTCAGCGCTCTTTCTTGCCATTGAAGATTTTCGCCACTATTGCCTAGCAACTTATTATCTGCCATTTTTTATGTTATTGCTAAGCCAAAACGTAGTTTACCCTCAAAATGTTAGCAAAAAAGAAATGCAGCTTTCTAAATCAGTTTGTTTTCCCACAGGTTAGTTAATATTCTTTGTAACTCTTTTTGATCTTGCTAATTTTGTCATATGTCCATACATGTTTACGAAGGTATTTACTATGCAATTACATGCATATTGTTAATATTTATTACTTATTATATTCTAAAATTTGTTCTTATTTGACATCATTTTATCTACTTGGAAAATCTGTAATTAGCAATAAAGTAATTAGTCTACCCAATAAGTTTTGTGGTTGACTATGAAATAATATATTTTTTAATTCGTAAGAATTTCAATTTTGTGTCGTGATGTTTATTATTAACTACACTGTAAAAAAATTCCCTGTTAAATTACAGTAAACAACTTGCAGCTATATTTGCCAGCACATAGCTGTAATTTTACAGCATACCTACTGTAATCTGCAAAAACAGTTTTTTACTGTAAAAGACATTATAATTTGCACAATATAATACTGTTATTTTAGTGTTCCTGCTGTGATTTCCATTAATTGTTTAGAGGTGGGACCAAGTCATTGTTTTCAAGTCCCAATCAAGAGAGGCGAGTCCAAGTCAGGTTGCAAGTCCTGAATGTTAATGGAGCTGAATCAATATCACTTTTGTGCCCACAAAAATCACCATTATTGTGATCAGTGTTTGCTTTAGTTGAGCTCCTGATCCTCGGCTTCAGAAAAGTTACTTATTCAGTGATGTAATAATGTTTCAGAAAGAACGCTTCTGCACTAAGACAGAAATGCTAAAAAAAGTTACATGACATCTAAATATATGTTCATCATAAAAAAGTAATAATACTGATTACTTGATGACTAGTTTAAGTTCTCTGAATTGTAAATGCACATGAACTTCGACAAAATAAACTGAAACATATTACTGACACACTTAGACATCAACACTCATCACACAAACCTCAACAATGGTGACCATTATCAAAGTAATACAGATCAACTGCAATGCATGCTGGGAGTCATGAATGAGTTTTGTACTATGACGTTACCCAGCATGCATTGCAGCATGAATTTTTCTTTTGTTGAGATTCATACACTGATTCTTGATGTGTAGTATTGATGAGTAGTTAAGCTGTTTAAAACAGTTTGTGATTATATTTGTTCATTCCTAAATATATTCAGAGTGCTTTATAAGCTCATAGTATCTCTCCAGTAGCAGAGAACTGACATTGACAGTGAACAGGAGACAACAAATTTTAAAATGAGTTCATGATTAAACAGAAGTGAGCCTCTGCCTAAGCTTGCTTTGACCCAATGATTGTATTTTACAACAGCCAAAAAAAACTAATTTAACATTGAAGTAAAAGAGTCAAAAGCACAACTAAAGCAAACACTGATCACAATAATGGTGATTTTTGTAAGCACAAAGTGATATTGATTCAGTGCCATTAACATTCAGGACTTGCAACCTGACTTGGACTTGGAACAATGACTTGGTCCCACCTCTGGTAATAAACAATTAATGGAAATCACAGCAGGAACACTAAAATAACAGTATTATATTGTGCAAATTATAATGTCTTTTACAGTAATAAACTGTTGTTGCAGATTACAGTAGGTATGCTGTAAAATTACAGCTATGTGCTGGCAAATATAGCTGCCAGTTGTTTACTGTAATTTAACAGGGAATTTTTTTACAGTGTATCCTAACAAAACACATACATACATTTATTTATACATTTTGATTCCAGTGGTGCATGCGATTCGTGTGATCCAATTATAGCTCCTGAGCATTGTAAAATCCAAAAGTCAAAATATACTGAAAAAGGATAGATGTTATCATTTCTAAAATTCACAACATGTTTTTATATAACAAAATATTCTGCATCAATCCATATTTGTTGCGGTTTAGACTTTCACTGCAGTGAAAATGTTGTTTTTGAAAGAACTTTGCTCTTCCGCCTGCCGGTGTCCTAAAACAGAACACCAGACACACAGCGAGGCACACACCTTCGGGTGCGGTCTCGTAGTTTTTGCAAAATTATAAACAAAAATGAAACGCATAAATTAATTATTTTATTTTAAACGATCGTATTATGTACGCCCATCGGAGTTCGCTTAGCACTTTGGGATGTGGTTGAGGATTTTGACGTTTTTTTAGTAATCTTATTATAATATATGACAACAGACATTCAAAGCTTCATTCTAAAATCTCAGTAGAAGCTTTGAATGTAAATATTGCATGCAAAAAATTACGTTCAGTACAGTCTATTATGAGCGGTCAAAATGACCGCTTCGGCCATTCTCGTAGTGATAGATTTCCGGGAGTTCTAGTGTTAATGATAATCTTAAAACTACAAATTACCTTATTAGTAAGTTTATTTATTTTTATTTAGCCTTGTTGTGCAAGCTCAGTTGAGCTTGTGCAGAGGCAGCAGCTTTTGCCAGAGGGGAACTGGAATCCCCTGGTTGGGCCTGGGTTCTCCTGAGGTTTTTTTTCCTCGATTGGAGTTTTGGGTTCCTCGCCACCATTTGCATACTGTTTTGCACTATTTGCCTGGCCGGGGGGGCTGCTTTAGAATTTTAAAGTTTTACTTAATTAATATTGCATATAGGAATTTATAGTCTGTTTAATATTTGACCTGTGTGTGCGTGTGTGTGTGTGTGTGCGTGTGTGTGTGTGTGCGTGCGTGTGTGTGTGTGTGCGTGCTTGTCTGTTTGTGTGTGCGTGTGTGTGTGCGTCCGTGTGTCTGCGCGTCCATGTGTGTGTGTCTATGTCTATGTATGTTAGTACGTGTGCATATTGTGTGTGTGGAGTGTTTTGTATGTGGGTATGTCTGTCTTTTCACCTTTTTCTTGTTTTTACAGGTATAACTTTAATTGTTTTGCTTATAGTCAATATGTCTCATGTACAGCTGCTTTGTAACAATGAAAATTGTAAAAATATATAAATAAAGTTGAGTTGAGTTAATACCAAACTTTAGAAGTGATAATATGCGGATTCATATATCACCATTAACGGTAAACAGAGACGGGCGCGGTGGACGCGGCTATCATTATAATATTCACAAAACGGCTCCTCAAACAATGTTAAAAGCACAGATGTGTTTATGTCACAGACACCAGCATAAAATATCACATATCTACATATCAATGAAGCAAGGTCATTACAGTGACTTACCATGGTAAAACCAGTAAATCCTTCCAATTAAAGCACATGTAAGTAAATAAATAAACAAATGTTTGGTACTACGAATACAAATGAAATTTTATGCTTAGATATTTTTGTAGCCTATGTTTGTACATTTGCAAATGTATCATGTTCTAAAAAGAAACTGAGAAATTGTGTTTAAAAACTCACTCCAGGAAAACAGTTGACATTTTGAATGCGTAAAAACATTAATATGTTCATTTAGAGATGACAAGCATATCAAAATTTGTACCGCTATGACAGATTTATGACTTTTGGTTTCTTAAGCAACAGCTGCTCGTTCCATGTGTCATACGCCCTTACGCCTGTACGAGCCAGCGTTGTCTTTGCACATGCGCAAAACTTCCTACTTTTCAATCTGATCAAGTGTATACATGTCTTATGAAGCAGATTACAAACGGTATAAACCACCCCTTACAATCCGACTAAAATTTAAATCGGTTTGGCCATTTTTAATCTGATTGACGTGTTTATATGAAACATTTTCATTCGGATTGGACGTTTAATCAGATTACAATGGTCCATGTAAACGTAGCTAGTATGGATGCGCTGTGTTCCCCAGCCAGCAAAGACACATGGGACCTAAGTGGGTTAGATGTGGGCTGTCTTAACTGGGTTTTGTCCGCGGGTTCCATATAGGCCCCACATGGGTTAGCCCAGATGAAATGAACACTGCTTAGTGTGCATACTACAGGCTGCTAAATGTAACACTGAATGTTGGAGTTAATGATATAATGAAGTAGTAAAAAGCAGAATCACTGATGAACACAGAAACAAGAAGAACAGAAAGAAATAAAATACAAAAACTACAACTGACTTCAGCCACAATCCCACAAACATTAGAATTATGAACTTTGCACAAAACAGCCGAAACATTCAGATCATGCTCTCTCATGATGACCATAAGTCACCATAACAATATGAGCTCCTACAGAGAAAGATTGACATAAAACAAGAGTCAAACTGCCCAACTAAAACAAACACTGATCACCATAATGGTGACATCAAACCAGTTATTTTCAGTAAAACATTAACAGAAAAAACTCTGTTTATTCTCAATAATATAAACAAGTAAAGATGTTAATGGTGTTTATGGGATTGTGGCTGAAGTCAGTTGTAGTTTTTTTTCTTCTTCTGTTCTTGTTGTTTCTGTGTTCATCGGTGATTCTGCTTGTTATCATTTCATTATCTCATTAACTCCAACATTCAGTGTTACATTTAGCAGCCTGTAGTATGCACACTAAGCGGTTCATTTCATCTGGGCTAACCAATGTGGGGCCTAAATGGAACCCGCGGACAAAACCAACTGAGGCCCAGAAGACAGCCCACATCAAACCCATCTGGGCCCCATGTGTCTTTGCTGGCTGGGTCATTTCCGTGTGTGTAGTCTTTCTCGCATATTAAGTCCATACAGCTATCAAGGTTGACAGAGGAGTTGTAATGCCGGTATGTAGCCTAAGTGTCTTGACCACCTACGAACCGAACTACAAAGCTATTAGCAAGACGCTAGTCGCTTTTATGAGGTGTTGCGCAGGTTGTGCAGACCAATCGGCATATGACATCAAAGTGCCGCGAGAGCAGAGCTCCGTGTGCTTTCGAAACGCGGTACTCTGATGTCATACATTCGCCGATCATGCAGCATTTCAAGAAGTCGAACATTGCAATGCAAAGTCAGAAGACACATATCGAAATAATGCACCAAGTAAATCATTTTGCATATCTAAACGCTAATTGTGATTTTTGTGGTCAACAGCAGCCATAAACGTACAGTGGCAAATAAAGAGATATATTCAAATCAGCTTTCTAAATAATGTTATATTTCTGCTAATCAGAGTACATTTAAAACATTACCATCTGTATGCCTAATTTAGACGTTACTGCAACAATGCAAATAGGCCTACATTTAGTGTGACCCTTTGTTGTTGTATGTTCTTGTCCTTCAACTGTTCTTCTGTATTAATAAGTAATAATAAGTTGCATACATCTGCTTAGAATATTAATATATTAATGCAGGGGTCGGGAACCTTTTTTAAAAAAAGAGCCATTTTTCCAGTTTTGGTTAATTTATTTTTGCAAAAGAACCATTGCAAAAACTATAACATCTTTCAATGTCTTCAATACTAATAACTTGATTTATGTCCACAGTCTCACTTATGGTCCCTGTGGGGATCGATTGTTCTATGCCTTCGATAAGAGAGCATGTCCACAGACAAGGCAAAAACAGTTCCGGGCCTCTAAAAAATGATTTCCATGACTTATAAACAATTTACAGGTTTACATTAGGCCTCCATTCAATTAAACTTCATTATATCTAACATATAACAATTTTAAAAAGTGAACGTTCATAGTACTGATAATCCCTCACGAAATACTGCATTCTCGGTGTCTCGAAGAGGAAAGGAGCGTGAAATAAGATCAGGACCCTCACTAGGCACTATAGGTCGGGCGGATGTGTGCGTGCGCGCGCGCGAGAGAGAGAGAGAGAGAGAGAGAGAGAGACGGAGAGAGAGAGAGAGAGAGAGAGAAAGAGCGAGAGAGCGAGAGAGCGAGAGAGAGATCTCAAATCAGTCGTCTCTTCCTCGTTCACCTTTGAAACACATCACTGCAGTGCTGGGGTGTTGCAGCCTCGCTGACGCGCGCATCAGAATAACTCGATGCACCATTGCACCTGTTCTCGAGGTTGCACATCACAGGAAGTTGATGTGCAAAACCGACACGTACATCGAGCTTCCGATGTAGCATAAATTACGACGATTTGATTAGAATTACGCTAGGGGAAAAACACAGCGGAAGAGACCAGACAGCTGTCATACATCGCTTTGTTGTCGGTGAGTTTTATTCGAGACCGCTGTTTTTAGATAACTAAAATGATATGTCACTGATACATTTGGTATGCAGTCAGTGTAAGTAGATTTGTATTTTTATTCAGTATATGAGATGTAACGTTACTCGTGTGCTTCTTTGTTCGTTCCTCGCCTGGTTCCGGTTGACATTGCTGCAATGGCATGTAATGGTCCATGTTGTCTTCATGTTGATGTAATATTTGTTTGAATGTAGTATTACTCAACGTCGCGTTCACCGTAAAGACGATTAATGAAAAGAATAGCAAGAGATTTGTATTAGCGTCGGTAGGTCTGCTAAGATAACGTTATACTGGCAGATTTTTAATGGCATACACAAAGCTCTGTCAGTGCACACCCATACTGCCCTCTGTTTAGCCGCATTTGGGTGCAATTTAGTGCATTGGTGCTTAAAAGAAAAATGCTAATGCCATGCAAAAATATTGTAGGGACGTTTTACACCTAATCAGCTGTTAAGTTTTTTTTCCTGTATCCTTCCCTCATGCAGTCAGGACACTTTGCAATATGATACACGTTCAAAACCCGAACATACAAAGCTTTAAAATTGTAGCTTAATGTTACTGTTAATTCCGATTATGTTAAGTCCGACCAAGTGCAGTTGCGTTTATTATCCCACCGGGCACATTGACTTCAAATTGACATAAAAAAACATGTCAAAATGCAAATCAAACTGATGTCAAAAAAATTGACATCCACATCTACCAAAACAACAACACAAATAAAATGTATCCGCTGAAGACACTACAGTGCATAAAGCTAAGTTGAAATATTAAAGATTACCCAGAGAGCAGCTAAAAAAACATTGAATCAATGTTAAAAATGGTTGATTTGTCAATGTTAATGGCATTACTGTTAAAAATTCATATTTCATTAAATCACCATTATTGTGATCAGTGTTTGCTTTAGTTGGGCTCTTGACTCTTGTTCTATAGTCAAGGCAATTCTCTTTACTCTTTCTATGTGTTGCATTAGTGTTTAGATGTTGGTAAAGAAAGAAAGAACAAATCTGAAAAGGTCTAGATGTAGTTTATTAGTTTAAGATATTAGTATTAAAAATAAGTTTAGTAAGTTATGTTATAAACAATCAGAGAGTTTTTACGGGTGAACTTGGACATTGGGTTTTGTTTACACCGTTTATGAGCTTTCCCCGATAAAAGAAAAACGTTTTACGCGTTTACATGACCTATCAGCTTTGTGCATGTAAACGCACTCACTGATTCTTCATGTCTAATCGATTCAGTTTGTCATAACAGTCATAACTGTTTTAAAATCACAGTCTAGTATCACACAGTATTCTCACATCACTAACACAACACTCATAAAGTTATTTACGTAATTTCAAAGTGATCATACAGTATCACAAGAAATGAACCAAATGAAGTGCCTTGAAGTGCGTCCATGTTGCGCGTCCACGACTTCACGTACTACATTATCATGTTGGAAAGGTCACGCGTGAGGTAAGCGGAAGTTGCGACCCAGTGTTTATGAGTGTGGAGAAAAAAGACTGTTCAAAATAGGGCTGAAACGATTTCTCGAGTAACTCGAGTTATTCGAATACAAAAAAATCATCGAGGCAATTTTTGTTGCCTCGAAGCCTTGTTTAATCCATTTAACTACAGGTCACACGTAGCACTGCGTTTCCCCACGGACCGTTATTACTGACGCACAGCCCGCTAAACTCTGTTCATGTTACAGGGGTGTCTCACGCATTCACGGTGAGAGACGCATTTTAGTCTGTCCACACACTCACACGTATTTCTCATGCTGATAAATAAGTGATAGCTTATTGAAATGGTGAACTTCTATTTTACTTGTTTTTAGTCTATTTTGCGAGTTAAACTTGTTTTCCGGCTGCATTGAGTCCATCAAACTAGATGCGCACTAGTGGATGCCTGTATCCTAGATGTAGCACTAGTGGATATCTGTCTGTTCTGCATGTCTGAGTGAATGAACTGCACAGTTTAACGTGCTACACGCGTGATGCTCATAAATTTGTCTGCGTCTGTGCTGAATGAGGACATGAACACATGAACTTCACCCCCAGAGTTGCTCCGAGAGTTTATTTCAGAACATTTTACTGAGTGAAGCTAACACACTAAAAAATAAGCGTCTTCTGACGACCTGCCAAAATAAAAGTCCGGGTAACTCGGTATTTTTATGTGGGCAAATATATTACTATTTAATATTAAAAAAACAAACTAAAACTAATTTAGATAAACTAAATGCATCATGCATGAGCTGAAGTTAGTTGTTTACCTTTGAAATTATTCTTTCTATTTTTATTAATGTTTCATATTTATACATTTGTATTAGGCCTATATTGCATTTTGAATGTAATATGGCAATGGAATGTACTAAATGGGTTTAGTTTTCACAGATATGAATGTATGCAATTTCAGCAATAAATATGTTAATTTTTATAAAAAGGAAACAAATTAGTTGTTCATTTTAAGAGACCTGTCTTATTTTCTCTTGTATATTTAGTATTGCTCTTTAATAAAGAAAACATCCTTATTATCCGAATACCCGATTAATCGATGGAAAATCAGTAGAATACTCGATTACTAAAATAATCGATAGCTGCAGCCCTAGTTCAAAAGTTATTGGATGTTGAATGACACGTTATATGTCTTTGTGCAAGATTATTGTTTAAAATGATCAGTTCGGGTGCATTTCAGGGATGTTTAAATCTTCGGCACGCGCAATCTTTCCAACGTGATTGAGTAATACGGAAGTCGTGGACGTGCATCGCGGAGGCAGTACAAGCCGCTTATTTATATTTAAAAAGTATTTAATTTTTTAGTTTTCTTGGAAAATGACTAATTGTTTCGTTAAGCTGTGATGTCATATGACATCACATCTGTATGACATATCGCTTATTGCTCCCTGAACTCTCTGTAAGTCGCTTTGGATAAAAGCGTCTGCTAAATGACTAAATGTAAATGAAACTGAAATTTGGACCTTAACCAACATCCCCCCATTGAAGTCCATTATATGGATAAGAACCCTGGAAAGCTTTCATCATAAGCCTCAATTTGTTTTAGACAGAAGAAATAAACACATGGACATGTGGGTTATTCTGAAATTACAGTCTGAAAGACAAACATACTTATATGATCTATCTGTTTCATAAGATGATGGGTAATTGCTGCTGCTTCCAGAGTGGACGTTTGCATACTTTGTAGATATTATTCTTTTGTGCGCAACCTAAAATTGCACTGCGCAGGACCTACAAAGAGTCTGCGCAGCCGCGCACGAACGCAGCTTCAGACGGAACATTGCCGTCCATCAATTTGCAATCGTGTTCCTCCGTGCGTTCGTGAATTCCAAAGGTTGGGGTTTCGTGGGGTTACGGGGTTACAGCCCCACCTGTAGTACCTCTGTGCCCCCCAAAGCGAACGTTTTATATATTTATTCCAGCAACATTCATAGCAGTTTTTTTATCTTTCAAAATTCTGTCACACATCCCGACAATCTGCTTGTGACGTCATGCACCACCGCTTCCAGGTTCAACCGCTTTATCAGATGCTGTTTTATTATTTCTATCAATATTAATTTGGGGGAATCAGATGCGATACACTGTAAAAAGTAATTCCTTAGATCTACTCAATAAAATTATGGCAACAGATTACAAGCATTTTTTAAAATTAAATACAATTTATTAGAAATGAGTAAATTTCAATCAATTTTATTGCTTAAAAGTTACACAATATAATTGAGTAAATGCAAATTGTGACATAATAAAATTGACTTAAGGTTCCAAGGGCTTCTTAATTAAATATTAATAACAAATAATCAAAAAGAATAATTCAACTTTAAATATTATTCAGAGAAGGTAGAATTTACCCCAAAAATGATCAGACACAAAAGGTTCTGAGGTGAATTTATCTTGGTCAAAACTTTTGGAAGAAAAAGTCAGAAACACAGACATTAAATGAAAGAAGCAAAACACACATATAACTCCGTAAATAATAATAATAATAAATCAATTCCTTCCCTTCTAACACTGTGGCCTAACCAGATGATACAAGAAGCCATGACATTTAAAAAAGCGATTTCGCCGAAGCGGCTAGTAATTCCGCTTTAAACAGCACGGAAAACATATACCCAGCTAACAAAAGTTTGTTATAAGAACTTTCCTTAATGGGTTTTCATGCTTTTGAAAACGTTTTAAAAACATTCAGTGTCCTGTTTTTTTAATGTTTTAAGAACGTCCCCAGCTAACAAAAGTCACCATCATGGTGATCAGTGTTTTCTTGAGTTGGGCTCTTGACTTTTATAGGTTCTGTTTTTAGCGTGCTGTATCTGTGTGCTTTTAAAGTACATTTGTTATGGCAATACAGTGAGACATTAATTGAGTGTTGATTGGGGATCATTAAAATCTCCATCATGTTGTGGTCTGATTCACTGTTTTCAACTCATTTGTGTGCTGTGCTGTTGATCATGAAAGAACACTGTAAGATCAGGGAGTTTAAATACAGTTTGACATCTAAAAGCATGTGTGAAAACAAGAAGCAAATAAAAACTTAATTTACAGCATAACTGCAACACACAGACGTCAAGAACAGTGTATGAATCTCAACAATGGTGACAATCAACAGACTAATTCAGATAAACCGCAATGCATGCTGGGAATCATGAATGAGTTTTATACTATGATATTACCCAGCATGCGTTGCAGTATAAATTATTACAGGTGCAAATATGATATTGATTCAATGTAATTAACATTGACAAATCAACAATTTTTAACATTGATTTAACCCTGTGGGCACCTTGATGTTGAAAAGACGTACAATTGACGCCAAAAAGCAGGTCAAAAATACAAATCAGAAAGTGAAAGTGATGTGATGTGAGGCCAACATACTCAGAATTTGTGCTCTGCATTTAACCCATCCCAGTGCACGCACGCACGCACGCACGCACGCACACACACACAGAGCAGTGAGTACTTATGAACATAATGACATCAAAAACTTGACATCCATTTGACATCAAACTTTTACATCAAAAAAGCTGGCCAATGCACCTATGTTGTATTTTTTTATTTACGTTTTATTTCAACAAACCATCGTTATTGTGATCAGTGTTTGCTTTAGTTGGGCTCTTGACTCTTATTGTAATCTTAAGACATTTTGGCAACCCATTTGTTGGGATAAAATCACTTTGAAATCATCTAAATAATTTTGAGTGTGTTGTGTTAGTGATGAGAGAATACTGTGTGATACTGGAGTGTGGTTTTAAATCAATGTTTTTATCCACTTTTTGGGTTAACCGTTAATATTTCGACTTAGCTCAGCTTTAAAAAGCAGATGATTTAAAGTTACAAATACAACTTTAGAATTTAAAACACAACAAAACTTGTTGAAATAAAATGTATTTAAAATATGTGTATATATAAAAACAAATAAAAGTGCTGATGTAAACATGCAGTACATGTTACATTTGAGTCCAGAGATTCAGAGTTCAGTTATTTGTTGGGTCAAAGTGCAAAATAGTGTCTTAAGTAATGTTAAGGAAAATGTTAAGTAAAAACATTTTAATATATTTTTTAAAACTATGTATAATTATTCTTCAATGATAATGATCTAATGGACGTGTTATTATTTTTTTTACCTTTTTGTCTTTGTCTTCAGGAATTCAGTGGAGGGTGCAGCACTAAAGGCTTGGAGCTTGTGGCCAGCACTAAACACAGAGCCATGATGAAGTGTACCTGACTAAATGAACCAGACCAGGTTTCGCTTGGAACATCGGTCAATCCACAGGCCTCTATCATTAATAATGAGAGCAGTCTTGTATGATAGAACTCAATATGGCTAAGAAGATATTCAGATCCTGTCTTGAGCCTGTATGCCTATTTTTTTATTCAAAAGGTTTCATTTAGTCAATCTGAATATTTTGGTGGATGAGTAACCCTCTGATAGAGCATGTTTCTCTTCGTGGCTAAAACAGAAACATTTTTGTTGGTCACTTGAGTTCCCCAAAATCTCTAGATTAGTGTTTTTACAGAAATTAAGTAATCTGGTTGAGAGACATAAGAAGAAGCGACAATAGGAAACTTCCACCTCAAAACATTGGAACATCATGCAGTCAGACGATCTTTTCATCCGTAAGTTTCGTAGGCAGAGCCCACGTCCGCACCTAGCGGCAGTAAATTTTGACTCTAAGCAAGACTGTGGTGTTGGTGTGCGTACACGAGGCATGACAGAATGGCCACCCAGGAAAGAAAAAGAGGAAATGGACAAAGAGAGTGTGATGCTCAACACTGCTGCTGGACTGAATATGAAAATAGTTGGTCGTGGACATATAATGCAGCGCAGCAACAGTGATGTCACCCTTGGGGATTTAGATTCAACAGATTCAACTGGGAGAAAGATCCGAGCAGGGGGTGACAAAATTAGCTCAGTGGGGCAGGGGGAGTCCCTCCACAGAGAATACGGTAGCCTCTCCTCATTAGAAAGACAGACAAAGTCTATGAATCTTTGTGCAAGTGAGCAGGGAGCTCTCAGTCCCAATGCTTTGCGCTTCAAGGATCCATTTGTACTGCTGGGACTTCAAGAGCCAGATGGGTTCTTTCAAGCAAACTCCGCTCCTGCAGTAGACAGTTCCAAACCAGCCAAGCCCCCCAAACCAGAGGTGCTTGGTAAGACGGCCAAATCATCCCCTCTGCAGGCCTGTCAGGATTACTTCACAGGTGGTGCTTGGGTGCGCAATTTTGCACACTATGATGTGCAAAGCATCCTGTTTGACCCCACTGAGGCTGCCACCAACCGTGACAGCATTGGCCGCAAAAAGAACATCACATCTGGTGCCTCAGCTGCCTCTCAGCTCCGTCCACTCACACAATCCACACCTTCCTCACTGTCTCAGGGCGGAGGCAGCGGTGTGGGGAGTGGGGTTAGCTCAGATGATGTAGAGCAGTCTTTGCTGGATGAAGGTGATGGCAATGATAATGATCTCCTGCTCAGCTGTCCACACTTCCGGAATGAGATGGGTGGAGAGGAGAGTGTAGGACTAGGCCTTACAGGGGGTGGCAGAGGCAGATGGAGAAGTCTTCAGAGCCCTAATGATGCCGTGTCTGTGTTAGAGGAGCCCAGGGAAAGCCACATCCAACAGCAGGGGAAAAGCAACTACTTCATAGAGCATATGGACCTGGGGGCTCGTTACTATCACAAGTACTTTTACATGAAAGGTGAGTGTGTGTGTGTGTGTGTGTATGTATGTATGTGTGTTAGGAGGGCTGTCCACATTGTCCTCCAACAATATTCTGGGAATTATTAACAGTCTGGAATGTTTGCAATGGACTGTAGTCTGACAGTACTCCACAAAGATACTGAGGCGCTAACCATTTAATGCTTAAAATATTATATAAGATTTTGGAATGTGTATGGAACTTAACCCTCTAGGGTCTGAGGAGGTTTTGGGGCCCTGGAGAAGTTTTGACATGCCCTGACATTTGTGCTTTTTAAGTTGCTTATAACCACATTAATGGCTAAAGTCTCATTGTATTACATTCTGCAAACCATTCTGCCCACTCATTCACATAAAACAATACATGTTAATTTAACTTTTTGTTGTGGTAAGGCCATATATAAGGGAGTGCCCAATGGTCATGAATATTGATGTCTTTCACACCTGTGGCCTGTTTCATGAAGCGAGACGAACAAACTCAGAGTTGCAGAATAGGTTTAGAGTTGATAAAACCAGATAAAACCTGTTACACAACATTTGGTATAATTGTTATCTAGCTGTGTCCCAATTTGAAGACTGCAACCTTCTAACACACCAAATAAAGGCATGTCCAAAAGACGTCTTTTCTATGTCTTTGACGACGTTGAAAAGACGTCCCCTGAGGGGTCAGAATTAAAGTTTTTATTACGTATTTTTATGACATCCAAGTGATCTCTGTGACTGCATCGAGTCAATTTTATGATGTCTTCTGAACGTCTGATATTGACGTCCAGGTGATATCTCTGACTGCATTGAGTCTGCTGCAAAAGTGTTAACGTTTAATCAAACCAGCATTATTGTGATCAGTGTCTGCTTTAGTTGGGCTCTTGATACTTAACTTTCAGTGTTGACAAACATGTTTTCAAATGAAAAGCAAGTACAAACACTAAATCAAAATTTACAGACACTTTCTTGACATACTTTGATATCAACACTCACCTTACAAACCTCAACAAAGGTGACAATTAATTAAATACTTCAGGTAAACATATAAATGAGTTTTGTGCTATGATCTTACCCAGCATGCATTGCAGCAGGATGCTTTCTTTTACTGATTTTATTGCTGAGATTCATACAGAGATTCTTGATGTCTTAGCTGAACAAACCCAATATATCATCATTTAGTATTCGCTAGCTGATTCAATTGCAGTTTCGTTTTTTTGGCCATAACAAACACATCTCAACACACTAGCTGGCTTTTGACTGTCGAGCCAGGGCTTTCTTCGAGCCGGGCCGAGCCGTAGCCTCAGGCTTCTAGCTGTGAGGCCAAAATCAAGTTGCTTCTCCACTGTCAGGCCAGTAGCACGGCAGCGCTGCGCTAAAACCCTGCACTAAACACGCCTCTCTGGACCAAACGTCACGCAAACCCGCCTACTCAAGCGGGAAGAAGGAACTTTAGTCAGACAGGAGAGAAGCTGGATCGCAATCGTGTCATTACAAAACAAACATGGCGGAGAAAACATGCAGCTGTTTGTTTATTTCTTTCAATGTCCGCTTGGTGAAGACGAGGAAGCAATATAAGACGACGGAGGTTCACTGGCGTTTATGCAAAAAGCTTATATAAGAGCGCGGTCATGCAGCAACAACACTTGTAAGATATATCTACAAATAAATCATTTGAAATAAGGTTTCAGTGTACCTTTGCTTTGTGACCTATACTCGGTTGTTTAATCCAGTTGCTGTTACATTAGACAATATCATTATAACAATATTTTTTCTAGCTTATGAACAATAGACCATACTGAACAATAGACCATACAGATAATGTTTGACTCTTGATGATCGCAAACCGTGGGTTTAATGTCAGAATTAAAAACTGTAGCGGTCAGAAAGCGGTGTGTTTACGGCAGGATATTATATATGTAACGATTTTATAAATCTGAGCAAGATGACAAAATATATGCTTTACATCCTGGGCATGAGCGCACCTTCATCCTTCAGAGAGAGCCTCCACCCTTTGCTGTGCTTTGCTGTCATGTTTTGGAGAAGACTTTTGGGAATGAAAATGAAAGCATTAGCAGCAGGTCCATTCATTTTAGTGACTGGGAACACTGCAGCACGCAAGCTTAAAATAAACATAACCTTATCGTTACTGTCCGCTGGTGTGGACGCAAATATAGTTAAAGTTATCATTATAGTTATAATGTGAACGGCCCTTATCAGACAATCATTACAGAATATGTGACAATTAAGAATGATTTTCTTTCCCTGCCATTGACGAGTAATCTCGTCCTTTAAAAATCAACAGTTCCCTGCCAAAGAAGAGTACAGATTCACAGTCACGGCTTAGCTTAAGCCTGGACTAAGCCTTAGTTGAATTGATTATTTATGTGGCTTATATAAAAATGCCTTAGAAAACTACAGTACTGGTGGCATCTTGAGACAAAACAATAGCACTGGTTTATCTTAATATATATCTGGGCATGTTATATTGAGTTAAGACAGGTCAAACATTCATTTTAGTCTGGGTCTAGCCTTAAGCTTTGTCTGTGAAACCGGGCCCTAATGTGCCTTATTTTTCTTTGCTTGCTGTCATTGTTGTCTTATGAATAACAATTGTTACAGCAAAGAAAATTCATGTTGTAAATCTGATCTGAGAATTCCGGCTATCTGATGATAGTGATTCATTGATCTCGTTGTATTTATTGACTGGTATTTATTGACTGGTTTTCATTTTTTCATCACCTTTATATGCTATAAAGTTTTTAAATGATGGTTGAGAAACACACAGACATCAAGAATCAGCAGATTAAACCCAACAACGGTGACAGTCAACAAACGAAAACATTGTGCTGTAGTGCATGTTGGGTAGCATCATGACTCCCAGCATGCATTGCAGCATGAAGCGTCTCAGTTGATTCTTACAATTATTGAGATACATACACTGATTCTTGATGTATTTTGTGTAAATACGTTGTTGCAATTCATATTTGCATAATTCATTTAGAAGACCTTAATATCTGATTGTCTTAAAACAGCTTGATCTCACTCTATTTTCACACATTATTGACAGCAGAACACAGTTCTCATCAACATTTACCCATGATTATACTAACATCAAAAACCCTTTTGACATTACTTAGTCTTACAAATGTGTGCTATACAGTAAACACACAGTTACAGCAGCCAGAGCAGTGTTTCCCACAGGATTTCGAGAGACTGTTGCGCTGATGACAACACACACTAATTAGCATATTTGTGATGTCATTACGTGCGTTTGGTCTAGTGTTGGCACTTTAAATCTGTTTCGCTGCAACAACTGAATGCTATTTTCACATATTATCTGTTCTGTTGTCAGACATAAAACGAGTAGCCTATAAAATATTGACCGAACATGACCCAATAATACCTCAAGTTTAAGCCAACCAGCTGTTACTAAAATCCTGATTTATAAACACGACATCGTCTGACAAAATCACCATACATTTACATTGAAGAGTGGATATATGAGGTGATTTTGGCTATATTACTTGTTTGTCTCATGCAGCGCATATCCTTTACTGCCTTTGCTCTTCTCATCAATGTTATTTATTTTTTTAAATGCGAGTAATAGTTTTATTGTAGATAGCGTATAGCGTAGACAATTCGGCGCAAATTCAGAACTATGAGAGAATACACTGTTGCTGTTACACAGAGTTAAAACTACAGAACACACGAATGCATGTCCACCGTGGCACACCAGGGCGAGAGCACAGACAGCACATAGAGAAAGGGTGTGTGGGAAACTCTGCTAACCTTTCGTTAAGTCATGAAAAACTCGATCAGCCTCTTCCCTGTCAATAACATATGTGACTGTTGACGTTTACTTGGAAAGGCAAGCACACGGAGGAACGCATATGGAAACACTGTCATGTGAGAGAGGCGCTGTCGAGACGCTGCGCGCAACATGAGAGAGAGAGAGAGAGAGAGAGAGATGAATTAAGCTGTTTTAAATAGTAAAATAAAAGTGTAAATAGGAATCATAAAAAATCTATTCGAGTAAATCAATATGGGAAACAGACAACACAATGAAATGTTGTTATAAGAAGTAGCCTAGAAAGATGTTTGGTTCGTTTTGAAACTATGGCGGGCCCCTAACCTAAATGTGTTGCAGTTTGCCAGGTATGCACACTTGTTCTTTTTAGTAACCGAAATGAGGAAGTGGCAATTGTATCATTGTTCCTTATTTCATAAAATTTTGTTCCTCTTTTTTCACTCTAGACCATCAAAATTTCTTTGGCGTGGATGAGCGTTTGGGGCCAGTGGCTGTCAGTTTTCGCAGGGAAGAAAAAGAGGGATCCAGTGGGTCCCAGTACAACTACAGAATAATTTTCAGGACCACAGAAGTAAATGCCTTTCCTACACACAAAGCACCATTTTCAAACCTTTTCATAATTTCACATAATATAAATTAAAAATATTTTAAATTATAATGTTAACTTATCAACTAAAGTACTGTGCAAAAGTCTTAGGCACGGTAGGTAACTCAGGAAACTTACAAACCAGTTATTTACATATTTTACTGTAGTGTGTCAGTATGAAATATAGTTTACATTTCCAAACATTCCTTTAGCCATTATTTGTAATAATTCAGTGAGATTTTTGTATGCACAAAAAGTGTGACAACAGCCGGGGCTCCCCACAGAGATCTGGGGTCACCATCATCGATTTGTGTCTATCATTTCATGAAGAAACTGACACAAACTAAATCCAGAAGAACTTTGCCAATGAAGCAATGTCACTTTTGCATGTTTGAAAAAATGTTGACAGTCAAACAAACCACCATTATTGTGATTAGTGTCTTCTTTAGTTGTGTTTAGCTAGTATTGAAAATTCGCAAAAATCTCAGAGTCAAGAGCTCATCTAAAGCAAACCTGATCACAATAATGGTGATTTGTTGATATTTCAATTCAAACATTGACAAATCACAATTTTTAACAATGATTCAATGGTTTTCATCGGTACTCTTGCTATCTGGGTGATCTCAATGTCAAGTACCGTCTATTGTCAGATTCCTTATACATACAAAAATCTCACTGTATGATACTGTGTATGTAAATCAAGACTGAAAACAGAAACAGGAAATATGTACACGAGAACAGCTTTATCGGGAAATGAGCTCTATTAAGATACAAAATGTTCAGAGAGTAGAAGCGAAAGTGAACTGCCAACCCAAGTCGTCACAAATATGTTAATTAGCATGTGATGTCATCCAGCGCCACAGTCTCACAAAATCTTGTGGGAAACACAGATGAAGCTGTCATTGCACTGTAAAATACCATTGCGAGTGCATACAAATGGTATGTGGGAGCCTAGAGTTTATTATTATGTTTGTCTTACAATTTCTAGGAAACGTTGAATTCTGTTTTTGTGTTATGTGCATAACACCACAACACACACTTTTTAAATGCAGCATAGTTACATTTGATATAAACTGTAATCCTCAAAGATATATTGATCACAAATTTGAAGCAGTCAGCCAGTCACCAAGCTGTAGTGCTGACAAGATAACACAGAAGTGCATCAATTACATATCTTGTTGGTATGACTGATAGCATGCAACCACTGAATCAGTGTTAAAAATGGTTGATTTGTCATTGTTAATGGCATTAAATCAATGTCACTTTTGTACCCGTAATCAATGTTGACATTTCAGCAAATCACCATTATTGTGTTTAATGTTTGCTTTAATGGCTCCTGTATTTTAATGTTAAGTTTTCATTGTCTATTGTAACAGTGTAGTAAATTACATATTTTCGTTAGTATTCTGTGATATTGAAGCAGTGGAATGGCTATCAAACATCTACAAATAAAGAGAAAAAAAGAAGTCAAAATCATTAATCAATAAGACATAAATAACCCACGTGTGACTCAACAAATGCAAGCTTCATGTTGCAATGCATGCTGGGTAAAATCATAGTGCAAAACTCCTATAAATACATAACACCTAGCATGCATTGCAGTTGATCTGATTATCTGAATTAGTATGATGATTGTCACCATTGTTTAGGTGAATCAGAACATTCAAATCAGATATAAAAGACCAACTTCAACAATTAGTGTTGTTTCTCATCTTTTTTACAGCTTGACTCTAATCACAAAAACCAATTTAACTTTAAAACATCTCTTAATTTATTAGGACTGCCCCCTTACAGTTGACTATTCATTATTCAATTAGAAGACACTCATTCAAGCAAATTTTAATTAGTCTATTGTCGCAGCTTATCATTTCAAAAGTGTATACGCACCACGTCAGAGTCCTGCACAGGTCCTTTTTGGTAAACCCGCAACCGCCCTGCACCTGCAGTAATTAAAAGAACACCCGACCCGTTACCCGACAGCAGCACTAATTTCATTCCGTACCCGACCCTACCCGTTTGACATACACACCGCGACCCGCACCCGCATTAAATAGACGTAGATGTATGCATGTACACGAAACCATTTATTTTCTCATGCAACAAGTAATAATTTAACAGAAAAAAATAACTATTGTTAATATATGAACTGTATGATATTTTAATACATTAACACATTTCATAAATCACATATAAAAGAAATACGTGAAATAATTAAAAGAATGTCATCAACTGTTAATGGTTTCAGCTGACTTCGTCGCAAATTACAACTCAAACACAGAAGTCTCTCTCGCTTGCGGCGCTTGATGCAAGGAATGGGATAGCAAGAATAGAACTAGAAGATTACACTGAGAAAATAGTTTTTTCAGATATAGCTTATAAAAAATACACCAGCAATGTCACTTGCGACTCTAGATTTTTAAAAATGTTTTAATCTCAGATTTTAACTATTTCTTCAACAACACAGAAGTCTGAAATGCCCTTCATTTTAATATGAACTGAATTCATCTAATTCTTCCAAGAACAAATGATCAGAGTTATGTTTTATCCTACATTAAATGGATAGGTTACTAGCTAACAATATTGGATCACTGTTGGTTGTCTCTCCTGAAACTCTGCAACACGCTAAAAGCTAAGCTACCATCAAAGTTGAAGTGTAATGCAGGAAAGAGACCGGTAGCACCATGATGATCTTAAAATCTTAATTTAAATTGTGATAAGAGCATAGAGTCGAGTGCTCGCTGTCCAGTTGCGACAACGATTGCCGCTCATTCACCTTCACAACTCCTTCCTGGTGGAACATTCTTCCTAACTCGGTCCGGTCAACCACATCTCTCACAACATTCAAAAAACTACTTAAAACCCATCTCTTCTGTGAATACTTGACAGACAAATGAAACAAAAAACTCCAATCCTCTAACACTAACCCTCTCTCTTTCTCTCAACAGGTAGTGGTCTAGATTTTGTTGAAACCAGTAACTTTGTAATGGCACCTATCGTATTATTGCTCCTGTATGACTTATTGCTCCCTGAACTCTTTGTAAGTCGCTTTGGATAAAAGCGTCTGCTAAATGACTAAATCTAAATGTAAATGTACAATGCTCAACACTGCAAATTGCGATGCAATTAGAAACCAGCTCTTCAGACAGTGCTTGAACACAAATAAGCACAGGACCGTGTAAAAGCAGCTCCCTCAGCTGAGTTGAGTTGAAATAGTCTACTGGACCCACATTCTGCCTGCGCCTGTTTATTACCGACCCGAACCGCAAATGACACGTGAATAATTATTCCACCCGTTACATCAAATATTAGTGGTTCACCTGATGCCCGCGTGCAGGACTCTGCACCACATTAGTCGCTTTACATAGCCATCCGCTCTAACACTACCATTAACTTGGATAAAGGCATGCTGTTATAAGCATATTTAAATGTTGGCTAAAAAATGGAGAAACAATCCTACGTTTGCCAGATCTGCGAAGAGCATGCGCTCCATCCCTTCTATGTCTCCGCCATCAGCGCGCTTCCTCCTAAAGGCAGCCATAGCGGCTTCATTGTGTGCGGGGCACAGAGCTCAATTTTCCCAACAATGCGGACAAACTTTCCAGTACACAATTTGATGTCACAGTGATGTCACCATAAGCTTTCAGAATACTGTTGATGAGGTCAAAATGTAACCACACAGCAAACTCACTGTGTGCTCAAACTGTGATCTTGCTATTGTACTGTGAGCCTAGAGGTGTATATGTGGCTGGTTTGTCATTTGAAGTCACATTTATGTTGATTAGTGTTCAGGGCTCCAGACTGCGACTAAATGGTTGCGTTTTGCAAACAGGTTTCGAGACAGCGCAAGCATTTTTTACAAGTACATGTGCGACCTGCAAATTTGGAATTTCTTCTAGTTGTCATTTCATGTGGAAAGACGAGTAGAACGCGACCCGCAACCAGCGCAGACTGTGTGAGATAGTCAACTGCGCGGGTCACTCGCTTCACTGATGTTTCCCGCTACCGCGGACATGCACAATCCAGGGCTGCATTTCCCAAAAGCATCGTAAGGCTAAGTGCATCGTAAAACCAGTCGTACGAATCATCTTAGATTTACGTACCGTTTCCCAAAAGCTTTGTAACTTAAGTAGCACTTGAAAATGGTCGTAGATCTACGGGTGCTCTGGAGTAAAAGTAAATCCCTAAGTGCATCGTAACAAGACAGATTTATGAGGTCACCTGCAGGACAACCGGAGAAATGTGCCTAAACTTAAACACGCCTGTATGTGACTTTTCATGTTTTTATTTATTAAAGGGGTCATATGACACAGCTAAAATGAATATTAGTGTTTGTTTTAGATGTAATGCAATGTGTATACACGATTTAAGGTTAAAAAACGCTGTATTTTCCACACACCGTGCATGTTTGCAGGGCCGGCCCTGGGCATAGGCGGAGTAGGCAAATGCTAGGGGTGCCAAAATGAGTGAAGATTTTAATTATAATTCATCAGCTTAACGCGTTATTAATTATGTCACCTAATGTGATCTGTGCAGCTAATCTCACTCCTAGACTACAATTATGTTGTAACATACTGTTCAGCAGTGTTGGGAGTAATGCGTTACAAAAGTAATGCATTACAGTAACGTATTACTTTTTGCTGTAACGCACTAGTGTAAGGCATTACTAATCAATTTTCAGTAATACTGTATTTTACACGATACATGGTCAGTAACACTTGCGTTACAACAAACTTTTTCGCCCGCGAGACATTAACAATTCTAATCGTCTGCTGCATTGACTTTGTATGTAATGTACACACACAAATAACTTAATTCGCGTATGTACCCTATCAGTGTCTGTGGCCTCGTGGTTAGAGTATTTTACTGTATGTATTTCACTGCTTTCAACTAAGTGAACTGAAAATTGTGTGGCACTATGCATGTGCCATTTATTTAAGAAAATCCAAAACAGCATGTGCGCAGAGGTTGACAAAATGTATAAAAACAATTTCTCATTAACCCTTATCTAAATAATAATAACAATCAAATATTTGTTTTATAAGCTCTAGTATTCAAATACAGTAGCCTATCATTGAGAAAACAATTCGTTTTATTTTATTTGCAACATTATTTTTAAACAATGAGAAGGTAAATAGAAACATTTTTATACAAATATTTGTAGTTGTTATTTATTTACTTCCTATTTATGTTAATCAGAATTCATTTTATATTAAAATAAATATGAATTTTGCTTTAAAAAAATATTTATTTATTAATTCATTTATTTTGTATAGGATCTTATCTTATATAGGACACAATCTTAAATCTTGCCTAGGGCACCAACAGAGACTGGGCCGGCCCTGCATGTTTGTATCTCGTCTTTGCCCCGCCTCTCTGAAACGCGCAGATTTTTTACAAAGCTCATCGCTCTGAAAGCGAGGTGTGCTATGATTGGCCAGTTAACCAGTGCGTAGTGATAGGTCGGATACTGCTAGCGCGTGACGGAAATGTAACGTCTCTTACCATATTTGGAACATCAGGTTCCAAAGCAGTTGTACTGACAGGTTCGCCCACCTAACTTGCATATACATTTGAGCGGCCTTAGTTAAATCATACCACAAACTGACATAGCTTTGTGGGGGTGTGGTTTCACGAGGAGTTTCAGCCAGCTCTGGGTGAGCATTCGCTTTTAGATAGAACACATCTTTTGTTCTGACACTTACGTTTTTGCAAATTTAAGTGTCTAAAACATGCATGGGCAACTTACAACACACAAAGATGCAGAAAAAACACGTATTATACATGTGCCATGTGACACCTTTTTTTTATGTTTATTGAGTTTTTAAAAATTAGAAAACTAAATTAATAAAAAATACAGTACAATAAAAATTTACTGACTGAACATACATGAATAAAGTAAAGAATAAAAAACATATAGTATGGGCCAGTTATTGGTTCTAACAAAGGATGTATGTTTGATGCTGGATTGCTGTATTCCACATTTTTTGCAAAGTAAAAATGTGTTTTAAAAGAGAAATGGTCAAAATGCTTACTTTGTGGTTATCAGTGTCTTTGTCTTTCTCCTGCTGCTGTAGTGCAGCCATTATTTCCTCTGTGAGACTATTGTGAACTATCCTCTAATTATTTAGAGGAATCATGTGATTTAAGGTTTTCAGGCTGTTACAAAGCTTATACATCACACACTGCCTATCATATGTTCCAACAACTGCAGAAGGCAATACTTAAAGAAACTGAATGCCTGATTTGCTGAGAAATTGGATTGATTGATCGTTCTTTAATTGAAAGGGTCATATTCATAATGACCAAATTTTGAATCAATGTTAAAAAATAGTTGATCTGTCAATGTTAATTGCATTGAATCAATATTACTTTTGCACCCACAACTAATGTTGAAAAAATGTTGAAATTTCAACAAATCACCATTATTGTGATCAGTGTTTGCTTTAGTTGAGCTCTTGAGTTTTAACGTAAAGTTTTCTTTAGCTGTGGGATCAGAAAGTGCGTTATATTTTTCACAATGAAGTTCACATATGTTTATGAGAACAGTGTTCTGCTGTCAATAATGTGTGATAGCAGAGAATGAGATTCAGCGGTTTTGAGACAATCAGATATTAAGGTCTTCTAAATTATTTATGCACATAAAAAATTACAGCAACTTATTTACACACAAGTACATCAAGAATCATTGTATGTATCTCAATAATGGTAAGAATCAACTGAGACGCTTCATGCTGCAATGCATACGGGGAGACATGAATGAGTTCGATACTATGACGTTACCCAACATGCATTACAGCGCAAAGCTTTCGTTTGTTGATTGTCACCGTTGTTGAGTTTAATATGCTGATTCTTGATGTCTGTGTTTCTCAACAATCTCGAAAAAACTTTATAGCATATAATGGTTTAAGAAATCTTTCCAAACATCATCTTTCCCAACACTTCCTCAACCTCCAACTGCAGCATGATGTAAAGATGATAACCAGACATACAAGCGATCAATGAATCACTATCACCAGTTAGCCTGTGGTCTCAGATCAGGCATACTTCATCTTTGCCATAACAATTGCATTTCATAGAGCAACAAAGACAGCAGGACAAACCAAAACTAGCAAATAAAAGTTAAGATTGAAGAGTCCAGCTAAAGCAAACACTGATCACCAAAATGGTGATTAAATAAAATAAATTCACATTGCTCTGACGTATAGCTCACATTGTCACAGTATGAGAATGGTGTGACCTCACGTGTTGACTGGGTTGTGTTATTTACAAAGTTACTTCAGAAAGTTTACAGTCAAGAGCCCAAAGAAAGCGAACACTGATCACAATAATGGTGGTTATTGAATGGTGGTCAACATTTTTTCAACATTAACTGCGGGTGCAAAAGTGATATTGATTCAGTGCAATTAACATTGACAAATCAACAATTTTTAACATTGATTCAATGGTTTTCACCTGCTCTCTTGTTATCAGGGTTATACATAAACCTCAGAAATTACACTTTTATGTTATGTCTTTTGCTCTTGATGATGGTGTGGTCTTGTCCTTGCCTGTAGCTGAAGACATTGCGTGGTTCTATTCTGGAGGAGTCTGTTCCCACTGCAGCACGCCACACAACACCGCGTGGCCTTTCACCCAAGAGACTGCTAGAATTCATTTTGCCTGATTTTAACCTACATTGTCTTAGACTGGCTTCCACATCCCCTAAAGTCCGAGATACACTCCTCAAACTGGATGAGCAAGGGGTGAGCAAGATCTATTTTTTTAGATAGTTTCTGTATTTCTGTTGTAAACTTTGGAATTGAAAGTTACAAGATGTACACTACAAAATGTACTTAAATATCTTTTTAAACAATGGCTTACACGAATACTTGATTTAATTAGTCAACTAGTAATTCAGAAATGTGTTACTGCAATGCAGCATCACTTGCTCCCTTGCCTACAGTTTCTGTTAATGTCTTGGCAATGCCTCACTGTAAACCCAAATGCTCAAATTAAAAAGATAAATTAATGTCAACTTAATTTGATAAAAACGTTCCACTTAAATATTTAGGCTCCTATGAGTGAGGTATAATTATTATTTTAAATATAGTCAAACAATTTAAAGACATAAATTCACCCCAATTGGTCGAGAAGGATTTCCAATTCGTAGCCTGCTTTGTGTCAGACTGCATTGGGAGAGTCAATTTCGAAATCTGATTATGTTATGTGTTTTTCAGTAAAGTTAGGACTTGTTAGTGTTTAATGTTCATTTATCTTGGATATTTATTGATATTTTTCTGTTTCGTCTGTAACATGCATCACCAATAAGCAATGACTGTGCTAATGCTACATCTGAGATCATTTTGGGTTGCATAAGTCAATGTGTTTGATTTATGTATAAAACGAAATGTTTGAAAGAAACTAAAAATTTAGTTTAGTTAACTCAAAAATTCATCTTTCTGTACTTATTTTTTGTTTCATGAGAATTCACACTAAACTTAAAAAAAAAGAATTTTAATCTAAACAAAATCTGAAAGTTCTGCTTACCTAAACTAAGAGCTTCTTAAACTCAAAATGTTTTTTGATAAGTATAAGTAATTATTTTGAGTATTGCCAACTTATCCAGGTTTACAGTGTGCCCATGTGGAAAAAACGTGCACATAATATACTTTTTAAATTGCACATATAATATTAAATGTAATATTTAGCATTTTATTTGTAATTGAGTTCAAAGGTATCGTATATTTAATTTAAATCCAATGCAGTTAGTTGAACTTTTGGGTGATGTTTTAACCCACTTAAGTGGGAGTTCAATACATCTTTATATATACACTGTTAGCCATTTCCAGCCATTTCTACAGTAATATATTGGCAACACTACATGTGTTTTGAAGATGTTTGTTTTGCACAATGATGCTATGCCTAAAAGTAAGAATAACTCATCATAAAGTGGTGTGAATCAGTCAAAAAAATTACATTTTTAATTTCTAAAATTGAGATAAGAATATACACACAAAAGATTAAGCTCATAAACAAATCAATAAAAAACTCATTCATGATTGTTTGGTGCCATTGATGAGGTTTTTATGTCAAGTGTGTCTCAATAGCAAAGAAAGGGGTTTACACTGTAAAAAAATTCCCTGTTAAATTACAGTGAACAACTGGCAGCTATATTTGCCAGCACATAGCTGTAATCTTACAGCATACCTACTGTAATCTGCAACAACAGTTTATTACTGTAAAAGACATAATAATTTGCACAATATAATACTGTTATTTTACACTTATATTTACGCATTTGGCAGACGCTTTAAGCGACTTACATTGCATTATCCTAAACATTTATACATAGGTATGTGCGTTACCCTGGGATCGAACCCACAACCTCGCGTTGTTAATGCAATGCTCTTACCACTGAACAAACAAAACTGGCTGAGACCCAGTTAGACAGCCCACATCAAACCCATCTGGGCCCTACATGACTATGCTGGCTGGGTGAGGACAGAATTTTCATTTTTGGGTGAACTATCCCCATTAAGTGGCACAGCCCTTTTTGAGCCTACACATGAAAACACACTGTTGGCACTAAAATGAATTCTTTGGAATACAGACCTATGGTTGGTCTCGTTTGAAAGAAGAGAATTAGCAGATTATTGCTGAATAAAGAAATCACTTTTTTATTTTGTTATATTTATTGTAATAAAAAAAACTAAAAGGTTTATGTTTTTCTTTTATAAATAAATTATAGAAAAATATAACAGATCAGCTCCAACGTTTCTTGAGTCAAAGTCCCAAGGGTCACCAAGTGTCATATCAAGTTTGGTCTTGACACCAAATTTTCACTGCCTGTGAGTTTTTTAGCTGATCTACCACCAAAATCCACTAAGGGGCCCCATAGCTTCCATTGGTTTTAACACTAAATCGGAAATTTAATCACAGATGCTTTTTTCACTTTTTTTTCTTACTTTTACAATTAACAGACACAATGAAAAAATACAAAGCACAGGAACATGTAAACAAAACTAGAAATTTATGTGAAACTATATTTTGATGCACACTTTATGAATTGATTTATGAATCAATTTTCATTTATGAATCAATTAATCTAATTATTCTATTGAACACTGATCAAATGTGTTTTCTAGAGTCTTAGACCTTTCCAACGATATAATGTTTGTCATGATAAGACTTCACCTGCAAAGTATTGAAGTAAATGTAAGCGTTCCGTAGGCAGTACTTATTTTTTATACACATTCTTGTCATTTATGAATCAATTACACTTCCCACATACTTATTTTTACAAAACACAGACTAAATATGTATTCTACAGTCTTAGAACATTCCAACGATATATAGTTTGTCATGATTAGATCAGAATTCCCACAAAAATATGGAAGCAAATGTGGGTGTCCTGTATACGGGACTGTGACAATTGAAAGGACATTAAAAAATGTAAGCATGCTCTTTTAAAAATGAAACAATTACTCTTCCTACATACATTATTCTATAAAACTGTGATGAAATATGTTTTCTAGAGAATTAGACCTTTGCAACAATATAAGGTTTGTCGCAATAAGATAAGAATCCACATGCCAAATCTTGAAGTAAATCAGCTGTCCCGTATACGGGACGGCGCCAGTCACTCAAAACTGCATTTAATATATATGTAATCTACATTAAATTTGAACTCAATTACAAAAAAAGCATTTAGATAGTCGAAAACATTTCATTTAATATTATATGTACACTTTAAAAAAGTGTATTAAAATGCACTTTTTATACAGAGGTGATTTGCTTGCTTAAATTTTTTGCTTGATTTGCTTGTTTGAATTATATTAATGCAGTGTATGGCCATGAGAATGAGAACAAATGATGATGTGTGTCTAAAAAACAGTTTTATTTAAGTTGATTTAAACCTTGTTAATGTGTGTGTGTGTTTGTATGTGTAAAGCTAAATTTCCAGCGTAAAATAGGGATTATGTACTGCCGAGCAGGGCAGAGTACTGAAGAGGACATGTATAACAATGAGAGTGCTGGCCCAGCGTTTGATGAGTTTCTGGACCTTCTAGGCGACAGAGTGAGACTGAAAGGTTGGGAGAAATACAGAGCTCAACTGGACACCAAAAGTGAGAAAACAACACATAAATTCTCTAACTTTAAATAATTGCAAAAATCATGATACAAATATTTAAGGGATAATCCATGCCTAGCCGTGCATTAAAGTATTTTAATGCACAACGTGGAGGCGTAGTTGCCTCCGCGTAGTGCATTTATATCTTTTTAATACATGGCTAGCCGTGGATTATCCCGCTTATACCATGGTCAGTTTAAAACAAGTTAACCCACCAAACAAAGGCATGTCCAAATGACATCTTTTCTACATCATTATTGATGTTGAAAAGACGTCCCCTGAAGAACCAGAATGAAAGTATTTATTACGTATATTATGACGCCTTCTGAACTTCTGATATTGATGTCCAGGTGATCTCTATAATTGCACTGGACCAATATCACTTTTGCACCTGCAATTAATGGTTCAATTAATTAAACACCATTATTGTGATCAGTGTTTGCTTTAGTTGAGCTCTTGACTCTTATACTAAGAAGTTGGGCGTTGGAACAATTTGTTAAGATGAGTTTGTTGTGGAAAAAGCTAAACTACAATTCGGGATCAGCTGTTGAAACTAAGTGATAACTGGGTTTACTGTGAAAAGAATATTCCCACTAATCACAAGATGCTACAGTATGAGGTTAAAGCACATTGTGGTACATTTTAAAAAATTTCCAAGGAAAATATTGAAAGCTTGAGTTGTTAGACACGCAAACATAATGAATATGTGTATGAAACTCAACAATGGTAACAATCAACAAAAGAAAGCTTCATGCTGCAATGCTTACTGGGTAACATCATAGTACAAAACGCATTCACGACTCCCAACATGCATTGCAATTGATCTGTTTATATGAATTAGTTTGATGATTATGACGTATCAAGAGTCCAACTGAAGCAAACACTGATAGCAATAATGGTGGTTTAATTAAATTTCAACATTAAGGTGTAAAAGTGATATTGGTCCACCTGGACATCAATTTCAGACGTTCAGATGTCATAAAGACGTCATAAAAACATTTATTCTGGCTCCTCGGGGGAAGTCTTTTCAACGTCATTAACATTAACGGCGTAGAAAAGACGTCTTTTGGACATGCCTATATTTAGTGGGAAAGCTGTTATTGATGTTTACAGTACAATTTTGGAAAATGATGGCTATTTTCATCAGTTACAGCTCGTTAGTTCTAGCACTCCATCCAGTTTTAAATGCACGAGAGAGAGAGAGAGAGAGAGAGAGAGAGAGAGAGAGAGAGAGAGAGAGAGAGAGAGAGAGAGAGATGTTTTTTATTATGTTAGCATGTTTTTATTGTGTTTTATTGTGTTAGTTATCTGAATTTGAATTTTACGTTATTATGGCTTAAATCAAAGCAAACCAACTGCAGTTTGATTGTTATTAATTGGAATGCACAATAAAAAAACATGATTTTTGAAAAATTCTAAAAACAGAGTTATCTCATTTTGGAACCAAACCCAGACATCAAGCAACCATTGAATCAATGTTAAAAATAGTTGATTTGTCAATGTTAATTGCACTGAATCAATATCACTTTTGCACCCGCAATTAATGTTGAAAAAATGTTGAAATTTCAACAAATGACCATTATTGTGATCAGTGTTTGCTTTAGTTGGGCTCTACACCTTTTCCTTGATGGCTGCTTTTAAATTTGGGCTGAAATGTGAATGAATGGAGCTGAGCTTCCATTTAAATAAAAAAGAAGGGCAATCCGTCCGGAACACAATCACCAACGGATGAAACTAACAGATTGCTGCTCTTGGCAAAGATTTACAGGGCTGTTTTCGGTACTGTTTCATTGAGCACTTGCAGAGCAATCAATGTCGGATCTGTGCGTGTGCGACTGTGTAATATGATTACATTATACAAGGCTGCACATTAATTTCGAATTGTGATCAAACTGACTGGAACTTCCTGTGCATTAAACAGTTTTAATGCACACCTTCCAGCCAGAATCGAGTATTCAGACAGACCATGGTATAATACAATATTAATTGAATTGTACTCCCAACAATGACAATGCTGTCATTTATTTATCCTCATGTCATTCAAAACCTGTATATGACTCTTTCTTCTGTGGAAAACAAAATAAGATATTTCGGCTCCATACAATGGAAGTCAATGGGGTCCAATGTAGTTATAATATCTTTGTTATCTGCAGAAAAAAATAAAGACAAACAGGTTGGGAATTACATAAGGGTGAGTAATTGATAAAATAAAACTATCCTTTTAATGGCACGTTTCGTACTTTGCAAGTATGGTAATGTTTTTGCACAGCAGATGCAAAACATAGCAGATTAAAAAAAGATTTCAAAGCATAATAATGTGTTGAATAATTATGTTTTTTTTTTCAGCGGACTCCACTGGTACACACTCTCTGTATACTTGCTACAAGGATTACGAAATTATGTTTCATGTCTCTACCATGCTTCCATACACACCCAATAATACACAACAGGTAAGTGGACATCATATATTGTAAAATCCCAGACAGCAAGCAACCATTGAATCATTAATGTTTGAAAAAATGTTGAAATTTCAACAAATCACCATTATTGTGATCAGTGTTTGCTTTAGTTGGGCTCTTGACTCTTGAGTTTTAATGTTAAGTTTTCTTTAGCTGTCTAACACATATGTTGTGGCAAAAAAAACTCAGATCCAGTGGGATCAGAAAATGATAGGTATGTTCTTCACAATGAAGTTCTGTAAATTACTTTTGAATGGGATATGTTATTAATATGTGAATGTGGAGTTATTACACAGGTTAAAGAGATTAAAGCAGTGTTATAGACAACTAACAAAATAATTGATTTTCACGAAACTGTTATGTTTCTGAATCAGTTAGACATGAAGAATCAGTGTAAGAAACTCAACAATGGTGATATTGCAAAGCTTCATGCTGCAATGCATGCTGGGTAACATCATAGTACAAAACTCATTCATGACTCCAGGCATGCATTGCAGTTGATCCGTTTAGATGAATTAGTTTGAGGATTGTCACCATTGTGGAGATTCATACACCGATTCTTGATAAACATTTTTATCACACTGCTTTATTCTTTATTACACTGTCATATCTCCGCATTCACATGTTAATAATACATCACACTCAAAAGTAATTTATAGAACTTCGTTGTGATTAAATAACAATTAATTTCTGATCTCACTGGATCTTAGTTTTCTTTGCCACAACATATGTGTTAGACAGTAAAGAAAATTTAACATTAAGCTCAAGAGTCAAGAGCCCAACTAAAGCAAACACTGATCACAATAATGGTGATTTGTTTCAACATTAATTACAGGTGCAAAGTGATATTGATTCAATGCAATTAACGTTCACTAATCAGCTATTTGTTTACATTGATTCAATGATTGCTTGCTGTCTGGGTATCCATGTGGAAAGGTACAATATGTGTACCTTTGAGGGTACTGCCCCAGTGACAAGCCATTGTACCCCTAAAGGTACAAATCTGCCACATTTTTTCTGACAGTGTAGATTGTCAAATGAACAGATGATTTCCCCTGGTTTGGGGCTTTGTAAATTTATATTTTGCCTGTCTTTTTGTCTTAGTTACTGAGGAAGAGGCACATAGGAAATGATATAGTCACAATAGTCTTCCAAGAACCAGGCGCCTTGCCGTTTACCCCAAAATCCATCCGTTCTCACTTCCAGCATGTTTTTATCATCGTCCAAGTGCATGAGCCTTGCACTGACAATACCTACTACAGGTAAGAAAGTAGACAAAACATAATTTAAAACAAGCACCTAAATATTACTGAACACATATTAAATGGGTCTTTAAACCTTATTTCCTCAGAGTTGCTGTAACCCGTTCCAAGGACATTCCTCTCTTTGGTCCCCTCTTCCCTAAACGCGCCCACTTTCCACGTTCTCCTGCCTTCCGTGACTTTATCCTTGCCAAAGCCATTGATGCAGAAAACGCAGCTGAGAAATCGGAGAAATTCCGCTCTATGGCCACACGTACACGGCAAGAGTATCTGAAAGACCTCGCAGAAAACTATGTCACCACCACTCCCATTGATTCTTCCACCAAATTCCCCCTGCTGTCCCTGGGTGGAAAACGTAAAGAAAAGTTGAAGGGCGCTAAAGGGGCAGAGCTTCATAGCGCAGGGGCTTTAGTGTGGGCTGTCACAGCCATTCAGGGTGGTAAGTGCAACGGACTTAGCCTGCCCTGCTTGCTGGGCGTGTCAGCAGAGTCAGTGGTGCTCATTGAGCGGTCAACACGAAGGGTAGTTTTCAACTGCAGCTGTCGTGATGTGATTGGCTGGAAGGCAGTGACTGAATCAGGAGATCAGGGTGGACCTTCCCTGGACATTTTCTATGAGAGGGGTGAGGTGGTAACTGTGAAAGTGCCAGATGTCCAGGTGGAGGATATTAAGGAGGTGGTCCAAAGATTGGAGGTGAGAAAAATCTGACATCGGGCAAGAAAGGCATGTTGCCTTTGAGTTTTGAGTACTTTTGGGTTTTAATGTCAAACATGTAAAAACAACAGCTATGTTATAACACATTGAGGATTTGATTGTACATACCATTTCAAAATGTCACTTATACTGGTGTATAATACCTTAGCTGGTAACAAGAGGCTGTGAGGCACGTGAAATCACCCCCTTGCGAGACGGAGTAGGCCAGCCTGGCTTCATGATGAGCGAAGAAGGCTTTGTGACAGAGCTCAAGCGGTTTGGATATGCCGAGAGCGGGGGTCTGCAGTTGGGAGCTCGTGTAGTTCGTCTCTGTGGCCAGGTCCTCATACATCTAAGCCAGGAAGAGAGAAGTAGACTCCTTCGCACTGCACAAAAGGTCCACATCACTGTCATACCTCCAGACGAGAATGGGAAACCACGCAGGTAGGGAGTTGGTTTATGCGTATTGAGGACCAGACCTATAAAAAAACATAAATGTAAGAATACAAAAATAAATAAAGGACTAAATGACTTGATAAACAAATACAAATGATTAATTAAATGTATTCATTAGTTTTTTATTTCCTTCTTTATATATTTTTATTTTTTTATTTTTAACTGCATTTTTATTTCATTTATTTATAATATTTTTATATAAGAATTCGACAACCATTGAATCAATGTTAAGAATTGTTAATTTGTCAATGTTAATTACATTGAATTAATATCACTTTTGCACCCTCAGCTCCATCCCTCGCATCCTTCAAGAAGTCACAGTATTCTTCCATTTGTGATCCAGAACATTCAAATCAGTCATGGTCAAATGTTTGTGTAATTTCTCATTTTTATTATTTATCACAAAAAGACAAAAAAAAGAACTTTCATCACTGATTTGAATGTTCTGGTTCACAAATGTAGTGATACTGTGACAAAATAAATAGATAGATTTACTGACACACTTAGGCCCGGTTTCACAGACAAGGCTTAAGGCTGATCTCAGATCTAAAGGAATGTGTGACCTGTCTTAACTGAATATAACTTGCCCAGAAATATCTTAAAATATATCAGTGCCATTGTTTTGTCTCAAGATGCTCACCAGTAATGTTCTCTTCTAAGGCATTTTCATAAAAGCGACATAAATATATTAAACTAAGGCATAGTCCTGGCTTAAGCTATACCATGTCTGTGAAACCAGGCCTTACATTTCAACACTGATCATACAATCATCAAACTAATTCAAATAAACAGATCAACTGCATGCTGGGAGTCATGAATGAGTTTTGTACTATGATGTTACCCAGCATGCATTGCAGCATGATGCTTTCTTTTGCTGATTGACACCATTGTTGAGTTTCATAAACTGATTCTTGATCCCTAATTGATTCATCACATAATTGTTAGAAGTGTGATAGCTTAAACACTGCTATAATCTTGTACCGTACAACACATATTCAATACAATACTCACACGTAAAGACCACAAAACCTTGCCAGTTGTTTAATTAGGTAACTGCAATATGATTATCTTTATTATCACCTGGTCCTAATGGCTCTTAGTCTTCATTGCATCAACACTGTTATAACAGACAACAAAACCTTAACATTAAGAGTCAAGAGCTCAACTAAAGCAAACACTGATCACAATAATGGTGGTTTGTTGAAGTTTCAACAGTTTTTCAATATTAATTGTGGGTGCAAAAGTGATATTGATTCAATGCAATTAACATTGACAAATCAACTGTTTTTTTACATTGATTCAATGGTTGCTTGCTGTCTGGGTATGACTAATGGTGTTCAGCTGAAATACAACATACTGAAATAACAAATTTTTTATTCCATTCCATTTCGTCTCATGCCTTCTGTGTGGTCGTGTGTGTGTGTGCGTGCACAGGAGTTTCTCAGAGCTCTACCAGAAAGCCATTCAGGACGCAGCGGGCAAGTCTGGAGAGGGACAGTCAGGTGAGGCCTGGGTCCTGGATGAGAGAGGAGAGAATGGTGATGAAGGGGAAAAAGAAGAGACGAAAGAGAACGAAAATAAAATATCAGACAGTGAAACTGAAATTCACAAGAAGCAGCCACTTGGAGAAGAGATGGGAATTCCAGGGCCCAGGGATTCAGAATTGTTCCTCTCTCCACCCAGCTTGCCTCTTTTGCGGGCAACATCCCTACAGGACAGCATACAAAGTCAGATTCCTGAGATCATCCCCATCTCTATCACACGAAGCTGCTCACTAGAAAGACACTCCACATGCCAGGATATTCTTGAAGGGTACACAGATTTGTTTTTGCTGCTTGCATGAGAAACTCAAAATGTAACCATACTAATCTTAATTTCTTGTGTATGCCAGGCATGTATATGATAATGTGGGGCAGAAAGGAAACAAGCACATCTATGAAAACCCTGGAGAGCTTAGGGATGCAACCCCTGACCTCATACTGGCAGTCAAACCAAAAGTGTCTCGGGAGCAGGGGGAAGAGGTAAGTAATGCTATATGTTGTCATTAGTGCCAGTAGCACCAAACACATTTTAAGGTTAACTTTAAAAACACCGAAATTAAGCACATAATTAGTTCAATCTTACTTGTGAAAGTTGCCAGTTTCGAATAATTAAAGCTTTAATCTAGTAAATTATACAGGATTGATTTTTGTAACGTGCGAAGTAAAAATTCACAGGGTCACATTGGTGCGAGTGCATAAAATGAATTTTTGCCGTGCCAAAGATTTATTTGAACATTTATGAGTAGTGAATGACGCGCTTGTGATTAGTGCAGGAAAAATCCTATCCAGTGAAGTGTTTTCCGTGTTAACTTCTATCGTATGCTATGTCCTAACAGCTGTGAAAAATAAACAGCGTGTCAATGTCCAATTCGTGACGTAATGACTCATTTGAACCGATTCATTTTGTTGAAACAACTCCTATGTCAAACACTGAACCCATCAAATCAGTCACTCAAAACACATCAGAACACAAGCGTGCTTAGACCATTTAACAAGAGTGGTTAGTAAGATTAAGTATTTAACGTTTATTTATGACAATGTGTAGTAAAGCACATATATAATAATTTAGTTCTGAGTTACTTTTGAGTTTTGAGCTAGCTAAATTGATTTAATTTTATGTGGTAAAATAAAGAAGGCCAGTGGCAAAATTACAGCTTTTTGCAAAGAGGGCAATAAAGGAGGACTGAGTGACAAGGTTATATTTGTGTCAGATCATTTCATAGCCAATATATAACTTGAATATAAAACTAAATAATAACAACTGTATAACATAACAAATACAAAGTTCCTTTGCATTTATTTTGGATTTATTGGGCTCGCAAGTGTTAAAGCGCAAATATGAAGCGGTCTATAGTCGACTATTTTAAAAGACAGAGTGACAAACTAACAGAACGATTCATCAACTGAGGTCATTATGCAAGGTCTTTATGATTGCTACAAAAAAGGGTGCGACCAAATTGTAAGTTGGTGCGACAAACTGAGAAAGTGGGCCGCACCAACGTGTGACCAGTGGGAAAAATGAGTCAAGAGCCCTGTCAATACATTGTTTCCTGATGTCTGTTATTGTCTTAATTCTGGTATAGTTTTAAGTTTTATTTGCATCAAATCTTTTTGGACAGTAAAATGCAATTAAACTTTCTGAGCTTAAAGGCCAGATTTTACAGACATGTCTTAGCTTAAGCCAGCACTATGCGTTTGTTAAATTATGATATTTAAGTCACTTTTATTTAAATGCCTTGCAACAAGTTGCAACAAGTACAAAGTTGACAGAAACATTACTGGTGTGCATCTTGATACAGAACAATGGCAATTACGTATTTTAAGGCATGTCAGAGCAATTTATTTTCAGTTGGAAGAGCTCAAACTTTCGTTTTAGTCTGGGACTAGTCTTAAGCCTTGTTATCAATCAGTAGCAAAATTAAGATGCTTATTTTAGTGTTGAATCTGTTAAATGTTTTGTTTCCAAATTTTAAGAAGTGTGATATCGAGAATTTTCATTGGCACAGATGGACATTAACATTCATTACACAAACCTCATCAATGCTCACAACCATCAAACTAATACAGATCAACTGCAATGCATGCTGGGAATCATGAATGAGCAGGGCTCGACATTAACGCTTGTCCGGGACAAGTGAATGTTTTGTATGGGCAAGTGAGAGAGAATTTTACTTTGCCGACCGGACAAGTAACTTGAAAAAAAACCAGTGCTATGAAAAATAAGAATAGGCGCATTAGACAGAGCTGTGTGTTTTTATGAATAATCAATGGCGCACCGCATTGACGCGGAATCCTGTTATTTACGTTAGAATACGTATCTGGCTGTTCTGCATGTCTGAGGTGAATGAGGAGCACAGTTTAACATACTACACGAGTGATGGTCGAGGATTTGTCTGCGTCTGCACTGTATGAGGATATAAAACACATCAGGGCTCTACACTGTCAGAAAAAATGTGGAAGATTTGTACCTTTAGGGGTACATTGGTCAATGTTAATTGCATTGAATCAATATCACTTTTGCACCTGCAATTAATGTTGAAACAAATCATCTTTATTGTGATCAGTGTTTGCTTTAGTTGGGCTCTTGACTCTTGAGTTTAATGTTAAGTTTTCTTTACTGTTTAACACATATGTTGTGGCAAAGAAAACTAAGATCCAGTGAGATCAGAAAACGATCGTTATTTCATCAAAATGAAGTTCTGTATATTACTTTTGAGTGTGATATGTTATTAATATGTGAATGCGGAGTTATGACACAATTTAAGAAGATTTAAGCAGTTTTATGGACAATTTCCAGAATAAATTATTTTAACAAAACTATTGCAATTCTGAATCTGTTAGACATGAAGAATCAGTGTATGAATCTCAACAATGGTGACAATCAACAGAAAGAAAGCTTCATGCTGCAATGCATGCTGGGTAACATCATAGTACGAAACTCATTCATGACTCCCAGCATGCATTGCAGTAGATCTGTTTATCTGATTTAGTTTGATGATTGTCACCATTGTTGAGATTCATACACCGATTCTTCATATCTAACGGATTCAGAAATCTAACAGTTTTGAGAAAATAATTTATCCTGTTAGTCGTCCATAACACTGCTTTATTCTCTTTAAGCTGTATCATAAATGCACGTTCACATATTAATAATATATCACTCTCATTGTGATGAAGTAACAATCATTGCCTGATGTCACTGGAACTTAGTTTTCTTTACCACAACATGTGTTAGACAGTAAAGAAAACTTAATGTTAAGCTCAAGAGTCAAGAGCTCAATTAAAGCAAACACTGATCACAATAATGGTGATTTGTTTCAACATTAATTGCAGGTGCAAAAGTGATATTGATTCAATGCAATTAACATTGACCAATCAGCTATTTTTTTACATTGATTCAATGATTGCTTGCTGTCTGGGTATCCATGTGGAAAGGTACAATATGTGTACCTTTGAGTGTATTGCCCCAGTGACAAGCCATTTTACCCCTAAAGGTACAAATCTGCCACTTTTTGTCTGACAGTGTACCCAGATAGCAAATATTTGCGGCCCAAATCCGGCCCACACCTTACTCCCCATACCACCTCATCTGGCCCACATACCGCGTGGAATGACGGCACTTGGGTGGACCGCTCCTTTTTGCCAGGTTTGGGCCACAAGCAAGCCAAAGCAATGCTGCATGTCAGCCAAAAACAAATCAAAGCAGAACTGTCCCAAAAATAAACAACAGTTCATTTCAAATCTGGCCCAGATTTATCTTAAAACCAACACCTTTCTGTGCTCCTGTTTGACAGAATTTGTATTGAGTTTCATTATTATTATAGTGATGATTGAGTCATTAGTGATGAACATCTGCTGTTAACAAACAGAATCACTGCAGAAAATATCAACAAAAACCACAAAAAAATAATTTACTCAGAGAAACACAACAACTAGAACCTGACACAACCCAGCATACAAAAGTTTGTTATAAGAACGTTCCTTAGAGGCTTTTCACGTTTTAAAATATTCAAAATGTCAGTTTTTTATGTTTTAAGAACGTTCCCAGCTGACAAAAGTCACCATCATGGTGATCAGTTTTTCCTTGAGTTGGGCTCTTGACCCTTGACATTTACTCTTTAGATCCGTTGTAGCTATGTACTTTTGAAGTACATTTGTTATGGTAATGCAAATGATAATCTAACCAGATGTTGTTGGTTGGTGGTCATTGAGGTTACTATCATGTTTAAATTTGAATAAATTGCTGTGTTGCTGATCCTGAAAGAACGTTATCTACGACTTTCTAGAAAGATTTGTGAAAACTGAAACAAATAAAAAAAAAAAAAAGGAATGTAGACACACAGACATCAAGAATCAGTGTATAAATCTCAACAATGGTGACAATCAGCAAACGAAAACTTCATGTTGCAATGCATGCTGGGTAACATCATAGCACAAAACTCATTCATAATTCCCGGCATGCATTGCAGTTGATCCGTTTATCTAAATTAGTTGGTTGATTCTCACCATTGCTGAGATTCATAAACTGATTCTTGATGTCTGTGTGATTCTAAAATGTGTTCTGATAAACATACATTTTTCACAAATCTTTCTAGACATCAAAATGCAATTCAACTCTCTGATCTTTTAATGTTCTTTCAGGACCAACAGCATATCACTCAATCCAAACGCGACATACTAGCACCGTTTGGCTAGGTTCTCGTTTGTACTGCCACAACAAGTGCACTTTAAAAGCTCACAATTTCAGCAAGTCAAACAAAGTAATGGTCAAGGGTCAAGATCCCAACTCAAGGAAACACTGATCACCATGATGGTAATATTCATAAAACATTAAAAGATGTTTTTAAAACGTATTCAAACATATGAAAAACCTCTAAGGAACGTTCTTATAACAATCTTTTGTTAGCTGGGTTGTATTCAGGTTGTAGTTGTTGTGTTTCTCTGGGTAAATTTAATTTAATTTAAGTTTTTGTTGATCTTTTCTGCAGTGATTGTGTTTGTTAACAGCAGATGTTCATCACTAATGACTCAATCATCACTATAATAACAATGAAACTCAATACAAATTCTGTCAAACAGGGGCACAGAAAGGTGTTGGTTTTAGGATAAATCTGGGCCAGAATTGAAATGAAGTGTTGTTTAAATTTGGGTCAGTTCTGCTTTATTTGTTTTGTTTTTGGCTGACATGCGGCATTGCTTTGGCTTGCTTGTGGCCCAAACCTGGCAAACAGGAGCAGTCCACCCAAGTGCCATCATTCCACGCGGTATGTGGGCCAGATGAGGGCTTATGGGGAGTAAGGTGTGGGCCGGATTTGGGCCGCAACGATTTGCTGGTTTGGTTGCTATCTGGGATGTACTGCCAAATTCTCTGAAACGCCTTTGGAGACGGCTTATGGCAGAGAAATTAACATTCAATTCACGAGCAACAGCTCTGGTGGAAATTCCTGCAGTCAGCATGCCAATTGCACGCTCCCTCAAAACTTACGACATCTGTGGCATTGTGCTGTGTGATAAAACTAAACATTTTAGAGTGGCCTTTTATTGTGGCCAGCCTAAGGCAGACATGTGCAATAATTATGCTGTCTAATAAAGCAATAAGCCCCAAGAAGCAGTAGGTTACAGTGCATTTTATAACAGCTAAGGGCTTTGTGATCTAAAATTCCCTTAGCGGTTATAAAACGCACTATAACCCACTGCTTTGCGGGGCTTATTGCTTTTATAAAAAGCTTATTTAAAGAAAAGTAAATTTGACAAAATAAGGAGATTCCCCCCAAAAGCAATTTTACAACTCTGAGACTTCCAAAGAATATATATATATATATATATATATATATATATATATACACACTCACCTAAAGGATTATTAGGAACACCTGTTCAATTTCTCATTAATGCAATTATCTAATCAACCAATCACATGGCAGTTGCTTCAATGCATTTAGGGGTGTGGTCCTGGTCAAGACAATCTCCTGAACTCCAAACTGAATGTCAGAATGGGAAAGAAAGGTGATTTAAGCAATTTTGAGCGTGGCATGGTTGTTGGTGCCAGACGGGCCGGTCTGAGTATTTCACAATCTGCTCAGTTACTGGGATTTTCACGCACAACCATTTCTAGGGTTTACAAAGAATGGTGTGAAAAGGGAAAAACATCCAGTATGCGGCAGTCCTGTGGGCGAAAATGCCTTGTTGATGCTAGAGGTCAGAGGAGAATGGGCCGACTGATTCAAGCTGATAGAAGAGCAACTTTGACTGAAATAACCACTCGTTACAACCGAGGTATGCAGCAAAGCATTTGTGAAGCCACAACACGCACAACCTTGAGGCAGATGGGCTACAACAGCAGAAGACCCCACCGGGTACCACTCATCTCCACTACAAATAGGAAAAAGAGGCTACAATTTGCACGAGCTCACCAAAATTGGACAGTTGAAGACTGGAAAAATGTTGCCTGGTCTGATGAGTCTCGATTTCTGTTGAGACATTCAAATGGTAGAGTCAGAATTTGGCGTAAACAGAATGAGAACATGGATCCATCATGCCTTGTTACCACTGTGCAGGCTGGTGGTGGTGGTGTAATGGTGTGGGGGATGTTTTCTTGGCACACTTTAGGCCCCTTAGTGCCAATTGGGCATCGTTTAAATGCCACGGCCTACCTGAGCATTGTTTCTGACCATGTCCATCCCTTTATGACCACCATGTACCCATCCTCTAATGGCTACTTCCAGCAGGATAATGCACCATGTCACAAAGCTCGAATCATTTCAAATTGGTTTCTTGAACATGACAATGAGTTCACTGTACTAGAATGGCCCCCACAGTCACCAGATCTCAACCCGATAGAACATCTTTGGGATGTGGTGGAACGGGAGCTTCGTGCCCTGGATGTGCATCCCACAAATCTCCATCAACTGCAAGATGCTATCCTATCAATATGGGCCAACATTTCTAAAGAATGCTTTCAGCACCTTGTTGAATCAATGCCACGTAGAATTAAGGCAGTTCTGAAGGCGAAAGGGGGTCAAACACCGTATTAGTATGGTGTTCCTAATAATCCTTTAGGTGAGTGTATATGTATATATTGCTTATTCTTGAGACAAAACACATTATAGATGTTAATTTAGATGCCTGTTTCACACATACCCCGTTTGCAAGTGCGTATGCGGTGCCCATGTTAACGGATTAGATCATTCATAATTATGTAAGGGAACAAGTTTTTATAACAATTCCTTTTTCTAAAAATAATTATTTACTTCATACTCTGTCACACACACAAAAAACTATTTATATTATTTATTTGTTATTAGGTAAATAAGACATCATTTAAGGATATGCTAAAATCACATATTAACATGATAAGAGAACAGTATGGGAAGTATGGAGAGTAAAAAAAATGCTATGAATAGAATGACTTATAAACTTTTAATAAATAAATCCAGTCTTACCCACTGTGCCTGCAAACATCCTTATAGCATGATTAAACACAAACATGATAACAAGCTAGCTTCATGCTAAAAATGCTAGCATCATGCTAAACATGTTGTTACTTTTTAACATCATGCTAAATCATGCTTACATAATATCTTAATCTGCTTTACTAACATTTGATTAGATATAGTAATATAAAAAGCTATTTTAGAGAATAACGTCCGGACTTCAAGCATTTGAAACAGTTTTAAACTTTCAGACCAGGATTTGTCAAGCCAACATAGTTTAGTTAATACATTAAGTTTTTTTTAGTCGTTTTTGCTTTTGCTCTCTCTAGTGTGGACCTGACCAGGAGATTGAAGAACAACCATCAGTAAGTGATGAGACCCTTCGAACTGCCAGCATGGAAAGAGCAGAAAGAAACTCCAGAGCTCTGAGCCTCCATAACTCCATCACCAAAAGTAATTATTTTCTTTATTCTGAATGTCACTATGGAACATCATAGTTAAAAAATTACAATTGTCTAGTTTCTTAAGGAGTGAGACTGGTCTATAATTACTGACTACTGAGGGGGTTGATTGTTCTTTTAGTTTTTTTTTTGAGCAGTGGGGTTACCTTAGCCAGCCTCAATGAAGTGAGGACAGTTCCCATAGTAATGGATGAGTTTATAATGTGTGTAAGTTCAGGTAGTTGGGACAGAGAGACAGAGCTTGTAGGAGATGAGAAGGGATAGGGTCAAAGCAGGTTCCAGCTATGGGTGGCATTACGGCAAAAAGTTTACTTGTTTTTAGTGAATCCTTGCTATTTCTCTAAGGATGGGCGGATCGATCCTGGTATTGGTATCGGATCGATACTAATTTAAATAAAAGATTGATAGTTTAGATTAAAGTTCTCTAACCTATGCTAAAGTATTCCTCCTGTTTCATCAAAGAGCAGATAGGTAGCAAAATTGGTTTGGCCCAGTGATTTGGGCCACACAACCCACTTTCACTTGGTCCACATATGGCAATGAATTTCGGTCCATGAGTGGACCAGGTCTGGTTGCCAGAACTTGGCCACATACAGCCCATGGCATAACCATATCTCAGCCAAAATGTATGACTGGTCACACATACTGTATATTTCCCACAGTTCTATATTTTCCATCTGGGCCAAATACTAACAAAACAAAACTTTGTTGTAAGAACGGTCCTTTTTTAATGTTTTTGAATACGTTTTAAAAACATTTTTAATGTTTTAAGAATGTTCCCAGCTAACAAAAAGTTACCATCATAGTGATCAGTGTTTTCCTGAGTTGGGTTCTATACCCTTGACTTTCACTACTGAAAGGCAATAGTGTGCTTTTACAGTGCACTTATAATGGCAGTGCAACTAAGGACCTTATCAAATGATTTTAGTAGGGTACATTTGAAACCACTGTAACGTTATAAATTGATTCACTGCTTTCGTTTGGATTGAGTGCTGTGCTGTTGATCCTGAAAAAACATTATAAGATCAGGGAGTTTGATTGTGCTTTAATGTCTAGAAAGATTTGTGAAAAATGGATGTGTGTATATATATATAAATAGTTTAGAATCACACAGACATCAAGAATCAGTGTATGAATCTCAGCAATGGTGAGAATCAACAGAATAATTCAGATAAACAGATCAACTGCAATGCATCTCGTATATGCTTAGCTTTCTTGAGTAAACAATATTTATCATGTTTTGTTTTTGTTAATCACGCATTTGGGACCTTTGTAATTTCTAAGTATCTCAAAACAGCTGGATCTCATTCTCTACTATCACACAAATTGACAAAGTTCACATCAACATTAACCCATAATTATATTAACATCCAAGACTCCTTTAACATTACTCAATATAATAATGTGCTCTAGACAGTAAACACACAGTCACATCATCTAGAGAAAGCTGAGTTGGGTTCTAGAGTCAAGAGCTCAACTAAAGCAAACACTCATCAACATAATGGTGACTTCAAATGACAAACCAGCCACATTTAAACCTTTAAGCTCACAGTACAATAGTAAGATCACAGTTTTAGCACACAGTGAGTTTGCTGTGATGTTACTTTTTGACCTCATCCTGAGTATTCTGAAAGCTGATGGTGACATCGCTGTGATCATTGCGTGACCTCATGTGTTGATTGGGTGGATGATGCACTTTTTCAAACGAAAATATTAAGTGTGGAACTGTGGACACTTTACTTCAATCTGATGATGAGGAAAGTATTGCTGGGCAAAACAGATGAAAACTATATTAAATGTACAATGTACAAGTTTTTTTTTATTCACATGCATTGTGCCGTGTGATTGACGTAATTTGCACTCGCCTGGGAAACCGATATACTTCCGGTTAGTATAAAACCGTTTAGTATTCCATTTGGGATGATACTACCCTTCAGTAGTTAATAATACAGCCGCGGAGTAGTGTCATTTGCCTGTCGAAAATAGAGCTTTACATCTTTAATAACTGTCAACCGCTTTAAACAGCCATCCAAGTTCAGAAATATATGAAAAGGCACTTTATTTACACGCCACTCCCTTCACGCGCATTCTGAACTCCTCTGTGCATTTACGATCAAGTTCCAAAGGTTGGGGTTTTGGGGAACCGTCGCGCCCCACCTGCAGTACCTCTGCGCCCCCCTTGTTGAGAACCACTGGCTTACATTATACTCGCATGAGCAGCCATGTTGGAAAATTTCATACCCCTTCGTTTGAAGTGAGGTCCCGAAAAATCATCGTTTGAAGGGCTATATGGCCCTTACCCCTACCCCTCCAACCAAAAAGAGAGAACCGAGACACCCTTCACGTGAACATGCTAAACACAGGGGTAGGGGAAAGTGTAGGGGTAAGGGGTAGAAACCGAAATTGGGATTGGGCTTAAGTTTGGGTAAGGTGTAGTGATGGAAAGTCCAAGGGACTCATTTATCAACAGCGCGTATGCACAAATGTGTGCGTAGTGAGTGCGTAAGTAAAGCTAATAGAACTAGATGTTTCAATCCCTTTAGTAGAAAACTCTTGATAGTACCAGTCGGTGCGGAGTGGTGAAAAAGGAGGGTAAGGTATGTCATTGGGGTCATCAGGTGGGCACCCTGCTTCATCGACGTTTCGTTGATTGAAGCCCACAACGTCACCAGAAGGCTCAACGGTGTACCCAGCGTCCCAGGTACACCCCCCCATGCCATACCCTCTATATCCCTGATGGGCTCTGCATGGCAGCGGCGTCCTTCTCCCTGAGTCGGGCCTACGCCTGACCGCATACCATCTATCTCTACCTTGCTGCCCAGATGGGATTCTTACGCTTGATCCACAGCCAGTTGCTGCTTTTTTCGGCAGCACTTGACATGGACTTGATGGCCTGTTGGAGAGAGCGACCTTTCACACCTATTTTTCTCAGCAAACTGGTGGTAGATGTTGCAACAAATCCCCTTCATCCCACCTCTACTGGGAAGATGCTGGTCTTCCAGCCGTTCTGGGATGCTTCAGCTGCCAGGTTGGAATATTTGTTCCTTTTCCTTTCATAAACCTCTTCAACCTCATCTTCCCATGGCACTGTTAATTCCACAACATATGTTAGCTTTGTTGTTGGAGACCACAGGACCATGTCTGGCCGGAGTGTTGTAGCCACTATTTCTGGGGGAAACACAAGCTTCTTATCAAGGTCCACTTCCAATTTCCAATCCCTCGCTGACTGCAGAATACATGCATCCTTATGTGTTATACGATGCCCTTGATGTTGGCCAGCTAGTACGAAATTTGTGAAGTTGACCTGTCCTGCCGATGTTTGTGGTGGTTCGCTTCTGTTCCAGTATTGATGCCAGCTCTCTTGAGTACTTGGTTATGCCGCCAAGTATAGCGCCCTTGGGTGAGACTTGTAGTACACCCTGATAGAATGTGCCTTAGGTGTGCAGGTACTTGACACAGGGAACAAGCGGGATCTTCTCCATACCACTCTTTCAGATTTTGGAGGGAGGGTAGCAGGTCGTATGTGGCTCTGTTGACAAAACTCAGCCACGCTCCCTCCATCTGCCAGATGTCACGCCAGCTGAGCTTTTTCTTCTCCAGGCACTCCCAGTTGGACCATCTCCCCTGCTTGGCCATTGAGACGGCGTTGGCATGTCGCTCTCCCTCCTCCTGACTTCTACCACTAACTGTCTCTTCTGCACTGATGTTGCTTTGTGCCACAGAGGAGTTTTTGGGATGACTCCAAACCCTGCCCTCCCATGCTTTACTTGTCCAATCACATCTCTGAATTGAAGCGCAGACTTTCCACTCTGAACAGCTTCTGATGGAGTCCACTTAATTCCCACTACCACCCGGGGGGCCGCTGTTCGAATGACTGCATCCTCGGATTCATTTAGGGTGATGACGTGCCTTGTTTTGGTGCATTTTAACTCTTCCATGAGCCCTATGATTGGTATTTCCAACTTGCCATGTCCATAAAGTCAGATGGAACTTAAACAACGTGGAATTCCAAGCCACTGCTTCAGCTGTATGCTTTTCAGCCGTTCCAACTTTTCAACCTTGGTGATGGGGATCTCATACACAGTAAGCACAGTTTCACGCAAAGTGTGGGATCTACCAACTTGTACTTATACGTAAAATTGTATGTAAATATAAGCATACCTCTGAGCATGCTTACGCAGAAAATGTAGTGTGAATGTGAACGAGCATGGCACTTAAGAACATGTGGGATTTATCAACAATGATTACTAACTGGTGTGCTTAAGAACCGTGTGCACACGTTTCAGAGGTGGAAAGAGTACTGGAAATTTGTACTTAAGTACAAGTACTGTTACATTGCTGAAATTGTACACTGTAAAAAAAATCTCTGTTAAATTACAGTAAACAACTGGCAGCTATATTTGCCAGCACATACCTGTAATTTTACAGCATACCTACTGTAATCTGCAACAACAGTTTATTACTGTAAAAGACATTATAATTTGCACAATATAATACTGTTATTTTAGTGTTCCTGCTGTGATTTCCATTAATTGTTTATTACCAGAGGTGGGACCAAGTCATTGTTTTCAAGTCCCAATCAAGTCCCAAGTCAAGAGAGGCGAGTCCAAGTCAGGTTGCAAGTCCTGAATGTTAATGGAACTGAATCAATATCACTTTTGTGCCCACAAAAATCTAAACAAAAATTACACATGCCTATGTATAAATGTATAGGATAATGCAATGTAAGTCGCTTTGGATAAAAGCGTCTGCCAAATGTAAATGTAAAATAACATTATTATATTGTGCAAATTATAATGTCTTTTACAGTAATAAACTGTTGTTGCAGATTACAGTAGGTATGCTGTAAAATTACAGCTATGTGCTGGCAAATATAGCTGCCAGTTGTTTACTGTAATTTAACAGGGAATTTTTTTACAGTGTACTCAATTACAAGTAAAAGTACTGGTGTTAAAAAAGTAATTGCGTAAAAGTAAAAATTACTCTTCTCAAAAACTACTCAGAGTACTACAGTAGTTACTCGTTACTTTTTAGTCGGGGTTATTTAATGAATTAAGAATAATTATTAATAATCAAATTTGGAGATTTATATAGAAAATAGCTACTTATAACAAAACACATCTTTACCTTACTATAACTGGATACAACTCAGACAAAATAACCATTCAATGTGTTGTTCTGTCTGTCTGTCTGTCTGTTATGAGCTCAGTTTTCCAGGTAAAACCATTTATGCACTTCCAACACTGTTCAATCATGTGTACTAGGCCCCACAATGCAGAAATTAATAAATAAGAGCCCCAAATACTGCATGTAAAAAATGCTAAACATTTGTAACCTAAATTGGCATTAGGTTAAAGGAAGATTAAACATATAAAGTAGCGACGACAATGTGAGGAAAAAAAGCGCAGTAAAAGTACCAATACAGCACTAAAAATGTACTCAAGTAAAAGTAAAAGTACACAGTTTTTAAACTACTTAAAAAAGTACAATTCCTGAAAAAAACTACTCAATTACAGTAATTTGAGTATTTGTAATTCGTTACTTTCCACCACTGACATGTTTGATAAATACAGATTTTTTTGTACTTAGACACAGTCTACATTTCATTCGTAGGACAAAATATAGAACCTTTTCTATGCACTGTTGATAAATGAGGCCCCAGTTATTTTCTGCGAACTGGATTTTTCAGAGAGTGCACTTGAATGAACTGATTCTTTTACTAACGTAATGACGTCATTTGCCAAAACGTAACACGTCAGCAAATTCAAATTTATAAATCTGTAATCATAATACGTTTCTCACATTTATTTCATTGGTTTAAGTAAGCAGAACTTTCGGATTTTGATGATTACTGTTAAAGTAAAAAAAAATTTCAGTTAGTGTGACTTAAAATTTTTATTTATCCTTCTACGTATACAAATTACATTTGTAGCGGTTTTAGCTAGTTAAAATAATGATGAGATAAGCTCACCAAATATGGTTCTCCACCAGATCTATCAAGATCACATCCATGAAATGAGTTATTTAAAACATCAATTTCAGTCAAGGAATTAGTTTAGCTCAAAGGAAAATACGTATAATAAACGTGATCAAATATACATATTTTACGGTCTCTGATTAGTAATATAAAGCATAACAATACTTGTATGAATTCGTCCAGCGAATGCATCACTGATATTATATACAGTACTTTACATTATCTCATGGCCATAAGTAACGTGACTTTACCAAACAGGATTTAGAGCAAAGGTAACATAAATCGAAACACAGTAAAGGGGACCAAGTTTGTGAGCGTGAATACAGAAAACCCATCACAAATGAATATATATGGTTGTTTATTAAACTCTACTCTACATGGTAAAAAAAACAATGACGATCGCATAAACACAAACAATACATGAAACACAAACGCGCTAGGGAGCGCGGAGAGAGAAAGAGAGATAAAGTGAGTGAGAGAGAGTGAGAGAGAGAGAGAGAGAGAGAGAGGGCATGGCAGCGATTTCTGAATACCAATAAAAATCATCTTTAACAAAGAGGTACGAACTTAAATGCAGCTATTCTATGTATAGAATCGGATACTTGCGAGCTCTGTGCTGGACCAATATCCATATGAGCGTGTAGAGATGGAATTGTTCAAAAGGTTTCAAAACGCAGTCCAGCTGGAAAGTTCCGGGCCTCGTGATCGGCCGCATGGCTTAGCCACGTGGCAGCAGAGGTCCATTGTTCCTTCGGAAAGGGGCAGTCTCCGAAGAGACGCCGCGAACCAAGTTCTGATGAGGGCAGGAAAGTAAAAAGGCGAGAGAAGAGTCTTTTCAGAGCAGGCTCGATATTTAACTTCATGAGAGGGCATGCCCACCTGAGTTTGAATCGACCAATCAGAGTTGAGCAGGGAAGAGGTTCTTTGTCCACTCAACAGCTAATTTGCATCTTTATGACCTCCTGGCAACTTTTCAAAATACCATTCCAAATTATAACATAATGAAAAGAGAATGTTCTATGTTCACACAATGTATATAAACAAGGAGGAATTGTAAAGACAAACATGTACAGTATATATCAAATATGCTAAGGTTTGAATTGCATCAAGTCATGATTCATTCGGAGGTACGAATACAAACAAAGCCTGAATTAACTTGCCTATTTAACAATTACAGATTATTTAAAAATGGCAAGAGCGACAACATATAACCTAGATATTTAGATATATTTATAGAAAAGGACAGTTGAGTCACACAAGTTCCTATTTGTCAGAGAAATTTCTCTGGTTAGCCTCAGATGTTAAGTTTCAGATGAGACAGAGAGACTTCCCACCTCTGCTTTGAAGCTTAGGAATCGTAAAATATCCCACAGAGAAACAAAAGGGGTTATCAACACATTCGGTGAGAGCACCAACCCAAGTCCAGGCCCCCTGGATCTAGATCTGACTCTGTCCTGGTTTCTTGATATCAACATCAAAAGACCAAAAGAGAGAGAGTTTATGGTTCTTCTTTCAATGACTCCGACCATTTGGCTTATGCTAAATTCTCTACATATTATACGTACACAAAGACATATTTTTATCTGGTTTACTTAATGTTTTACTTACTTTTAATAGAACTTGCATTATACACATTTTTTAGTTTTTCATGCGCAAATCAAACACCATGATTTATGCAACTCAAGATGAGCAAGAGATTAATCTCAGAACTGTCATTATTCTTTTATTGTCACCATTCAATTTTTTTAAACATTTCTTAAGAGCACGGTTTTACATTAAGAAACTTTATGCATTAAAATATGTTTCACTTATGGCTAATTCCAGCGTTATGGATGTGACAATTGCAGTCAAAACTTGAAGTTTAAATTCCCAGAAAATTTATTTGTTACCAATATATTGAACCATCTGTTTATATTTGTCTACAGCCCTAACAATAGAGTGCAGACATCAGAAAAAAATCAGTATATGCAAGAGTTTTCTGTTTAAAAAAAAGGAAAAAATAATGCGTTATGGACGTGACAAAAAAAGACACACGTTTTTGGGAGACAGCAAGCTTTGTTGAAATTCTGTGAATTAAAATGCACAAACCAAAAGCAATAACACGCAACAAATGGAGAAGGGATGGCTCTTTATATAACATGAAATATTGATTTTGTTTTAATAAATCTGTTTGCATTCATAAGGAAAAAACAATGTACGCCCGTGACATATCTCCGTTACGGTCGTGACAGCTCTGAAACCGGCACTTACCCGACTATGGAAAATCATTAACAAATGCTTTACAACCACAATCAGAGACTGCAAATGGATATCGGATGTTGTCCTCCGAGATATCAGTAGATTCGGCTGCAAAATTCATCAACTTCATACAAAACAGCCACACTTCAAATTATATGGTTTCACATATTATTAATGTGTAACCAGCGTCTGCGTTCAAGGAGACCGTGACGGAGTGGCGGCGTTTGCGCGGATAATCTCGCGTTCATTGTACTTTCAAAGATCTGCTATAGAGGCGCGCGAATATGCTCGCCTTTTTAAAGATGCGCATGCGGCGCGTTTAGAGCGCAAATATGCTCGCTTTCTGTGTAGGCCCTACTTTTAAAGATGCGCGTGCGGCGCGTTTAGAGCGCGAATATGCTCGCTTTCTGTGTACTTTTAAAGATGCGCATGTGGCGCGTTTGGAGCGCGAATATGCTCGCTTTCTGTGTACTTTTAAAGATGCGCATGCGGCGCGTTTAGAGCGCGAATATGCTCGCTTTCTGTGTACTTTTAAAGATGCGCATGCAGCGCGTTTGGAGCGCGGATATCGCGTTCAGTGACTGAGCACTGAGACGCGACATTAAGCGGGTTTCCATCACTCTGGTTTTATTCGCATTTTGAAGTTTCGCATCATAAACGAGTGATGGAAATGGCAAATTTCGAATTAAAAACCCTTAATTCGCAAAAAAGTTTTTACGCTCGCTTGAGGTGGTTTTTCTTTTTTGCGAAAAAGGGTTAATGCGAATAATGGGAGATGGAAACGCATTTGCCGAATAAATTCCTCCAAAAAGTCTGTAATTGCACTAAGACGGCGTAACCTGACTAACTAGAGTAATGATCTTGTTACACAGCATCAGAAATGTTGTGATGGTCATTCTTAAATGCCTGAGCAAAGTCGTCAAAGTATTTCTGTAATTGCCTCTTAGAACTATCACGACTGTGTTTCCCAAACAGCAGGCATCCACAAAAGCACCGCATTTAATGTGTTTCGTAATCGTCTGCTTGCGCAAGTATTATGAAAATTATTATATTCAGTGACTTCTCTTACTTTTCTTACTGATATTTAGTGGCAGTTTATTAGGAAGTGACGGTTGACTAGTTGGATGGAAACTGTGCTTATTCGCAAATGTTTTATGCATGCGATATTCCAATTTTGCGCATTAACTAAATTCGCAATTTTGGATGGAAACCCGGCTAGTGTCTCTCAGGACATGGGCAAGAAAGCGAGGGAAAATGCATCAACTAGAGAGGCTTGCCTTTTAAGGTAGGACGTAAACAATCAGATGAACGCTATTCGAATGCTGCAAGCACAATAACAGTGTGGCGATCTGTATATCCCTATGATATCGACGTTCTCATAATTTGTTATTAATTGTGTTAGTAATTTATAAAATGTTATAGGACAAAATAATTTGTAGGCTACAAATATTATGATATTTAAAACAGATCACAACATGTCATCTGCGTCTGTGATACATGATTCACTATTACGTGCTTAAAACTGTCACGCCCGTAATGAATTATTATGGTTGTTCAGAGCAAATAAGTGAGATGAATTGTTGTTTAAAATCATCAACATACATATTTGGCTTTGTATATTAAGTTTCAAGTTATTTGTATTTGTAATTATTATATGACATAAACTTAAACTTTAAAACGTTATGGACGTGACACAGCAGTGAGGCGTTGTGACATCCTAATTATAGCCATTATAAATTCACAAGGCAGTAATAGTAAGACAGAGTGAGTGTATTAATTTTTCAGACATGCCTTCATCTTTCTGCAAAATGCCTTTTTTAAACATAAAGTACAAAAAGGGGAGCCTTTGATCCCTCTTCAGAAAGCATGAAAAATGGTTGGTGGAAAATGTAATTTTGGCATTGTTGTATACCTGATGTGGGTGGGAAATCAAGGCAATTTTCTTAAAATGTTTATTGAAGTACATTAATACAATATAAAGCAGGCCTAAATGGACAAATTAAAAATGATTTTGTTCTTTTAGTAGAAACTTTATTTTTTCACGGTAAGGTTGACATTTTCATGGAATTGCTCTTATACAATGTTTTAAAATTAAAATACAAGGAATATTATTATTATTTTGTTGTTTGTCAAAACAAACATAGTATGTCATTCTTATAAAAAAGAAACTAGAATATCAACCTAAAATTATTTAAAAACCTCAGAACTCATTAACACAGTAATTGTTTATTGGTCAAACAAGATTTATTTTCTCAGCCTAAGCACATGCATCACTCCTCTGATCAATGGTAACCACCAAACTAAATAAAATTAATATTAGACACTAACAAGTCTTTAACTTTAATGAAAAACTAATGCAGTCTGAAGCAAAGCATGCTGAGAACTGGAAATCCTTTTCGACCAATTGTGTTCAATTAACGTCTTTAAATTAAGTCAATTGAACAAGGAGCCAATTAATGTTTTGACTGAAATTAATTGTTGGACTCAAAACTTCAAGTTATGCAAAAACAATCATTATAATTTACTCAAAAAGGAATAATGTGTATAAAATATTTAATTAGAACTTTTTCATAAAATTAAGTTTAAATTACTAAGGCTCCAGATCCACCGAGGCGCTTTTACGCGGCTGAAAACGCCAGTTGCGGGCACTTGAACAGCATTTTTTTTATAAGCGGAGGCACATTGGTTACTGTGATATGCTGAGAGTGAAAAAAATGCTGAGCACCGGTGCTGAGCCTGCGGAAATGAACGCCAGCTGCTGCCATTTTCAAAAAACTTGATGTTTCCATTGAAAACAATTGAGAAAACACGCCATACACCTGCAGAAATGCCTCAGTGGACATAGCCCCTTAATCTGTTTAATAATGATAATACATTTATTTTATATAGTGCCTTTAAAGTTGCTTTCTCAAAGCACTTTACAGCAAACATCACATCAGGTAAAACAACAATAAGAACACCCTATAAATGTAAAAGTTATACAATAAACAATACAAAATAACATGAATAATCAAGCAAAAGCAATCGTAAAATAAAATGTTTTAAGAAGAGATTTAAAAGTTGCTAGTGAATTTGCTTCCCTGATGTCAGCCGGGAGAGCATTGCAGAGCTTAGGAGCATAAGAAGAGAAAGCTCTGTCACCCATGGAGCGAAGCCGTGTCCTGTGAATAATAACTAAGAGGCCACTTTGAGAAGAACGCAGATTGCGACATGGTATGTAAGGTGATAAAAGATCAGCCAGGTACTGGGGAGCCAGGCCATGCAAAGCCTTAAATGTTAACATAAGGATTTTAAAATAAATACGGTACCTGACAGGAAGCCAATGCAAGGACTCTAAGACTGACAGGAGTAAAATTACTTTGAGCATTCAGGTTAACAAGATATGCGATATGACTCGCGTTATTGGATTTCCCCTTTGACCCTTCCCACCAAACAAAGGCATGTCCAAATGACGTCTTTTCTACGTCATTGGTGACGTAGAAGAGACGTCCCCTGAGGAGCCAGAATGAAAGTTTTTACAACGTCTTTTTATGACGTCTTCTGAACTTCTGATTTTGATGTTCCGGTGATCTCTATAATTGCATTGAATCAATATCACAATGTATTAATCCACCATTATTGTGATCAGTGTTTGCTTTAGTTGGGCTCTTGACCGTTACATTTCACTTATAAATTAGGTTTTCTTTGGCCATTGAAACAAAGAGTTAAGATACATTTGTTATGGCAAGGAAGACTAAGCTAAATGAATAAAAAATGTTGTGTTACAATATTTATTTTAAAATGAATATGCTCAGTAATTGTGAGTGTGTTGTATTTATATGCAAATTAATATTGTGGTATGAGGTTACTGCATGTAATATGGATAGAAGATTTTCTTAGGAATTACAAACTGTTGAACCGCTTCATGAATTAGACACACATAGACATGAAGAATCAGTGTATGAAACTCAACAATGGTGACAATCAACAAAAGAAAGCCTCAGGCTGCAATGCATGCTGGGTAACATCATAGTACAAAACTCATTCATGACTCCCAGCATGCATTGCAGTTGATCTTTTTATCTGAATTAGTTTGATGATTGTCACCATTGTTGAGTTTCATACATTGATTCTTCATGTCTATGTGTGTCTAATTCATCAAGCTGTTTAATAGTTTGTGAATAATTCCTAAAAAAATCTTACATCCATATCACTGCATACCACAATAATAACTTGCACAAAAATACAACACAATTATGGCTAGTGAGCGTAGTCATTCCACTACAAATATTGTGAACCAACACTAATTATTCATTTAGCTTTGTTTGCTTTGCCACAACAAATGTATCTTAACACATTATCTCAATGGCCAAAGAAAACCTAACTTATAAGTGAAATGTAACGGTCAAGAGCCCAACTAAAGCAAACACTGATCACAATAATGGTGGTTTAATAGATTTCAACATTAATTGCAGGTGCAAAAGTGATATTGATTCAATGCAATTATATAGATCACCTGAACATCAAAATCAGAAGTCCAGAAGACGTCATAAAAAGACGTTGTAAAAACTTTCATTCTGGCTCCTCAGGGGACGTCTCTTCTACGTCACCAATGATGTAGAAAAGACGTCATTTGGACATGCCTTTGTTTGGTGGGTTTGAAGACCCTTTGAAAATTGACGCCATGGTTGCTTTGATTCGATATGCTGTTGTTGTAATATTAGCATTTTTCGCATTTTATTTTGCTTGGTCTCTGCTGTCATAAAGACATGTTCCTTTTCATATGTTGCATAGCGCGTTCATTATTTCCTTATTCGTTATATTTCTCAAAAATCAACGACAGCCCATTTAACCCAAATAGTGTGAAATAACAATCAAAAATTATAAACGTATTGTGTAAGTTTGAAAGTTTAGACATAAAAGGCTGGTTTACAGGGGACGATCTGGCACTTTGCTCATCCCTACGTGGGATGATGGTGGTCTGACAGTAAGCCAGAAGTGGTGATCCAAATCGGGATTTTACTATCTGGGCTTTTGTTCACGGTTGGGTCCCCCACTTTAAAAATGTCTCCTGCACCCCTGTTACTTAATACATTACAATTACACAATTGTGAGGTAAATTGGTATTTTATAGACATGCACAGTTTAATAAAGTTTTTTCATTGACATAACACACTAATTTTCAACAGTGTTGCCAGCATATTACTGTGACAATGGCTGGTAAGGTCTAACAGTACAGTGTGTATAGTTCAGCAGAACGTGTAATAAACACTTTTTTCTTTCAGTTCTCTCAGAGACTACGGATTCATCTGAGGCAGAGTGGCAGTCTATTTCTAATCTAGCCAGTGCCTGTCAAAACATTCTGGAAGCTCTTTCTCGAGAAGGTGATAAATAATATATTTTTTAGATGAGATATGAAGGGTGTTTAAATCTAAATAAATCTTAGCATTCTAGTTAGTATACTTAATCTGTTCTCTAAGGACTGCTGGCATGGTTGTGACGGTGACAAAAACTAGAGTATTAATAATGTTATGTAATACTTGGTTTCAGACTGGAAGGCAGGCGATGGCACACCAGAGAGTACAACGCAGACTGAAAATGGGCTTAAAGACATAAAGGACAGGTGAGATTGACTGTGTTAGCCATTTTTTTACACTGGTAATAAAACTCAAACAATTGCTCTTACATTTTGATGGGTAAACTCAAGGCCAGTTTTGGAATATGAAATAAAAAGTTAAAAGGTTGAAAAAAGGATTGCTTATTTGTGTACTGTTTCTCTCCTTCCCTTTGCAGCGACTCGCCCGGCCACCTTGAGGAGAAGGTGTCCCAGTTAGAGGACATGTTGAAACGACTACAAGATGACCTCCAAAAGGTACTTTCTCTACTGTTGGTTAGTCATGTCAAATGTTGCCCGAGCCCTTCTCTCATTATACTATCCACACACTAACCCATTTTACTCTCATTAAACATATCCACCCATCCATATCTATATATCTACATCGTCCAGTCCTAGCCCTCTTAGGCCACATCCACACGAAGCCAGAGCTTTCCCTATCCGATCTTTTTTTTCCTTTTCACGGCGTCGTCACAAGAAATATCTGTGTACACACGAAACCGCTAAAACCGACTCAAAACGATGTAGTATACATGCCAATTCAGTATGTGGCGCTGTAATTCTGCCACAATGATACACTAAGAACGGAGAAGAAGACTTGGAGCATGCGCATAAACTGTGCGCGCTGGGGTGATGACATCATTATTTAAAACTATATACTGATCGGCTGTACTGTACACATGAAAACGCAAGGGCGGCATATTCAGATTTATCCACTCTGGGACCCGGTTTAAAAAATAGCGGTTTCAGGCTCCCAAAACGCCGAAACTCAGATACGATACAAAATCTTTACATATACAGCTATGCGCGTCTCCGTGTGGATGGATGCCACCGCTACTTCAAAGAGCCAATCAAACAGGGACGTAGAGGTAGGTTGGGACAAGCAAAAGAAACCTGTCTTGTCATTAAGCAGGGTGAACAGAGGAGATGAGAAGAATGCTGGAGGGACTTTGGGCAGCCATGCCCACTCTCAACACTAACAGTCAATGGCAGTTAAGGCAAGTAGAGCATGAGATTTCATGAGAAAAAATGCACTACAGTTCTCGCTTCATAAAAAATTAAATGGTGATTAACTTTAGCAATTCAAAGACATTCCAGCGGGCTCCTTGATGTTGAAAAGACGTAAAATTGACATCAAACAAAACTTCAAATTTACTCCAAATTGTCAAAAATGCAAATCAGAATGACATCAAAAACTTGACGTCAATTTGACATCAAAAAAGCTGGTCAATGCACCTATGTTGCATTTTTTATTTCAAAATCTATCGTTATTGTTATCAGTGTTTGCTTTAGTTAGGCTCTTGGCTCTTGTTTGTAACCTTAATTTTTTTTTGGCAATCTATTTGTTGTGATAAAATCACTTTGAAATTGCCTAAATAAATTTGAGTGGGTTGTGTTAATGATGAGAGAATTCTGTGATACTAGAGTTTGGGTTTAAAACAATGTGTTGACTGTCATAACCTCAGGATATACTCAAAAAACTGCCAACAAGCTGAATCAACTAGACAACAGGCTTGTATAAAATTCAGAATTGAATTGAGAATGACCCCTAAATTCCAATACAATTCTTGAATTTGAATTAGAATTAGAATTTGAATTGAGATTGCAAACAGGAAGCTGAATTGCAATTCAAATTCAAATTGCAGGAAGTAGAATTGGAATTCCATAAAATTCAAAGAAATTCATGATACATAATTAAGGTGTATTTAACAACGAAGCTTTACAGTATACAGTATATTACATATGATTACAACATGAATTTCATACAGATATTATTGTATTGACTTTATGTACACAATACTTTATTATAGTAAATAGGCATATATTTTTTTACCACAAATTAACATTAAAAACATACTCTATAAAACAAATCATTAAAAATGTAATAACTTTCAAATTGTGGAAAATGATAGGATAGCACTTCATTTCCCAGATGCCGATCCTTTATTGTTCTGGAAAGAACAATGTTTCCCAAGCCTAGCTGTACTTGCATGTAAACATCTGGCCATACCTGCTTCCTCTGCACCTGTTGAGAGGATATTTAGTGTTGCAGGCAAGATATTCAGACCAGAACGATGCCACCTCAATGACAAAACATTTGAGGAACTGTTGACCATTAGATGCAACAACGTTACCCTGTAAAGTACTTTAATAAATGATAATTGCATTTAACAAAACATTGTTTCATTTGATTACTTTGAAATTAAGATATTGCTAATTATTCAACATTAAGGGAATGTATGCTTAATGTTAGTGTTTGTACTTTTGGGAGGAAGGAAAATGTATGTTAAAAATATCACAATCTCACTGATATGTGATAATAATGAACTTCTCTGAACTGCAATGAAGTCAATTCCTCTTCCTGTAATTAATTCATTTATTTGAATTAAAATTCTGACTTTGCACAGCCCTGCTAGACATCAAGAATCAGTGTATGAAACTCAACAATGGTGACAATTAACAAAACAAATGTTTATGCTGCAATGCATGCTGGGTAACATCATAGTTCAAAACTCATCCATGACTCCCAGCCAGGGGCCTCATGTATCAACGCTGCGTATGCACAAAAATGTTGCGTACGCCAGCTTTCACGCTCACGGTCAGATGTACTAACAGTGAAATGAACGTGAGAATGTGCATTCCTCCACGCCAACTTCATGTCTGGCGTGTGTTTTTTTGTGCGTATGCACATTTACAGCTTTGTCCGTATGCAATGTTTTAGTATGGAATCAACGCAAGTCTTTGTACATGAGGCCCCAGAGCTGATCCTTCCAATACGCAGACTATGCAGGTTGCGTAGGGCCTCTAAACCACCAGGGGGCCCCTTGAGTACCAAATCAAAACACTATTGTAAACAATTAAGACGCTATTTTTATAACTTGTGGGAAGAAACGCCACAAACGCAAAGCAAAAGAACAAGAGGCGTGTGTTTTTGTACTACTTTAAACTCTTATTTTGTTTTTGCTAAATTGTGCAAGAACGTATTTACAAATTCAGCATTTAAACACTGGCACTAAAGTTGCTTGACGTTGGATGTTTGATATTCGTGAATTTATGGACCACTGTGGGTGATCACAAAGTTACATACACATTAATACGCGTTTCTAACTTCAGTAGCATTTAAAGGGAATAACCACAAAACCAGCTCTACAGTGTTCATGTGGGTGTCAGCTATAATGCACACCTTTTGATTTTTTTATATTTCTTACAATAAACTGTCAAATCATATGTAAATATTGCTATGTGTTTTGCTGTGTATATTAAACCCATCTACTATATGGGTTCATACAAAGGATATATGAATATTTAAAGCTCAATAGCATTTAGAGGGAATGACTTACAGGCCCAAAACCAACTACAGTGTTCATGTGAGTCTCAGCTATAATGCACACCACTGCAATCCACTGCATTTGGTTTGCCCATGATAATATGTCATTTTTAGTTTGTGCCATCACATTTAGAGAATTATTGATGTGTTTTCGTATACCTAGCTTTATTAAGTAAACTATATGTTTCATGCTTTATTTTTGTTAATCACTGATTTGGTTAGAAAAACACACCACATTTGCGTGTTATATTTTTTTACAGCTAGATGGTTCCAAGCCACGTATTAATTAAGGTAAAGAATAATTTACATATCAAAAAAAAAATATGTGAATTTTATTTTAGAATTAATTGTTCTTACTGTCAGTTTAATGGTTTTTTTTGTCTTTCAGTCTTTATTCGTTTAAGTGTGTTAATTGATTTATTATTTTTTATTTGTTTATATCTAGTTTGAACTCTTATGACAACGGCCCTTCAAAAAGGTTTGCTTAGGGCCCCCAGATGTCTACGATCGTCACTACTCCCAGCATGCATTGCGGTTGATCTGTATTAGTTTGATGATTGTCAACATTGATGAGGTTTGTGTGATGAATGTTGATGTCCATGTGTGCCAGTAAAAATAGATATCTAAATTTCTCACAATGCTTAAATTTTAAGAAATAACATTGCATTACCATAACATTAACATGATCAACACTAATAGAAGCTTCTTAAAGGAAAAGTTCATCTCAAAATTGTGCGCTTCAAAAAAATTGCCATTGCAATTGAGCCACTATGAGCGGATGGACCAATTTAACGATGTCTTTAGTACTTTGACAATACTTGACAACAACTATAACCATGTTGTCTATGAGGAGGCCTGGAAATCTCAAAGGTGTCACCGAAACTATCTTTATTTGTGTTGCGAGGATGCCGGAAGGTCTTAAAACATGTTGAATGTCATGTGGGTGAGTAAATAATAACACAATTTTGATTACAAGATGAACTTTTCCTTTAACTTTATAACTATTTAATACTTGTCATCCAAACCTTATTAAATTTTCTCTTTCTGTACTAATACGAAAGTGTTCTTGTTAAAGATACAATTGCACTTATTGTAAGAGAATTGACTTGATTACAGAAGAAGAGTCAAGAACACAACTAAAGCAAACACTGATCATAATAATGGTGATTTGATGAAATATCAAGAGTTTTCAACATTAAATGCCATTAACATTGACAAATCAACAATTTTTAACATTGATTCAATGTTTTTTATCTGCTCTATGGTTAACTTAGCTTTATGCACTGTAGTCCCATCAGCGGATACATTTTATTTGCGTTAGTATTGGTGGTCAAATGGACATCAGTGTGTGGATGTCAAGTGGACATCAAATTTTTGACATCAGTCTGATTTGCCTTTTTTACGTATTCAAGGATATATCTGATATAATTTAAAGTATAATTTTATGTCATTAAATTAGGTTTTGGTGTTGATGTACGGTACCTTGATTTACACACACACACCAAAAGTGGTCTTGGGTAAACCTTTTACAATCTTTTGGCAAGATTACCCCAGTTACTCCTTGTTCTTTTTTGTTAAGATAACGTATGTCATGCAATAAGTTACACAAATAAAAATAAGAATCAACCATATTCATAGAACAGAATAAATTGATTGATTGATTCAGTCAGTGTGGAAGTTGACTGGTCTGCATAAAGCCCAGACCTGTACCAAGCTAAACAACTTTGGTATGACCTGCAGGCTTTGAGCCAAACCCTCATCCCAAACCCATTAATGACTTGTAAGCAGGGGTACAGTCATTTTGGAACTGTCATTTAAAAAGACATAATTGCAAGTGCCAAAACTATACAAGTGAAACAACAGTATTGCCTCAAAATCAAATAGGACCTCATTCATTGCCTTGTGGCTAAGAAAATGTTGTGTTTTATACATTTTGATAGCAATATGTTATGATTAACCATATGAAAAACTAGGGGTGTAACGATATTCGAACCGAACGATCCGCGATACACCTCCCTCGATACGAACCGTGAAACTCTCGTGGTGTTCCGCAAACCCCCGCTTGCCCCGCCCGTCGACCGTGCGTGAGGTGCGCACTTTCCCCCCTGGCACAGATTGCATTCATTTCGCAAGCTGAAGCGGCAGTGCAGCAACCATTGATCATTTTCTTTGTCATGCTCCATAATGTGATGACAGCGTATTGTTAATGACCAAAATTCACAAAAATTGACAGGAAAAAGTAACAAATTATCCTTGAAAGCATCTAAATGATGTCTAATGTTGTATGTTGCTGTTGTATGTATGTTGTATGTGAGAGGGTAAAACGATCGCATCATGCTGTCAATCACTCCAGCGCTGAGTGAATCCTCATTTCTCATCATAAACTTCAGAGAAACAAATGAAACTACAGTACATTTTGGGGTGGTTTCCCAGATAGGGATTCTCTTAAATCAGGACTAGGCCTTAGTTTAATCAGGAAATTTAAGTAGTTTTACCAAGCATGCTGTTCCCAGAGAGCAACCAAACTAGCAAATTGTTGCAGGCCAAATCCAGCGCACACCTTACAACTGATACCCCCTCATCTGGCCCACATACCACATGGAATGATGGCTCTTGGACGTTCCGCTCCTGTTTGCCAGATTTGGGCCACAAGCAAGCCAAAGCAATGCTGCATGTCAGCCAAAAACAATACAAATACAGCAGAAAGGACCCAAATATAGGCAAAAGTTGATTTTAATTCTGGTTCAGATTCAACACCCAAATGCTTTTTTTTGACAGATTTGTCAAATGAGTTTACAACTGAATTACTCCACAGCTACATTACAATCGTTTTTATTGAAAATGTTTATTTGAAGTCACCATTATGATGATCGGCTTTTCCTTTAGTTGGGCTCTTTGATTTTTGCAAAAAAGCTGCAAAAACTAAATTAAGTTAGTTGCTGTCAGCTGCTTAGTGACCTTCATAAAATGAATTAGTTAAACGACTGATGTTGACCTACGTATCATTAAGCTCTGTATGACCTCAAATCATTCAAACTTTTAGTAAAAAAATTGAGTTCCAGATTTGCAGATACATCAAAGATCAGTGTATGGAATCTCAACAATGGTGACAAGCAATCAACAAAAGAAAATGTCATGCTGCAATGCATGCTGGGTACCAGCATAGTCAAAACTCATTGACTCCCAGCATGCATTGCTGTTTATCTTAATTAGTCTATTAATTGTCACCATAGTTGAGGTTAGAAGGATGAGTGTTGTTGTCTAGGTGTAACTTTTTTGTTGGGGGGTCTTTTATTCAGCTCACTTTACATCTTCCACAGATGCATCTACCAATTCCATTAAATTCAGCTTTTTACAACATGCTGTACCTAATTAACATAGAAAACTTTGACTGACCTGATTTATTGATCTCTTTAATAAGCGCTGCACAAATGTTCAGAAATGAACATTCTTGTATTCGTTTAAAAAGCGCTCATTTGATGAGTAGTGATAGTCTACAGCCCAACTAAAGCAAACACAGATGACCCTAATGGTGACTTCCAACAAAACTGTTTCCATTAAATTATAAACTGGAGCCAAATCTGTTAATTTTCTGTTATTTGCAGTTGATTTCAGGTTGTAGTCAGGTTGTGGGGGAAAAATCTATTGATGTTCATATGTCTTCGTACTTCTGTTTGTTAACATCAGGTTTTATCACTATTGACTCAATCATCACTTCATTAAAAATATAATAATAAAAATTGTTGGTCTGGGCTGAATCTGGGTCAGAATAGAAAATTAAATTGTTGCTCATATTTGGGTGAGTTCTGCTGTATTTGTTTTGTTTTTGGCTGACATGCGGCATTGCTTTGGCTTGCTTGTGGCCCAAACCTGGCAAACAGGAGCGGACCGCCCAAGTGCCATCATTCCATGCCATATGTGGGCCAGATGAGGCGGTACGGGTGTAAGGTGTGGGCCGGATTTGGGCAGCAAAAATTTGCTATCTGGGTTACTAAAAACATTACTTGTGTGCATTTGGAGACAACACACAAGCAATGATGTTTTTTTAAGATATGGCAGTGCAAGTTGTTTTCGGTTTGGGCAGCTGTATAATTTATTTTAGTCTAGGACTAGTCTAATCCCTGTCTGGGAAACCGCCCCTTAGACGTTATGCTATATGCTTATATTGCATATGTGTGAGGGGGAAACGATTGCATCACATTGTCAATCACTTTTTCCTACACCGAGGGAACCCTCGTCTTTTATAGTATCCTTCAAAGCATGATATAAAGCGCAATATCCTTTTATCTATAACTTACTACATGGACCAGAAAGAGCATATAGCTTTGCGGATAAAACAAATGCAAGTTATACAATCTTAATCGTTAGTAAAATGAGCTTCTTGATGAAGTTCTTTAGGAGTGTTGTACATTAATGTATTCATCGTTAAATGAATGTATTGCGAATTGTTATTGTTGTACTTTGGCAGGCCTCCCTATACGCGCTGGTCACGCATGCGTTGCTTCCCCGTGGGCACCTTGATGTTGAAAAGACGTTAAATTGACGCCAAACAAAACTTCAAATTTACTACAAATTGACATAAAAAAGCAGGTAAAAAATGCAAATCAGAATGACATCAAAACTTTGACGTCAATTTGACATTTTACATTAAAAAAGCTGGTCAATGCATCTATGTTGCAATTGTTTTTGAAATTTCAACAAACCTTCGTTGTTGTGATTGGTGTTTGCTTTAGTTGGTCTCTTGACTCTTGTTTGTAATCTGAAGATTTTTTTGGCAATCCATTTATTGTGAAAAAATAATTTTGAGTGTGTTGTGTTAGTAATGAGAGAATACAGCTTGGTTTTAAACCAATGTTATCGCTGTCATAATCTAAGACTATATTTCAAATCTGCCAACAACCTGAATCAATTAGACTTCAAGAATCAGTGTATGAAACTCAACAATGGTGACAATAAAACAAAAGAAAGCTTCATGCTGCAATGCATGTTGGGTAACATCATAGTACAAACTCATTAATGACTCCCAGCATGCATTGCGGTTGATCTGTATTAGTTTGATGATTGTCACCATTGATGAGATGATGTGATGAATGTTGATATCCAAGTTTTCCAAGAAAAAGTTTTCCTCATGATGCTTGTAGCGATATTTCAGCGGCAAAACAAAATTTTCCCATGTTTTTCTAACTATATTCATATACAAACTGAATATGATTTTTTTCTTGAAGAGTAATGCAGTCCAAGATATAATACCACATAACATTTTACTTCCAAGCGGTAGAATGGGAGTGAATGGGTGTTGTTTTTTACGCTCCAAAAAGTGTATCTTTCAAGCAAAGAACTGCTCGACACGGCTCTGTAGTCTTAAATATGGTCTTTTGAAGAGAATCGGTGCATTTGTTTAAGAGAAATATCCATATACAAAAGTGATAAACATTTCAACAAATCAACAGTGGTGACTTAAGCGATTCTAAATTCAAATTCTTAGGTGCCCTGCAGGGGGCCCTTAGGCTAGCCCTAAGTGGGCTCACACACCTCTTTAATATCTTTTGTGATCTCTGATTGAAAAAGTCGAACATCGTTTGTGCCGACGTGAAAAATAACCTCATTAAATTTACGATTACCTTTAGCAAGCACATTTAAATTTGATTTGATGTCAGGCGCTCTGGCTCCCGGTAAACATTGGACTATGGTGGCTGGTGCCTCTATGTTAACGTTCTGAACAATAGAATCACCAATAACTAGGGCACTTTCACCAAACCTGTTGGAGCAAACCTGTTCGAGACACTTGAGTGATGTCTTGACCTGTGTTACGCCGTTACGAAATTTCCCTGCTGCAGGGGATCTTCAACCGGAACCACACTAAGCGCGCTAACATTACTCGCATCCAAAGTATTTTCAATGGCCCTTACACTCTTACTGTCCTCAAATTAAGTTTAGATGCGAGACTCTAATTCTAATATCTTCTCTGTTAGCCTAACAATTTCCCTGCATTTATCGCATGTAAGCTAAACATGGGATAAATGTATAAACTTGCGATGCAAGTAACAATAATAGGAGTAGAAACCATAACTCACCAGGTTTGAAGAGTAATTCCGACTTACCAAGGTTTCTTGATGAATTGTAGTATACTGTATATGCGTATGAAGAAAAACACACAAAACAAACTAGAAGGCAAATGTGATGTTTCACACTATAAACAGCAAACAAGCTAATGCTATGCTAACGACACTGAGTTAACTATCAAGAGAATTAGCAATAGTAAGACTAAATAAGAATTTTAATAATATTAAAATGAAGTGCTACGCAAGGATACAATCAAACCACTGGCAGCAAGGAGCTAAAGGTACGCAACGCAATTGGCCAGTAACATCAAACATTAGAAGGTAAGAGTGAAGAACCCAACTAAATAAAAACACTAATCACCATAATGGTGACTTCAAACTATTTTTTAAAATATACAACTCTGTTCATTCTCAACAATATATTTGGTACACATTCTGTGTGAAATAAAGTGAATGTTGTGTTGTGAAAATGGTACTGATGTTTGTGGAGTATTTTAATTCTCCTCTGGTGAGATGTTGACAGATGTAATGTGTTCATCTGTTATATACAGTTGATTTGCATCTAAAGCTGTTTCAGTTTATTTCAGTTTATTATATGTGTTTTTCTGTTTTGTTCATTTTCCATCAGTGATTGTGTTTGTTAACAGCAGGTGTTCATCACTTCATTATCTTATTCAATTCAACACTTTATACTGTACACTTTGTAGTATGCACTCATACAGACACTGAGCAGTGTTCATTTACTCTGTAACTTAACTTTAAAGATGACTCTTCAGATTATTTTAGTGAGTCAAATTGATCGAATGAATCTTTTTCACAGTTCAGTTTCTCCTTTAATTTTCACAAAGTGGGCCACAGCCCTTCATTCAATCTCTGGGCCACATTATTTTTTCTTTTCACAATCAATCAGTGGTGTGTGGACCAGATCTAGGCCAAGGACCCAGGCATGTATCGGGCCACAACTGCTACTTGAGGTCATACTTTAAACCGTAATCCTGTTTAAAAAATAAAGCCTCTCTCAAGACTGAACAAACAGACCCCTTGCCACTTAACTAATAAAGTGCTTTTCAGTAATCAGACTTATTCAGGATGGATACAGACAGAATGTGGATCGGCTTTCTCTGTGGTGTAGTCACAACAACCTTCAACTCAATCTGAATCTGTTCTGTTCTATTTAGATTTTTATTGCATATAAACAGTGATCATACACATACATAGATCACAGGTATCAGATATGGTCTATAGACAGGGATGGGCAGTATTTAAAATACAAAATACTATTTTGAATTTTGTTACTCTTTTAACCCTTAACATACACAGGGCCCGTGTGCGGGTTAACTCTTAATATTTGTTTTGCTGAAATTCATTTGGATGTCACCATCATGGTGATCAGTGTTTACTGTTTCCTGAGTTGGGCTGAGTTAGACATCCAAAGGAATTACTTTCATCAAAAATATTAATTATTAACATGCGCACGGGCCCTGTGTGTGTTAATGGCTATAAAAGTAACAACATTGTGTTTTAAATACTTGTACTGTATTTGAAATACTGCCCATCCCTAGTTGTGGCCCCTATACACAACTGGGTCCTCGGCCCAATCTGTATTTGCTGAAGGGACTACAGTGCATAAAGCTAAGTCGAAATATTAAAGGTTAACCCAGAGAGTGGACAAAAACCATTGAATCACTGTTAATGGAATTTATTGTTGAAAAATCGTGATATCTCATCAAATCACCATTATTGTGATCAGTGTTTGCTTTAGTTGGGCTTTTGACTCAGGTCAATTCTATATCAACAATAATTTTTGATTGGCACACTTGGACATCAACATTCATCACACAAAACTCATCAATGGTGACAATCATGAAACTAATCAAGATCAACTACAGTGCATGCTGCGAGTCATGAATGAGTTTTGTACTATGCTGTAACCCAGCATGCATTGCAGCATACAGCTTTCTTTTGTTAATTATCACCATTGTTGAGTTTCATAGACTGATTCTTGAAGTCTAATTGTTTCAGTTTATTGACAGTTTTTGAGTAAATACTGAGATTATGATAGTCATAACATTGTTTTAAATTCACACTCAAGTATCACACGGTATTCTCACATCACTAACACAACACGCTCAAAATTATTTAGACAATTTGAAAGTGATTTTATCACAACAAATGGATTGGCAAAAAGTCTTAAGGTTAAAAAACAAGAGTCAAGAGCACAACTAAAGCAAATATTGATCACAATAATGGTGGTTTGTTGAAATACTGATTTGCATTTTTGACATGCTTTTTGACATCATATTTACGTCTTTTCAACATCAAGGTGCCCACTGGGTACTATTATTGAGTGTTTGCTTTAGATGGGCTCTTAACTCTTGTATTTTGATGTAAAGTTTTCATTGAATATTAATACTAAAGGCTGTACATTTAGAAAATAGAAGCTAAGATCCGTTAGGATCAGCAGACAGTGATTGTAAGCATCGTGTGGTTATTTAAGTAATTGCTTGGTATGTTGTGTTAGTAATGTGTGTGTATGGAGATACTACTGTACAGTGTGCCAGTAAAGCAGTGCTACAGCTATCATACTTCGATGAATTAAGAGAAATGCAAAAAATATCCATTGAATCAATTGGACATCAAGAATCAGTGTATGAAACTCGACAATCAATTAAAGGAAACTTCATGCACTTAAAAAAGGTTTTCATACAACCAATTAAAACATTTTAGGGTAATGATTCACATCTATTTTATAACTTGAACAGTTGTCCAAAGTGAGAGAAACATAATCCAAGTAGGGTGTCCATATCCGATGAAATACATCCATAGAAGAATGCAGTACACAATAGATATTCCATTGGGATGAGTTCTTTCACGAGATTATGCCTTTTTTTGATAGAGGGGGTTTTCTCATTTATCCAGAACATCAAAATATTCTTGCTTGCAGCAAAAGTCAAAATACTGAAGAGTCTCTGGTGATACTTATCCCGGATTCATGTGGTGGGCAGGCCTAAAATGAGTTAGCATGGGTCAAGATCTAGAGTTTTGTCCAAAATGTTGCTTATGTGGTACATAATTGATAATAATCCAATATAACTGAATTCTGTGACATGCCCATGTATGGGTGCAAAAGTGATATTGACTCAATGCCATTAACATTGACAATTTTGACATCGATTCAATGCTTGTTTGCTATTGGGGTTATGTAAATAAGTGTTTAGCATTTTGTTCTGTTAGTATTTTTTAAAGGTTTTTGGTACTTTGGTATAATATAATTATTTTTAAATGTTGCTTCGATCAGATGGCATTACATTGGTACTGCAGATGCATTGATTGACTGTTGTTTTTATGACAACTTTGAACATTGATGATAATTAGAACATTGGGAAATTTAATTGGATTGCCTGTGACAAAATTATATTTTTTGCCATTTGTTTAAAAGCAAAGGCTACAGTTGGGTGTAATTGTAAATTAAGTTAAATATTAGGTTATTCCAAAATGAAAAAAATGGTGTATGGTCTTCATAATAAATAATCTTTTTACCTTTTTGGCTTTGGTAAAATAAATATTTTGATTAATATAAAATAGGAACAACAGAAGAAACCCGCACACTATCAATCTTGCAACAGTGTAAAAATTTATTTAAATACAACGTTACGGACCATGACCTTCATCAGGTATACGATGAAGGTCATGGACCAAAACATTGTATTTAAATACATTTTGATACTTTTGCAACATTGATATTGTGCAGGTTTGTTCTAACATTATTGGTGCATTGTTGTGTTTTACAATTCTAAGATTGGTTACTTTAATATACTGTTAGAGTGTTTTAATCTACATAAACGCATCAAATTCTCTATAATAAAATAACTTGCTGAGTGCATATTTGTTTCAAAAAGTCAGAAACTAAAACTGAATGGAACCTATACTAGGGGATATATACAGTATATGAACATGGTGAAAAAGCAGGTCGTCTTCTAGCCTACCAGTTAAAATCGAAGGTGGCTTCTCAATTTATACCTCAAATGCGTAACAGTAACAATGATCTAACAGTAAATCCAAATGAAATTAATAAGATCTTCATGGATCACTTCTCAAACTTACATACAACCGAAAGCCCTGAATCCCTGAAAGCCCCCTGAATTCTGAAATGTTTGAATTTCTAGACAGTATAGATATAGCCACCCTTAATTATGAAGAAAAATCCATACAAATAGAATAAATTCTAAATTCGATCACATTAATGCAGAGCCACAAAACTCCTGGCCCTGATGGCTACCCAATAGACTTTTATAAAAAAAATGCAAATAAATTAGCCCCTATTCTTCTCGAAATGTTTGGAGACTCGTTAGAAAAGGGTAGCCTGCCACAATCCCTGAATGAAGCCAACATTATACCTTTGTTAAAACCTGATAAGGATCCCCAGAACTGCAATTCCTACAGACCAATTTCTCTTCTAAATTCTGACGTTAAATCCTGGCAAAAATCCTTGTTTTACATTTAGACACAGTAATAGAAAGCTTGATCTCAAAAGATCAAACAGGTTTTGTCAGAGGTCGTAATTCTTTTAGCAATATCCAGAGATTATTAGGGGTAATCAACTCAGTTAAACCGGCTCAAAATCCTGTCCCTTAGGTAGTCATCTCTCTAGATGCTGAAAAAGCGTTTGACAGGGTGGAATAGAAATATTTATTCTCTATACTTGAAAGATTCGGTTTTGGAACAACTTTCTCTCGACAATAAGGTTATTATATTCTTCCCCCAAAGCATCTGTACTCACAAATAGGGTGAGTCCCTTCCTCTTTTAAGAGGTTCAAGACAAGGATGCCCTCTTAGTCCTTTACTTTTTACCTTAGCCATCCAACCCTTATCTATAGCGTTAAGAAGCTCACAGCATTTACTGGCATTAGATGTATGGGGCACAGAACATCGGGTATCCTTATATGCCGATGATATGCTGTTGTATATTTCAGATCCAATCTCAGGTATTCCACAGGTGATTAAGATATTGAACCAATTTGGAAATTTCTCGGGTTATAAATTGAACTTTTCGAAAAGTGTTTGCTTTCCTATGAATAAAAACCTAACAAACATAACCTATACAAAGAGAACTTTACACCCCTAATCGACAAGATAAAATTAGACTTCAAAAAATGGAATGTGCTGTTCCTTTCACTTGCAGGTAGAATTAACTTTGTAAAAATGAACATTTTACCAAGGCTCTTGTACTTGTTTCAATTTATCCCAATTTTCCTACCTAAATCCTTCTTTCAAAACTTAGACAGTTTGATATCATCATTTATATGGGCTGGACAAACACCTAGGATCTGGAAGGAATTTCTCCAAAGACAAAAAACTCAAGGTGGATTGGCACTTCCGAATTTTAGGTATTATTATTGGGCTGCAAATATTTCCAAAATACTTTATTGGCTTTAGAAACCTACAGACATATGGTGTACTTCAGAGGCTAATTCTTGTACTTCATTATCCCTTCCTGCTTCAGTATTATCTAAACTGCCACTTCGTATCTCATCGTATACTCAATGCCCAGTTGTAATAAATACTCTCAAGATTTGGTTTCAACTTAGACAATAGGCGCGTTTACATGTGCAGCTTTTTGTCATTCCGATTAAAATCATTCCGATTGAAAGATTTATTTGACTGTTTACATGAGATGCCATCTAATCCGGTATGTTGTTTACATGTGTGGGCGCTTTTAATCGGAATGATTTTGTGACATGCGCACAGTAGCATGTTCGCTGTTTGCCGCCTTTTATTCCTGTCAATATGGAGTTTCATGTTTTCTTATGCGCGCTATTTTTATGTAACGTTACAGTCTAGCTTTTAATTAAGCAACAACGTGAGTTTTTAGCCATACTGACGTTGGAAGGTGTTAGGAAAAGACGCGTGCAGGAAGGTGACCTTTTTGGCGGCTGTCCATTACTACGGACCATCTCAGTACTACCCCTCCCTCCTCAGAAAAACAGAAGCGTACGGATGAAGGTCCCTAGTAAAGACTGGTGGGAGCGGGTTGTATTTCTGGAAATTAGCGACCTGGAATGGAAGCTAAACTTTCGCATGAGTCGCAGGTCATTTCGTTTGTGTGGACTGGTAGAAGGATTTATGGCCCCAGAAGAAGAGACCTTCAGAGATCCCGTTCCCCTAATTATGCATGTCGCGATTGTTTTGTACAAACTTGGAAGCTGTTATGCATTTTAGCTTTGAAGTACACCGTCTTCAAAGTGTTCCACCGGTTTCGGATTTGTTCGATGGTATGAATTATATTAAGTTCCTTCAGTGTATTAAATAAATGTATTGTTTCAGCCAAACTCCAGTTTGTCTTTGTCGCCGCCACCATTTTGACGACCCCTGACCTCTTGACGTGATGACGAAGACGCAAAGTAATCGGTTTAAAGCGTTTATAGAAAGGTTTATGTGGAGACCGTCTGGTCACCCCTCGGAGAAAAAAAAACAAGACCCGCAAATCCGTGGCCACAGTTTTGTAATTCGTTCCCACAGTTTACAAAACCGTGCTCTCGGATTAATAAACTGTTCCCACGAGTTTACAATCCGTGCTCTCGGTTTTGTAAACCGTCCCCTCAGTTTTTGAAATCTGTACCCACAAATTCATAATCTGTGCACACGCTTTCGCAATCCATTCGCACAATTTTGCAAACTGTAGCCTACTCGCGGAATTTAAGCCTCTGTCAACAGAATAAGCTCCTTCCTACAGGAACATTAACGAATGTTGTATACTGTTTTATATATAAATTGTCCTAATGTGTTTACACACGAGCGCGTAGCGCATATAAAGCATGCGTTCATTGACGCGTTTCACTGGCATAAAGTTGGTTTGACATTAAACATTCGTGAATTTAGGGACCATCTCTAAAGTACACATTAAAATACCTTTTTCCAACTTCAAAAGCATTTAAAGGGAATGATTTATAGCCACAAAACTAACTGTACAGTGTTCATGTGTGTGTCAGCTATTATGCACAACTTTTAGATTATTGAGTATTACAATAAACCATCAAATCATATGCACATATTCCTATACGTATTGCTATTGAGCTTTAAATAATGGTATATTTGTGTATGAGACCATTATACACATAGGAATGTTTGCAAACAGCAACAACAGTACACAGAGACCATAACACAATAGAATACAGTACACAATGATTTAAATAAGGGCCTATGGGTATAAAAAATTAAGAAATACAATACAATAAACATAAGATAAAGATATAGAGAGTAAAGCTATGTATGTATGTAAATTTGCAAGTAAAAATAAGAATAGACTATTGTAGTACAAGGTATGTGCTATACTGTATACAGCAGAATGAATGAAATATAATTTACAGAAAAAGCTGTATAAAAATAGATAGTGTATTATCTGGAGGATATAATTAATATTGCACGTAATTATTATTGCACAGAGTTATTAATTGCATTTAACTGTTCAAGAGGTAGATGGCCTGGGGAAGAAGCTGTTTTTGTGTCTGGTTGTTTTGGTGCTCAGTAGTGCCGACCAGATGGCAGCATTGTGAAGAGCTGATGGCTTGGATGTGAGAGGTCCAGGGTGATTTTCTGAGCCCTTTTCCTCACTCTGGATGTATACAGTTCTTGGAGGGTGGGCAGGGGAGCACCAATGATCTTCTCAGCAGTCCCAACTGTTCTCTGTAGTCTTCTGATGTCTGACTTTGTGGCTGAGCCAAACCAGACAGTGATGGATGTGCAGAGGACAGACTCTATGACAGCTGAGTAAAACTGTTTTAATAGAGTTTGTGGTAGGTTGAACTTCTTCAGCTGATGTAAGAAGTACAACCTTTGCTGGGCTTTTTTAGCAATGGAGCCAATGTGATTGTCCCACTTCAGGTTCTGAGAGATGGTGGTGCCCAGGAACCTGAATGACTCCACTGCTGCCACAGTGCTGTATTATAATAAATATAAATAATCTAAAAGGTGTGCATTATATCTGACACACACATGAACACTGTACAGTTAGTCTTGTGGGTATAAGTCATTCCCTTTAAATGCCATTGAAGTTCACGAATATCAATGTTTAATGTCAAACCAACTTTATGCCAGTGAAACGCGTCAATGAACGCATGCTTTATATACGCCATGCGCTCTTGTGTAAGCACATTAGGACAATTTATATATAAAACAAACAGTATACAACATTCGTTAATGTTCCTGTAGGAAGAGCTTGTTCTGTTGACAGACAGAGGCTTCAATTGCGCGAGTAGGCTACAGTTTGCAAAACTGTGCGAACGGATTGCGAAAGCGTGGGCACAGATTATGAATTTGTGGGTACAGGTTTCAAAAACTGAGGGGACGGTTTACAAAACCGAGAGCACGGATTGTAAACTCGTGGGTACAGTTTATTAATCCGAGAGCACGGTTTTGTAAACTGGGGGAACGAATTACAAAACTGTGGCCACGGATTTGCGGGTCTTGTTTTTTTTTTCTCCGAGGGGTGACCAGACGGTCTCCGTAGGTTTATCCCACCCCTCTGAAACCGATTAGAATTTCATTCGGTTTGGGCATTTTTATTCCGATTGAGGTGTTTATATGGAGCATTTTCATTCGGATTGGACTTTTAAACCGATTAAAATGCTCCATGTAAACGCACCTATGGTTTTGGTTTCAAAGACTTCTCCATAGCCAGTCCTATATGCAAGATCCACCTATTCCTTCTAGCCAACCTGGACTCAATCTTCACTCAATGGCAACTGTTGGGCATTGTCAAATTTAGTGACCTCTTTATAGATGATGTTTTTGCTTCATTTTCCACTCTCTCCACAAAATATAATTTACCAAGAACACACTGCCACTGTCCAAAGTCACTGTCCCACGTATCCTTCCATTCCTCCCAGCACAGAATTAAATGCAATTTTAAAAATTCCCGTACATGCGAAAGGAGCAATTTCCAAGGTATATAACTCTTTAATGTCAATAAAAAATATTAACCTAGATAAGATCCGTGCAGAGTGGACAAAGGATTCGGCAATGGATATATCAGACGCAACCTGGAACAAGGCATTACTCAGAGTTAACGGGACAACTTCTTGTACTCGCTTATGTTTAATTCAATTTAAGATTCTTCACAGACTCCACTATAGTAAGGTTAAGTTGTCAAAGATATACGCAAATGTAAGGGACACATGTGAGCATTGCCACTCTGCTAAAGCAGACTTGGCTCATATGTTTTGGGCTTGCCCTAGACTGTTATAAATATATAACTATATTTAATATTTTGTCTGAGGCATATGCAAAGGATATCGGCCTAGTTTTGAAATGGCTGTTTTTGGAGTGTCTGAACAAGGCGTGGTCATGTCTAAAAACTGTGAAGATGCTTATGCTTTTGCATGCCTTTTGGCTCGGAGAAGGATTCTACTCGATTGGAAATCTAGTAAATCACCTTTAGTTTCACTTTGGCTTAGAGATGGGGTGTTGTTTTTGAAATGGGAGAAAATCAAAAATTCTCTGAGAGAATTTTAATTTGGTATGGTCTCCAATGATGTCGTATTTTGAAAAGGACGTAGATCTCCCATCAAACTAAAATTAAAAGTCAAATTTAAAGACATGTACACACTGAAACAGACAACATAATCAGGGCTCCTCATTGTCTACATTCCTCATTGACTGTATTGGCAGAATTTTTTTTTTGTCTTATGTTTTTGCTTATTCATTGTTGTTATTGTTTATTTTGTTGTTATTTATCCCTTTTTTATTTTTATTTTACTTTTTTTTGAGGAGGGAGGGGGGTATTGGGAGAAAATTTGTAAAATCATGAGGAGCATTAATAACATGCTGTGTTTGTAATATACTACTCTGTTCTTCCTCAATAAAAATACTATTTAAAACAAGTCAGAAACGTCTCTGCTGTGTCCCACTGCTGTCACCAGGCAACAGGAGCAGCAGGTGACCGAGACCTCGTTTTTAAGTCCGTGAGAAGGTTGCAGCCTTCGAATTGGGACACAGTTTCTATGTTTTTGTTACACAACATACATATTAATGTTTGTTCAGCAAAGTGTAGATTTACTGCACAACTACACTGAACAAAATTATAAACGCAACACTTTTGTTTTTGCCCCTATTTTTCATGAGCTGAACTCAAAGATCTAAGACTTTTTCTATGTACACAAAAGGCCTATTTCTCTCAAATATTGTTCACAAATCTGTCTAAATCTGTGTTAGTGAGCACTTCTCCTTTGCTGAGATAATCCATCCACCTCACAGGTGTGGCATATCAAGATGCTGATTAGACAGCATGATTATTGTGCCTTAGGCTGGCCACAATAAAAGGCCACTCTAAAATGTGCAGTTTTATCACACAGCACAATGCCAAAGATGTTGCAAGTTTTGAGGGAGCAAGCAATTGGCATGCTGACTGCAGGAATGTCCACCAGAGCTGTTGCTCGTGAATTGAATGTTCATTTATCTACCATAAGCCATCTCCAAAGGCGTTTCAGAGAATTTGGCAGTGCATACAACTGGCCTCACAACCGCAGATCACGTGTAACCACACCAACCCAGGACCTCCACATCCAGCATCTTCACCTCCAAGATCGTCTGAGACCAGCCACCCGCACAGCTGCTGCAACAATCGGTTTGCATAACCAAAGAATTTCTGTACAAACTGTCAGAAACCGTCTCAGGGAAGCTTATCTGCATGCTCGTCGTCCTCATCGGGGTCTCGACCTGACTGCAGTTCGTCGCTGTAACCGATTTGAGTGGGCAAATGCTCACATTCGATGGCGTCTGGCACTTTGGAGAGGTGTTCTCTTGACGGATGAATCCCGGTTTTCACTGTACAGGGCAGATGGCAGACAAGCGTGTATAGCATCGTGTGGGTGAGCCATAACCCAAACCCAGCCATTGAAGAGGAGTGGACCAACATTCCACAAGCCACAATCAACAACCTGATCGACTCTATGTAAAGGAGATGTGTTGCACTGCGTGAGGCAAATGGTGGTCACACCAGATACTGACTGGTTTTCAGACCTCCCAATACAGTAAAACTGCACATTTTAGAGTGGCCTTTTATTGTGGCCAGCCTAAGGCACACCTGTGCAATAATCATGCTGTCTAATCACAAATGATTACTTCAAAGATACAAGAAAAATTTTAAAATTGCGAAATCATTTAGACATCAATAATCGGCATATAAAACTCAACAATGGTGACAGTCAACAAAAGAAAACTTAATGTATGGTTGCTGGGTAACATCATAGTACAAAACTCATTCATGACTCCGAGCATACATTGCGTTTGATCTGTTTATCTGAATTAGATTGATGATAGTCACCATTGTTGAGGTTTGAGTGTTGATGTCTAAGTGTGTCAGTAAATCTTACTGTTTATTTTGTCACAGTATCCTTGTGTTTGGGAACCAGAACATTTAAATCAGTCATGGAAGATCAATTTCAACATTACTCACTATGGTTTCCCTTCTTTTAGACAGCTTGACACCTATGACAAAAAATAATCTACACTAACTTTACATTAAACATCTCTTTCTTTATTAATGCAGAAGTGTTTTAATTGAAATTCTATTGTATGCATTTAGGCACTTAGAGAGGAAATAGAAGTAGCCAAATGCAAATCAAGAGTCAGGAGCTCAACTAAAGCAACCACCGATCACAATAGTAGTGTATTGTTGAAGTTTCAAAGTTCCTTATCGCTACTTCACTCATACTGCATAGCAGGACGCTATGGGGAAAACTAATTTTCTCCAATGACTGAAGCTTTTAATAACGCAGAGAATACTGCACGGCCATTGGTTAGTGCAATGTAAAACTTTGGACCAATGGAAGCGAAGCCGCATGGACCTATGGCGATGGAGCCCGCTAAACTGGGCGGGGCTTATGGCTATATAAGCAGACACATCGCCGCAATGTCCTCAGATCTCTTCTCCTTCAGCGACGACTCTACCTTCGCTACTCGAGACTGATTGCTTCGCCGTCGAAAAGCCTTCGCAGTGGATTGGACCTCGCTGCTCAAGCGTTTTCGCTGTCTCCAGCAGCGCCGGTCTTTTCCCTGCCGCCATCCGGCGTTCTAAAAGAGCAAATTTTGAGCAAATTTCCTGTGCCGTTGTTTCAAATGCCGCGCCGTCCCTGTCACTCTTGTGGGGTCTTCCTACACACCGCTGACGGTCACGGCGAGTGCGTCTCATGCTTGGGGCAAACCCACGCTGAGGACGCATTCAAGGAGACGGAATGCTCTCACTGCGAGAGCATGAGTCTCTCCTCTCCGCGCTCACGGAGAGCTTTCTTTTCAGAAAGTGAATCCGCCCCTCGTGCCCTCCCGCTTTCTTACTCAAGACGTGAGAAAGAAGCAGCGGGGTAGAAGATCTAAACGCTCGGGGAAGAGCGGGCTCACGCCCCCACGGCATGCCTCGCCTTCTCCACAGAGAGAGATTTCACCGGTTTATTTCTCCCAGCCTGACCAGCGTCCCTTGGCCACCGCCAGTGATATGTTCTCGTTTGGCAGAAGCAAATTCGAGGAGGACGACAGCACGTCGTTAGCAGCTTCAGACATGGAGGAGCTGTCGGGCTCAGTGTTTGACCCCTCCCCCCTGCCATCTGCACAGTGAGCCCAAGCCTGGGGTGGGCTTTTTTGGTTTCTCACAAAGGCTGTGGAGGAGCTGGGTTTGGAGTGGTCTTCGCCAGAGGAACGTGCTCGCAGCTGCCTGAATGAGTGTTTCCTGCCGGGGCGCCCCAGGCCCCTCGTCAGCGAACTTCACCATTCTTCCCGGAAGTTCACGAGGAGCTTACCAGGTCATGACGCGCCTCCTACTCGGCTCGTCTACGACCTTCTTCTTCATCCGCTCTCACCTCGGTTGACGGCGTAGAGGATAAGGGTTACGAGAGGCTGCCTCCCCTCGATGAGTCTGTGGCAGCACATCTGTGTCCGCCCACGGTCGTTGGATGGACGGCGAAAGCGTCCCACCTGTCTACAGGACGGCTCTATTCCCTCAAGTGGTCTGTCTTTTCCGCCTGGTGTACAGCCTGCAGCACAGACTCTGAACCTGATCCTGTGACATATCACTGATACTGTCTTTCCTGCAAGAGTTGTTGGACAGGGGTCGTTCCCCTTCCATGCTCAAGGTCTATGTGGCAGCCATTTCGGCTTCCCATGCCCCCATAGCAGGCCAAACGGTGGGTAAGAACAACCTCGTTGTTCGTTTCTTGAAGGCCCCCTCACTGTTCCCACATGGGATCTGCCCACAGTATTGAGACCTCTGAAGAGCTCTCCCTTTGAGCCTTTTCAGCCATTTAACAGTCTGTAGACCTCCATTCCCTGACGCTTAAAACCGCTCTGCTTCTAGCTCTGGGATCGGTTAAACGCATGGGCGATTTACAGGCGCTCTCTATGAGCCCCTCCTGACTTGAATTTGGGCCTGAAGACTCTAGGGTGGTCCTCAAACCAAGGCATGGCTATGTACCTAAGGTGCTCTCTACACCGTTTAGAGCACAGGTAGTGACACTTTCTGCGCTCCCCTCCTCTGAGTAGGACCCGGAGCTGAACCTGCTCTGCCCCGTCAGAGCACTGAAGGTTTACATCGAGCATTTTGCCCCCTTCAGGCGGTCGGAACAGCTCTTTCAGTTTGCTTCGGTGACCGCACCAAGGGGTCCTCGGTCACGAAGCAGAGACTTTCTAAATGGATAGTTGAGGCTATTACGTTAGCATAATCTTCTGTGGGCCTTCAATGCCCCACGGGAGTTAGAGCCCACTCTACTAGAGGTGTCGCCTCTTCATGGGCATGGTCTACGGGTGTGTCCATAGCGGAGATTTGTGCGGTAGCCTGCTGGGCTTCGCCGTCCACATTCACCAGATTCTATAGTCTGGACGTCCCAGCCTTGCAGGCTCGGGGCCTCTCTGCTTAACGGGCTCACACTATGTAACGGTTGCTTTCCAACTGCACTGGCACCAAGAACACTGTCATTGGGACGATTAACTGGACTGGGAAACCTCTTAGCTTGGCCCCTTCTGCTACCGCAGAGCTCCCCTGCTCCATACTTAGCCCCCAAGCCCTGGCTCCGGTGTAAACTTGCGTTATCATTCCTCTTGTAGCACAGCAGGATTATATTTTTTCCCCATAGTGTCCTGCTATGCAGTACGAGTGAAGTATCGGTAGAAAACGTCCCCCTGAGATATGGGAACAAGTACTGCGTTCCTAGCTGTGCTTACAAGCTGCAGCTGGTCTTCACTTCAGTTGAAGTAACCTGAAGACACTGCGGCGATGTGTCTGCTTATATAACCATAAGCCCCACCCAGTTTGGCGGGCTCCATCGCCATAGGTCCATGCAGCTTCGCTTCCATTGGTTCAAAGTTTTACTTTGCACTAACCAATGGCCTTGCAGTATTCACTGCATTATTAAAAGCTTCAGTCATTGGAGAAAAGGAGTTTTCCCCATAGCGTCCTGCCATGCAGTACTCGTTCCCGTATCTCAGGGAACCGAGGTTACGTTAGTAACATTTTACATTTTCCAACATTAATTGCAGGGCCAAAAGTGATATTGATTCAATGAATCACCTGCTCTCTTGCTATCAGTAAGATTTGTTTGGAATGAAAGCATCATCTGTGTCAAAATGGTTTTATTGGCCTAAAGCTGATTTTTAGGAAAAATTTACAGTACCTTTCTATAATGATATTATTCAAAGACAATGCTATAAATGGCAAGTGCATGCAACCCTTCTTTCATATGTTATGTTGTGGCTTATGCTTGTATTTGCTTCATGGTGTTACACATCAACCAAACGTTTTCATAGAGTTGTCAAACCCGACCAATTTGAGGCAGATTTACCACACAAATCCTTTGTCAAAAATAAAAAGTGAAAAAGCAGTCAGGCTTAAAATGTGTTTGCTTTTTGTGCAGGAGAAGGAGGACAAGGTGTTGCTGCAAGCAGAGGTGCAGAGTCTCAGGCAGAACAACCAGCGGTTGCAGGAAGAGTCCCAGAGCACTGTGGCACGTCTCATCAAAGTCACAGAGCTACTCTGCAATGTCAACAAGCCGTGCTAGCAGAGAAGAGTAATCCATGGCAGCAAGACCTACATTCAAGTAAACATCGGAAGACTAATGCAAATGTTATGCATCAAACCTAACAACAACATTGGCAAGCCCTATGAATAATATGATCAGTATATCTTAATTTGTATATAATTTAAACCAGAAACATTTCTCTTTTAGCATCTTTGTGGCACCAAAGCCCTTTAGAATATGTTTAGTTTAGCTGCCTATGTAAAACAGGGGATAGTAGGATTTGGTTACTTTTTGTGTGCATAGCTAAAAAAGCAACCATTTGTTAATTTCCAAGTTTGACTCAAGTTGCTCTGATTGATAGTGTACCTTTTTGTAACGATAGTGTACCTCTCTGGTACGTACTAGTAGGGCAACAAGTTTGGGGACTAAAGGGGTACCAAACATTATTTTCCGTATAACTTTTGAAATAATACGCAATACAACTGGATAAATTACATAGTCAGTTTCATATAATTTAAATTCAAATGACTTGTAAAGCCAGTTTGATTTAACTTTTTAAAGTTAAAGCTAAAGTTTTTAACTTGAATTTTTTGTTGCATACTATTCATAGGTTCACTATTGTCACAAATCAGTTTACTTATGCTGTAATTTGTTGGCTATAGTCATAAGTATTGCCGAATTTTCTGCAAGAGAATGTGAGATGTTTGTGATTGTTAATAATGGAAAAATTGTCTTTGAAAATGTAACATTGTTCTTTTGTTTCACACATGAGGGATGCCTGATTTAGTGTTTAGAAGTGTTTGAGAGATAAGCCAGATGTGTGTTCTTTGTTTAGACACAAATTGAGTATTACTTACTGTATTGCAAGATGTCTTTTTTCTATCTATTGCACCACAATGTATAATAATTACTCCAATGTGATCCTTAAAGGTTCACTGATAATGACAAAAAAATGTGAAAAAATGTGAAATGTGAAAAATTTGGTACGATATACAGTATAAACCTAAAACTGCATTTTACAAACACAAGGAAAGCAAAGCAAAATGTTAAATAATCTTATTTAGCGATACTGTATGTTGTGTTTTTACCTTAAAATGTTTAATTTAATTTTAGAGTTACTGTGATAACTTGTTACCAGCAGATTCTGATGTATTATTAAAATATAAATCTATATCTTTATCACTCTCTGTAAAGAAATGTGGAGTCAAAATAAGTGTTACTGTAATGTCTGTAAATTTACATCCAGGTGGCTTGATGAATTAACAGCAGCAATGCTATTTTATTGCAGCAGACAGAAAGTCAAGGAGACTGATGCAGGTTTTATGCAATGCATTTTTCCGGGTGAACATAGTAAAATAGCTCCCTTAAAGGTTTGTCTGCTGTTCATTCGTCTGCGAGACAGTGTTGTAGACTGTAGGAAGTTGTGAAAGCATGTTAGTAAACAAAACAATGTCCATCTCTGTGTATTCATGAAAATGTAGTACTGTTACTTATAAAACATCTAGATGCCATTATAGTAGATATATTTTAACTTGAAATGTGAACAAAGACAAGACATTAGGCCAGGACATGTTCTTCCCTACTGGAATAATAACAACTTCTGATGGCTTTTAAATATTATATTTTTCTCTGGGTTTGTGAAAGAAATGAAAATAATTGGAAACTAACAGACAGAGGACTTACACAGATGGCTACTTTGTGTTACATGTTTCCATCATGTTGTCTGTAGTTTACTACTCAGTTTATGTTAGCTAATGCATTTACTAATAATAACAAATACAACGTTATTGAAAAGTGTTACCAAGATCTTTTATTATTATGTGTGGGTCAGGGGTGTGGGCGCAAGTTTCGTCATTACCAGCAATGCTCAACAATTCAGGTGTTTCCCAGAACCGTTGTTCCAATACATTTTTGCAATGTGCTAGCTTGTGTTATTGAAACTACAGCCCGGGACCTGTGGTTCGAAGCATGTAGTTTTCAATATCATTAATTTGGCTGCTGCTTGGGTGTCTTCATCTTTTCAGAGTGGTATGTCTTATGAAAAGTAATAGGAAAAAGTAATAGGACACTCTTATGTCCTATTACTTTTGAAGACTTCACCATTCACTTTCAAATATTTGGATAATGTTAGTTGTGTTGCTTAAAAACTAAAAAAAAAGTGAAAGTGACCTATTAGTCAGATATGGAGATCCATACCCGAAATGTGACCTTAATATAACAGTATTTCTACAATACAATAATAAATTTCAAAAGTTATCTTTACTATACACTCACACCAGTGCAGCAAGGTAACGTGTCATATATGTAATGTCAAAAATGCAAATGGATCATTCTTACAGAACCATTGAAAAACGCTGGCAGTAATGATTCTAAATATAAAGAGTTTTAGGTAAAAACTGTAAAAACTGAACAGAGAAAAAATGAGTACAAATGGTAAAACCTAAAAATGTTAAGTTGGACCAATTTAAATTTCCTAGGTAAAAAAACAAAAAAATTATGCGTTGGATCAACTTAAAAAAAATCCAAATGGTAAAACCTAAAAATGTAAAGTTGGTTCAATTTAAATTTCACAGCTGACAAAAGTGTAAAAAATGATCAGTTGGATCAACTTAAAAAATTACTTCAATTGGTAACACTTAGAAAAATTAAGTTGGTCCAACTTAAATTTCCTTATCTACGAAAAGTCACCATCATGGTGATCAGTGTTTCCTTGAGTTGAGCTCTTGACCCCTGACTTTCATATTCAAATTTGTTTGCCACTGTGTGTTAAAAGCTCATTTGTTACTTTAAAATCTGTGTTTTTAAAGTATATTGTTATGGCAATGAACTGGTGTTGGTTGTTAAAATACTTATCATCCTGTAGTTTGATTCAATGATCTCACCAAGATTGCATGCTGTGTTGCTAAAAGAACATTATAGTGGAAAGGAATTATGCATTTTGATGTTTAAAATGATTTGTGAAAACTGGACACAAATATAATCGAAAACAAATTTTAAATGAGTTAAGATGCACACAGACATCAGGAATCGGTGTATTAATCTTAACAATGGTGACAATCAACAGACTAATTCAGATAAACAGATCAACTGAAATGCATGCTGGGAATCATGAATGAGTTTCGTACTATGATGTTACCCAGCATGCATTGCAGCATGAAGCTTTCGTTTATTGATTGTCACCATGGTTGAGATTCATGCACTGATTCTTGATGTCTGTGTGAATCTAAACTCTTCAGAAATTTAAGATTAACTTTGCATCCTGTTTTCACGAATCATTTTATACGTCAAAATGCAAGCAAATTCCCTTCTACTACAATGTTCTTTCAGCAGCACAGCATGCGATCTAAACGAGATCAGTGAATCAAACTACTGAATGACGTACATTCGAACAACCAACATTAGTCAATAAAATCTTCATTTGCATTGCCACAACAAATATACTTTAAAATCGGTGTGTTTTTAAAGTACTTTAAACACACAGTAGCAAACAAATTTATAAAAGAAAGTCAAGGGTCAAGAGCTCAACTCAAGGAAACACTGATCACCATGATGGTGACTTTTCATAGATAAAGAAATTTAAGTTGGACCAACTTAATTTTTCTAAGTGTTACCAATTGAAGTAATTTTTTAAGTTGATCCAACTGATCATTTTTTACACTTTTGTCAGCTTTGAAATTTAAATTGATCCAACTTTACATTTTTAGGTTTTACCATTTGGAATATTTTTTTTAAAGTTGATCCAACTCATAATTTTTTACAGTTTTTTTACCTGGGAAATTTAAATTGGTAAAACTTAACATTTTTAGGTTTTACCATTTGTACTCATTTTTTTAAGTTGATCCAACTGTTCAATTCTTACAGTGATAGGGCTGCACGATAAATCACAATTCCCATTAAAATTGTGCTTAAATCGATCTGCCTAGTGCAATTATGAAATTGGCAATTTTGTTTTTATGCGCAGCTTGTTGGTGAAGCACCGCTCTTTGATCAGTATATAAAACGCTGCTCCATCTAAAAGCACTGTGAGTTTGATTGAGTGGCTTATAACGTGCATTTGAAAAAGCAACACCCCTCAAACATCATTATTAATATATCTTGTTATCGTGAAAATACCTGGAAGGCTTGAAGAGCAGTGATAGAAAGATGACATTTAGAAAGATAGGAAGATGGCATTTCTTGGTTATACCTGTGTTGTGGTACTTCTTTTGCAGCGCACATTTGGAGTTTGTGCACGAGTGCGCCCTCTGGCTTTTAGATACAGCTGCATTTAACCTTACTTCACTGACAAAATGTGCATAAAAAATCCCAGCCAACCGCCAAATCGCGTGTGGTTTATTTTCGATAAACTGTGAAGCCCTAAGTTAGGGTATACACATAAAACATATAATAAAATGTTTTCGATCTAAATAGTTCTTTCTCCACCCCCTGAGTAACGTCATCACTACATCTTTATGTCTTAAAATGGTTCAAATGATGGATCTCTGACAGAGTTACTATGGTTTCGGGAATAATACATCAAACTACAGCAGTGAGTTATGCTGTTGTATGGGAAACGCACTCCAGATTGAGCCATGTTCTTTAACCTACATCATTTAAGGGCAGTTGTGGCCTAATGGTTAGAGAGTCGGACTCGCAACCAGATGGTTGCTGGTTTGATTCTCAGGGCCGGCGGGTAACGACTGAGGTGCCCCTGAGCAAGGCACCTTACCCCTACTAGCTCCCTGGGTGCTGCAGTGATAGCTGCCCACTGCTCCGGGTGTATGTGTGTTCAATACTTGCTGTGCGTGTGTTCACTACTCTCTGGATGGGTTAAAAGCAGAGGTCACATTTTGGGTATGGGTCACCATATCTGACTAATAGGTCAGCACGTTTTTCAGCACGTTTTTTTGCTTTAAAATCACATGTATTTTGAAGGAACAAGTTGTATTGTCAGACTAACTCCTACCTTTTTATGGTATGGTATTTTTATGGAGACATAAATGCTTCTCACTGTATAGTAAGCCTTACCATTTCATTAGCATATTTATGATACAATTCAGTTTTACTTGTTTACTGTCATGTTTTTTACATGCACCAAAACATTTATAAGACTTTAAAAGTACAGTTTGCTTACTATAATCAAGCAACAAAAATTCCAGTAAACTAAGCCATGCAAATCAGAAAAACCTATTAAATGGCACTTAAAACAAATTTGAAACTATGTACTTGCATGAAATATGTGAGGGAATTGTTGATTTGTGTATTTGCAGACTGTACATTTAAAAGCTTTTTACAAACTAGTTGAGCTCTCCTAAGAAATAAAAATAAAAAATGAATTGCTTTTTAGATCATCTTTCTATATAGATTTATGATAAAGCTTAGTCCTGGTTATTCTACACTGATCATTTTTGTCAAGGACTGTTCTTACTTGCCAAATCTGCCTAAACATGTCATAAATCATTGGATCTACAACAGAGTTTGTATCATCAGTTAACATACATTTTTTATGTGACAGTATAACCTGTTTAAAAAGAGTAATTGTTGACTGGCATACCACTTACCTACACACTATGCATACTGATCTGTAACCTTCAGGAAGCGTTACAAACGCTGTCCAGTCAACACAACAAAGAAAAGGATTTGTGGTCATTAGAGCTATTTGTTTATTTATTTATCTGGGTTTGATTAAGTATTAATCAATTGTGAGAACCAGGTGGATTATGGCAATAAAATCTGAACTGTGTCTAAAGCTTGTCCAACATTTCTCTGTGTCGAACATAGTTCATAAAATATATACATTTTTGGTAAACACAATATGATGACCAAAACCAAGTGTCTGAGAAATATGCGATTATCAATGTTTACACAAAATGAAATTATTACATCAACATGGGCAGTATTCCAGAAAGCAGGTTATGTGGCATACCCAGGTAAATTAGCTGATAACCAACTTTCAGTTCCAAAAACGGAGACAACTTTGTGGCTACACTAAAAAAAATCCTTTAAAACATCATGGCAAAGTGTTTTTCCACAATTCTTAGTGTGTGATATAATTCAATTCTCCCAATAAAACTATTTTTGAACGGAAATTTCGAATATTCACTTACATGAGTAAAAAAGCAATAATTACATTTACTGGAGTTTGCAACTCATTAAACAAAAACAGTTAAGCGTTGCTGCGCATCAGGTGCGTGACCAGCTTTAGTGCTTTTAAACAAAAAAAACTGCAGCATAACATAACTCACTGCTTGACCTTGACTTAAACACAGACTTCGCCCTTCAGCATAGTGGTGACCAAAATCAAACGACTGTTAAAAAACAAAAAAAATTGTTTTATATAGAAAAACTGACAGATCCCTGTAAAAAAAACGTGATTTTTTTCCAGAAGCAGGCGCGCCAGAAAAATTCTGTAAAATATGGAAAATACTTGTAAACAACTTTGCAGTTTAAAACTTCTTGGAAGATTCTTGTGTTTTCTACAATGCTTAGCTGTGTGTAAACTTATTTCATTTGAGTCTACTAGAAAGAGTGTTTCTTAATCTAAAATTAAAATATGCACTGTGTAAAATGTTTTTACTTCCGCCATCTAGTGGTTTTATACTATGCAAAACAGAACATTAACTCGTCTCCATCTATCAGTCTGCTGCCATTTCTATTTCAAAAGAAACGCCTGTTTTTATACATACAAACACTGGGTTCACGTGATGTCACACAGCGGTGCGGCCGCCATTTGTAGGACCGTACAGCAACTTGCATCTAGCCGTGATAACAGCAAATCTCAAAGAAACGGATTCATGTTTTACAATATCCTCGTAGTACGGACCCTGTAAGGTCCCTGTTGGAGGAAAAAAAACATGCCCTGCAAATCCGTGGCCACAGTTTTGTTATTCGTTCCCTCGGTTAATTTCTGAAATCTGTAACGTTACCCACAAATTCATAAACTGTGCTCACACTGTTGATTCCTTACAAATGTAATCAAATGTTTACTAGTTTGTTTGGGATGTTTCTGTAAAAATACCTTATTCATTTACTTTGCTGAAAGTTATAAAATTTTTTTAACACACTTCAATGTAAAATCTAATATCAACAATAAAATCAAGAAAAGTAATAAATAGGCGAATTATGATTTTTGCCATAATTGCGCAGGCCTTAAAGGGAATGAATTTGTGTTTTGTGTGTTTTTGTATTAAAAATGGCGAGTCTTGAGATAACAGATAGCACGGGTTTCTTTTTAATATATTTAATTTCACATGGACTTTACTGTGGCCATTTGCAATCTAATTATTCTCCACACAGCAAAGTTTCTGCTACATTAAATAGCAGAAAATCTAAAAGCCAGTGGACAGAAAACAGTTATCATGCATCTGCTAAATGCGTGGTCGCGCTTCAGTGTTTCTCACGTGGAGCTCAAGCACAATAACTTGTGCGTGTTGTTATTATTTATTGATTATAAAATGTCATGAATATAAGGCGAAATCAATGGGTTACTTAACTTAAACCCGGGTTCTAACTGACAGACTGAGGTGTTTCACTATGGGAATCGCTTTGGGCATGACCAACTACGGAAGCTCCTATGACACCATGTCTGTCTCTGACAGACAGGTCGACCCGTGACCAGGCTCCGCCCTGCCTATATCAGTCAGGTCGTCCTCTACTTATGTCATTATAGAAAGATTTCTTCCCGTACCTGTGCAAGGAGGGAAGTGCTGGTGAAACACCTCACTCTGTTATCAAAGAACCCGGGTTTACGTTAAGTAACCCATCGTTATTTTTCTAACTTCGCTCAGTGTTTCACTATGGGAGATATAGCCCACTCCCGGAATGCACCCATATCAATGCTATTCCTGATATCCTTCAATGGGTACAGACGCACCGGCTCCCAGCACTGCGTGTGCCAAGGACGGCTCGGACACGTCCAGTCTATAGAACCGCACGAAAGTGTGGTGTGGCCCAACTTGCCGCCGAGCAAATGTCTCCAATGGAAACTCCCCTAAGTACAGCCCATGACGTAGCCATACCCCGTGTGGAGTGGGCTTTCAAGCCCTTAGGCGGCTGCAGACCCCTGCAAACATAAGACAAGGATATAGCCTCCACGATCCAATGAGACAGCCGTTGACGCGATAGCGGCTTCCCTCTCCGAGAAGTGGCCCACGACACGAATAGCTGGTCACAAGACCTGAAACCCGCTGTCCTATTTACATACATATGTACTGCCCTAACCGGACACAATAAGTTCAGCTTCTGCTCCTCTGGGGAAGAGAATGGAGGAGGGTGAAAAGCTGCCAGTTCCGTAGACGGGCACCTATAGGCTGAGTCCACCACCTTGGGCATGAAAGCAGGGTTAGGACAGAACGCGACCTTAGTAAGCCCTGGAGCGAATTGCAAACAAGACGGGCTAACCGATAAAGCATGTAAATCACTCACACGCTTGGCGGTTACCAAAGCTATGAGCAGCGCAGTTTTAAGAGAAAGATACTTGAGCCCCACTCCTTCCAACGGCTCAAAGGGGTGATGACAAAGGGCTTCTAAAACAATGGTTACATCCCATAACGGAACCATTCGTCTAGACGCCGGTCGTTTACGGCGTGCCCCTTTCATAAATCAGCTTATTAACGGGTGCTGTCCGGCCGATTTTTCACCAAAAACCACATGACACGCTGAAATAGCATCTTTCACTGCTTGCTTTCTCGACGAAGAGCATATGAGATAATCGTCTATGTAAGACAATATTCTTATTCCCTTGTCCCTCATCGGGAACAGAGCTGCTTCCACACACTTGGTAAAAACCCTTGGGGCTAAAGACAGCCCGAATAGAATAGTTTGAAATTCGTAAGCTGTGCCTCGGTGTGCAAATCTGAGGAATTTTCTGTGAGAGGGGTAAATATCTATGTAAAAATATGCGTCTGCCAGATCGACTGTCACAAACCAATCGTTTGGACGAATCGATCGACAGAGCACTTTGTGTGTTAACATTCTGAATGAATACTTTCTCAGGTACTTGTTTAAGACACAAAGGTCCAGAATAGGATGGAGGGCTGTGCCCCCTTTCTTTGGGATAACAAAATAGCGGGAGTAAAAACCCTGTCGGCTCTACTCCTCGGGCACTACTCTGATCACCCGTTTGTTTAACAGAATTTCGATTTCGGCCATCAGTACGCGGGCCGGTTCCCCCTCCGCCACTGACATCAAAACCCGTTGAACTGAGGTGGTTTCATTTCGAATTGAAGCCTGTATCCACGTGAAATCATAGCTAAGACCCACAGATGAACTGCGCATGTGCGCCAGTCTGCTATGCGGGCCGAGAGAAGACCTCCGTATACTTCCGCCCCGCTGGCGTCACACAGTGATGTCATCACAATCGCCACGCGGGCTTTGGCCGAAGGAGCGAGCACTCCCCCCAGTGTTGAGACTAGGGGAGCGCTTCTCATGTCTTTCCATTTTAGAGAATCTTTTTTGTGTTTGGGACATATCGCCCTCGGCTGCTTTCCTGGTTGCGATAGTGGAATGTTTATTCTTATGTTTTCTGAATTCGGGGAGCATTCCGCCCTCGGCCCTTGGCCTGGATGTGAAAATGCGTTCTTTACTCTTATATCCCCTGCACATAAAAGCATTCGAGAACATATTGTGAGTGCTTGGTGACACTGAACAGAACACTGAGCTCTCTCGTCTCTCTGAGCTCGAGGAGAACAACTCAAACTGGCCCTTACCGAAATGAACACAATTGGGCCGTTTTCCCCCTTTCTTCTCTTCGCGGGCGGAGAGAGAAGGGCTGGGGAATAGCTGCGTGTCAGGCCGCACGCTTCTTCTTCCTCTCCTCTGGGTTTGGCGGACGGTTCTTAGCTGCTGTATGAATATGAATGCTTATGAATGCTTTCCCCATGGCCCAGGGCCATCCGATCGTGGTCGCTGGCCTGCATGTTGTCCACTGTGAGCCGGTCTTGGACCGCTAGCACCCAACGGTGTCCCTCTCGCCGCTGCGGCTGCTGCGAAGCCCTGCCGCACGGGTTGAGAGGCTGGTCGCGGCACTTGCTTGCGTGGCAAACAGAGGTTAAACGCCTCGTCCTCCTGTTTCCTGAGGGTGCTGGTTTCCCTCATTTTCTCAAGGGCTGGACCAAACAACCCTTTTGTAGGGTCGTAAGCTGCATCCATCACCTCCGATTTTTGCGCGTCGCTCCAAGCCCAACAGGTTTAGCCATAACGCTCTCTCACCCGACACAGCCAATCCCATCATGCGGCCGTAGCCCTGGACCGCGCCGTGGGGAGAGCGCAGAATTAAATGATTCACCACGCAAATCTTGTCCCAAAGAACAGGGTTCGGTGCTCCCGAATCCAACTGACGTCCCATCTCCTCCAAAATCTCTGCTTGATACGCTGACAGAAACGTTACAGCTTTCAGCGAGCATACTGACTGCCCCGCATATTTATACGTTCTCTGATAAATCGCTGCGATCAGCCGATCCATTTTTCCCGGCAGCGAAATCTGAGAGGAGGCAGAGATTGAACGCCAACTCGGATGGAGGTGAAAAGCCACTGAAGACTCTATCGCTGGGGGTCCGGCCAACCCCAGCTCCCCCATACCCTGAATCTCCACCATGGAATGCCCTTTGGTGGGGAGCTTGCTATTAAAAGGGCTATCCCAATAACGGGACATTTCCTTCATGTAAGCCGGCACGGCGGGCAAGAGCTGTCTCGCTGCAGGCTGGGCAGGCGGCAGCCATTTCCTGTCATAAAGGTCCCTCTCAGACCCTTCGGCAGCTTTGGCTGCAGGCCAAGGAAGGCCTAGTTTAGCCGCGGCTCTTTTACAGACCTCATGCAGGTTGCTGTCTATCTGCGAGGCCGACTCGTTCGTGCACGGCGGCCTGGACTGTTGGGCGGGGAAGAGGGAATTTTCTTCCTCCTCTTCGTCAACCATATCCAAATCGAGGAGGTCAGAGTTATCATCGCCCTCTGCGTCCTCATCCCCTGGTTCGCCTTCTTGCCCATACACGTGATGCACATGGGATGAGTGTCCCTACCCGAGATGGTAGCTCTACGTGATGATGGACACGGGCGGGATGCCACCTCCCTGGCCTTCAACTCCCCTTTTCGACTTACCCTTTGGCAGGGGTAACAGCCGTCGACATGATGCGATCACCGACTCGTCACAACACGGTTACGATAAAAGGTAATAAAACCCTTAGAAGGTTCGCCTTGACGCGTGAACCTAATTAGACTTGACGTCTCTTACCGCTGTAAATTAATACGCAATAGACCTATCGGAATAGCTCGCCTCGACGCGGACGCTATTCCAACTCTCAAGAATGTCAGCTCAACACAATCCCGTTCACTAACCTCGCGTTCGGTGGCGGGTTCCTATGACGGTCCACCTGTTGAACAGTTTAGCGAAAATCAGCCAATATGGGCGTGCTGAGAGAGCTTGCTGCAGTCTCCCACGGGAAGAAAGCGCGAATGACATAAGTAGAGGTCAGAGACAGAGACAGACGTGGTGTCATAGGAGCTTCCGTAGTTGGTCACGCCCAAAGCGATTCCCATGAAACACCGAGCGAAGTTAGAAAAAGAATCCCATTGTCATGACACACACAGACTATTTATAGAGCTATTTATTTTTTTCAACAGTTTTTGCCATCCCTCTATCTACAACAATACTTTGACATAAAAAATAAATTAAACTTCTTTGGACATGAGTTCTTTTCTCGTGGGGAAGGGGCGCCATCAGTCAAGCTCGCCTAGGGCACCAAATGGTCTAGGACCGCCCCTGCCACTACGACTATGACTACGACTACGAAACTACAGTGCTAGCACTGGGCAGTCAACGCTGGCGAAGAAACAAGCACGGTCTGACACAGGAAAGAAAGAACAAAGAGAAATAAATAGGAAAGCTAACTAAGGATGAGTGACAACAGGCGGGAGAGATAATAGATATTACGGGCGCTAATCAAGGGGAATATGCTACAGGTGAAAGAGTGCGAAGAAGGTGAGTGGAGAAATACCAAAAGGGAGACACGGGGCAGGGTGAGTGACGCAGACACCGAGCACAAGGCGAGCTGTCAAAACAGAAGCGCCACGAGCTCGACACACAACAGAACACACACAGGTAGACACGAGAACCCGAGTGACCGAGATCATGACACCCCATACTATTAACAAATGGTTTTAATTAATAAACAGGGAATTAATAGAAAAAATTAATAGTTTCTTTACTTAATATTGACATTTTTTATTATAAAATGTTCTTTCGCATTATAAACATTTCTTTAATCTATTTTCTATAAATTCTCATTTCTATAATCAATTTCTATACATTTAATAAAAAAAAACTGTGGGAATGGAAAGCGTGAGCACAGTTTATGTATTTGTTACAGATTTAAAAAAACAATGGTACTATTTACAAAACAGTGTAAACAGAGTGAAATAATTAGCCTCGGATCTGCGTGTCCTCATAGGCTCTGTAATACGGAGTGGCTGCATAGGTCCTCAAGATGACGCCCACGCCAAAAACGTCACGTGTCTGAAACCATGAATATAAAGTAGGTTACCAAAAAAGTGCTTCCTTTTTCTTTTCATTTTTTTTCATTAAATGACACAATATAACATTAAAATTATATCAACAGAGTTTATACTGTTATAAAACACATGAATTAATTAATTAAGTCTTTGTGCAACTGAAGACATTAGAAGAAACATTGTTGTCATCTTATGGGAAGAAGCATCACAGAGACTATTGATTCCCATCTGCATGTATTGTGTTTTGGGCAGGGTTTTATTGTTTTTTTTTCTGCAGGGCAATTATGTAAAGAATCTATCCTGTGTAAGTAATAATCTTTATATATTGAATTAGTTTGATTTTGACTGACTAATGCCATGTCAAAGACTTACAGTCATAAAGTCTTTGACTGTCTGGCTGGCCAGGAGTTCTCATTTCTCATCATAAACACGCACACAGTTTTCTCTTTCCTTGTGAAGTTAGCTAGTTAGATATAATTTAATATGCCAACAATCACCTAGTTACGTTAATGATAACGAATAGACTCATTTTATTAAAGGAAATGCAGTGGTTTTAGAAATGGGGGCGAGTTATCAGCAGAATAAGAGAAAATATAATACACTGGCGAACAGAGAAACGTGATCGCGTCCCCAGGACACTATCGCCACAAAGGGGCACCCCACGTACAGCGAAGCGTGAGACTCGTTGGGCTCGTTTTCTGAAACACCTGCTGCAGCTGCAGCATCACACGAAGCGGCAGTAGCTTCAGGCTTAAGAAAACACTGAAATAGTGTAGTTTGCTTGCTTACATATTTACATTTTATTACACCCATATACAGTATATAAACACATATTGATGTATTGCTTAAAAAACACAATATAAATCAAACAAACATTAGACCAATTAAATTAAACAAGGTCTTATTCGGACCATGAAGTCAGATCATTTAATAATTTGCTTTGTCTGAATAGTACAGACCATGCTCGGTCCAAGTTTAACCAGCGCAGATTTGTTCAACTAGTATATCACAACTGGTAAGTTTTTATCATTTTATCTGTTATTATATGTAAACTAAATCCAAATAAATACTTTGAATCAAACATTAGTGTATTGTGGTTATTGTATGATAACAGAATAGACAATATTAGCAGCTAATGCTATACAACTGCATTATACATGTACAACTCCACATAACGACGTTAATACACATCATCACCTTACATATATTAAACACATAATACACAATACATCCAAACAAGTATACATGATATCAGTGCCAGCAAACAGACCGTGTTAAAGGAGTCCTTTTTTGCCAATTTTTTTAAGCCTTTATTATGTTTATGATGTGCGAAACAATAGGTGTTCTTGTTTTGATTTTCAAAAAATGCTTTATATATTATATATTTCACCTGCGTGTTTTACACCGTCATCTCAATTATCCGAAAACAGGCTGTTGAGCAGTGTTGGGCACGTTACTTTTAAAAAGTTATTAGTTATAGTTACTAGTTACTTCTCACAAATAGTAATTGAGTTAGTAACTGAGTTACATCATTATAAAAGTAACAAATTACCAGGGAATGTAACTATTGCGTTGCCTTTTAAAAAATGTTCAAATATGTCAAATAACTTGGATGCCCCAAATATTACATATGTTAAATTAATGAAATGGAAACTAATGTGGATGTATACGTCTTCAGCACGTTTCAGTGTGGATAGGCAGCATTTGGAAAACACGTGAAAACGCTAGTGTGGTTGAAGACCATTAAAACGAAAACTCAGTTTTCAAAGGGAAACATATGGACAAGGTCTCAGCTACTCAATTTTGTGGCGGCATGTGACCATGTGAGGTGTGTCATTAGATTAGAAATACTTGCCACCGAGATGGAGCCACTTTCTTCCTGGGCATAATTTGCACGTTTCATACATATTCCTTGTGTTTCACCATAATGAGGGAATAGTAGTGCTTAAATTTCCAGTTTGCGAAAGCTACATTTGAACTTGTTGCTCTTGCCATCATTACCACTTAGAGTGTGTGTTAAGATCCTTTTCTGTGAACTTTGAGCGTTGTGACTTGGTAGATGTTGTTTATGCTCAAACAGCTATATTATTCACCAACTAAATTTAAAAAAGTGAAATTTAACCAGACCTCTCCTTTAATGCTGCATTCAGTGTGTGTGCATGTGTACGTGCATAAAGTCTACTCATGTTCACAGGCTTACTCCGTTTACACCAATCTTATACACTGACGCTGAAGGGTGCAGGTGATGTCACTGTGTTTGACATTGTTTTTTAAAATGAAAAAGCTTTTACAAAACGCACTTCTTGCAAAAAGTCTTAAAGGAGACATCAGATGAAAACCCCACTTTTTCTGTGTTTAAGTGCCATAATCAGAAGAGCTTTATTGCCAAGTGTGCTTGCACACACAAGGAATTTTCTTTAATAATCGGGTCCGCGGTGCATCTAGCAACCCAGAAAACATGAAAAATAAGAACCCAGTAAGTTTGTTTTGGTCTGCCTTTCCCTGCAAGCATGTGAGAAATCGAGCCGTTCAGATTTCGCTCCGATTGTGACGTCCAAAGCGATTTTATTATAATGTTAACGCTCCTTAATCTACACAGTTCCACCCACCGCGCTCCGCCATTGTTGTTTTCACAAGCCACAGCAGTGTACGTGACATCATGGCTAAAGTTCGTGGACAACATGCAATGTAGTCGCTGCACAGAGTTCAAACCTAGGAAGAGACAGGAGTGGATTTATTTTATTTTTAGTGGAAATCGTATTTTCACCATCGAAATTACACCATTCCCTGACCCAAACACTAGCTACAGCCAGGATAACATCATGATTTGAAATGACCTTTGGGCAACCAATAGGAAAGATTTCAGTATATAAAAAGTCTGAGGGTTGATCCTGACAGGACCTGTTACTGTTGCATGTGCTACACTACACACATCATTAGAAAAAAAGAGAAGAGCCCTGTGGTGAAGAAGGAGCCTGATGATGATCTCAAGCCACTACACGTAAACCACTACACTGACTTTCATGAGATATAACTTTTGGAATAATATTTTTTTATTATTCTTAAATTAAAAACAACACAAACATGCTTAGGCCCACATGCATTTTATTTTTAATTTCCATGGATAACGGGCAGGTATCAGTCATAATTTGCCTTCAATAAGAGATCTTATGTCACTAAACAATGTTTACTGTAATAGTGATGTAGCTTTTACTCTGAAGTTTCCTTTAAACTCCAATTTTAGTTTTGTCTTGATAATGCCAATGTCATGAAGTTTTTGCTTTTTAATTTGTATCTATTCAATACTGAAAGACTTAAAAAAAAAAAGTTTATACAGTAGCCTACATTTTGCCTTTTGTGGAGAGAAGTGATTAATAACAAAACATTAAATACAATACAAATAACACAACAAAATCATATATTCCTCATCTCTGTACTACTTTTCTGTGCAGACTTTGAGCCTTTCAGATGATGTGGACACCTGCAACTGCTACTGAGTTTGATACAATTTAAGAAATGTTTAAATACTTAACTTCTCTAATAGACACGTTCCTCAGTGTCCTATGCAAAAAACACCAATGGTTATTAAAACACTTTATTTTGTGTGGGAAAACTTTGCAATCTCATTGCAAATAGGTACTAAAAAGAGAATTTATAGAAAAAGAGAATTAAAAGTTAATTTATCAGTCATATAGTAACTGCTTTAAAATATCTAGACATTTTACATGGGACTTTTTGCAAGTGTTCCTGACATTTTAATAAGGTTTTAAAATTAGTCGTATTTCTTCAAGCAATAGTAAAAAAATATGGACGTAACTACGTCCTTACACATATAACATCCAGCCAGCAGCAGCATTGATGATCAATGGTTTTTCTATCGATACATGCTCTTTCCAAACCTTCCGTGAGCCCGCGATGATCTCTGACAATTTTATCCCGCTATAATAATCAAACACAACAAGTGCGTTCGAAGAACTGAATTAGCCAGATGATAATTAGCGCGATGATTTGATCTTGGATGCAATATGCGACGTACGAAGAACAGGCCCCTGGTCTTGGACTTGACAAAGGTGGATTTGACTACAGCCCTGCTACCAAGTCGTGTAAGAACATCTGGCCAGGCAGCATAAATTAATTGATTAAGTTTTTGTTTAATCAAAGAATTTAGAAAAAGCCTGGTTTCATAACCTCCAACCTCTTCCAAAATGTTGTGTATGACATCTGGAGTTACATTGTCAGTCACTTGTCTATTTGGTGCACTCTCTCATTTGTCCGTTTTATCTCAAGTTATCATAACTTAATGTCTTTTCATTTTAAGGTCAGTCAAGACCAGAAACTCAATCCACAAAAAAACTCCACAGATAGTTTAGGATTAAAACATGATGCTAACAGAGGCACAATCATTTGTCATTTATTTTTTATATACGTTGCTTGTACAACAATGACAGAAAATGAAAAATTGTCATTTAAAGTATGTCTTTTTATTGCAGTTGTGTAGTTTAGACCCTTTTGTTACCTTTGTTCCACAATGCATGCATTTATACTTCCATCAAATTCAAATGTGCACTGCAGAGAATCATTACAAAAGCAAACGGGGCAAGTGGACATCTTGAAATCGAGGATGTGTTGTTTGGCTTCATAAACTTTGTACTTCCACTGGTCATCGGCGAACTGGTACAAAGTTGCACCTATTTGTCAGAAGAATAAAAAAAATCTATTAGGTCCTCATTTGAATAATTTCCTTTCCACAACAAAATGCAGTACCAGCTTACCACGTTATATCAAAACCATGTATGTCTTCAAAATGTGGTGAGCAAAGGATATTAGTGTATGACTAGTTGTATTACTATCCCGTGCAAATGCACCACATGAAATACAGATGTGGGGAGGTCATTTCTAAATCACACGAGGTCCCCAGATAATACTAATCCCATGCGAATAGGGCTTAAGTCTTTATTTTTTACTATTATTTCTAGGTTTTGCTGTTAAAACTCAAGTTCAAAATCTGCTCCTAATGCAGGATGGGCCACTTTTAACCATTTTCATTCTGTTTTAGTTGAAAAATATTTGGCTTTTGAATGGCAATAATGAATAAACCTTTGTAAATTCCGGTGTTCGACCCATATTAGATCAATGCGACGCAGAACACTGCATTAAAGGGATACTTCACCCAAAACTGGAAATTTTGTCATCATTTACTCACCCTCAGACAGTTCCAAACCTGTATAAACTTCTTTGTTCTGCTGAAGACACAGGAAGATATTTGGAAGAATTTCAGATCTCATACCCCATTGATTCCCATAGCATTTATTTTCCATACTATTGCAGTAAATGGGTAATGAGATCTGGGCAATTCCAGCGTTATAGACATGACAGAAAAAATTCTCAGAGAATGTTTTTTACGAATATTTTGAACCATCTGTTTGTATTTTACTGAACCCTTGTTGATAAGAGTCTAATCATTAGAAAAATATCAGTCTATGAACAAATTTTCTATATTAAAAAAGGGAAATAAACAAGCGTTATGGATGTGACAAAAAAGGACACGTTTTTGGGAGACGACAAACTTTGTACGATTTCTGTGAATTAAAATGTACAAACCTGAAGCAATTATACCCAACAAATGGAGAAGGGATACCTCTTCATAGAACATAATAGTAATAATAGTAATTGCATTTTAATTTTCATGTGCCCATTTATGAGGAATATGGACCATTATGGATGTGACAATCCTGAAAATGGTACTTAAAAATCATGCACTACATATTAAACAAATGCTTTAAAAACTTTAAGAGACCTTACATGAGTATTTTAACCACCAAATGTTGATATCTGTACTGTTAGCATAGTAAAAACATTGATAAAAAACGATTGTTTCATGGTAAGGTTGGCATTTTTTGTGGAATTGCCCACCTGACATTCTTCCAAATATCTCCCTGTGTGTTCAGAAGAACAAATAAATTCATACAGGTTTGGAACAATGAAGCGCTGAAAAAGTGCAGCAATTTCTCGCATTTACGGGAATTACAGCATTTAAATTATGCACAATCCCGCACTGAAATTTGAGCCCTGACATAGATTAAATAATTCTGCAATAATATCGCATACTGTGGTGGCAAGCCTCCCAAAATCTCCCAAAAAGGAAAATTCCTTCACCGTGACAGCCCTATGTATTACTTCTTATAATATCCTGTATATTAACCCTTGATAATTTTTAATCAAATGCCCAACTTCTGTCAGAGCCTGCGGCTGTGTGGACAGTGCTCCAGACATGTAGCGCAAATGCCCTTTTGGCAACCCGAGTTCGAGTCCAGGCTCAAGGTCCTTTCCTATCCCACCCCCTTCTCTCTCCCACTTCGCTTCCTGTCCTCTCTACCACTGCACTGTATAAAAATAAGGGCAAAAGGGCCAAAAATAATGGTATTTATGCAAATGCCTTTCTTTGTTTATTCAGGTATATGTCTGTAGAAAAATACCCCAGTAATCCTCTTCCAGTCCACTTCTGAGGAGTCACAAGAAGATGTGTTTCTTGTCCATTCCGAATTACTCCAACACGTAGGATTTTCTGCGTCAGGGACAAGAGAAATAATTCAGTTAGACACATTGAAATTCAATCTTAATGTAATAAATAGATGTAAAAAGATGTGACTAAGCTATAGTGCTTTTTTTTCATTGCATGTAGAGTGTTGCAACGCACCCCTTCACTGTGTTGGACAACAGAAGCAATGTCATGCAGATTGCTGAAGTTTTGTGTATTTACAGAGCCAAACTCTATAACCTCATCACCAACTCGTAAACCCTAAAAGTAGAAAAAATGGATAAAGTCTTATTTAAAGCCAGGTTTGCATTTTCCATGATCAAAAAACAACCATGAACAAACAACCACATTCTATAGTGCTCAACAGTAAACTCTAATTATATCATTAGTTTGTGCTGAGACTATAATCTGCCCAATCAGAAAAAAAGTCATACGTAAATCTTGTTACCTTGAAATAACATGGAAAAAATAAGCCATTCATACAAACCAGAAATGTGTAACAGGGCCATGTTGACTTTACAAGCTTTACAGAATTTGTGAATATAAAGTTTGAAAGTTGATTGGAAGTATGAACTTACCGCTTGAAAAGCAGGGGAGCCCTGAGTTACAGTGTTGACAGTGGCAAATGGGGATGACATGGATGCCACCTGCTTAGTAGCTTTTGTCTTTGCATCGTCCCTCTCGTGCCCAAGCTTTGCATTGGCATGCAGTGTATGAAGTGCCTTTTCTATCTCCATCATGAGAGCTTTATGGTCATTCTGTAAACCTAAAAAAAGAGATCTGATTTAACACAACTGGGATATGGCATATTAACATTATCTATGCAATTATTTACACTGGTTGTAAATGTAAACTTCTTTAATAACATTATTCTTAAAACAGATAAAAAATGTACTCACAACAGATACTTTGCCTTGCTGTCCGGACCGCATACAAATCCACATCAGCTCGAGGAAAGCCCTCAACATCAACCAGAGGAGCATGTAATCCTACATCACCCTGCTGTGTAATATGTTTGTTTATTAAAAAGTAGGCAATTTTACATTTTCACATAATATCTGTTAGATGACAGCTACAAAATGATACAGTGGAAACATTTATTTACATTACATTACATTTACTTTTTTACTGTATTTACAACCAGATATTGGAATAAATCGCTCAAAATCAATGTTTATTTGGATTAAAATAATGTACTTTAGTCCTGTTGTTTATTTGTACTGTGAAATAAAATGTATTACAGCGGACTGTAATAAAATAAAATTAAATTAAATGTATTCAATTTTGAGAACACTCAGTTTACTGAGGTTATTTATTTTCATTGATTGTGGTGAATTCAATATGTTTAGTGTAGTACTTTAGCTAGTATATATAGTATAAATATATATTGGATGAATATCATCATTAATCTTGAGTGATTCCATTTTATGGAAAGTGGTCACAATGTAAGGGATAATGTAAGGCCGGTTGCTATCGCAGAATAAAGCCAGACCTGTGATCAGGACCCAACGCAAAGCTACTTTACATGGCTATTAAATATTAGATAATGATTTAAAATATTTTATAAGGTTGTTTGTAAAGTAAGCAGAACTTTTGTGAGAAAAACCCATTTATTTTTGGTTTAAGGCAAGATGCGAAGATAAAACAAGACGAATGTCCAATTGGATTTCATGTTTTGTATAATTTCATATATGTAATTAATTAGGCATATTTGTTACCCTGGACCACAAAACCAGTCATAAGTAGCACGGGTATATTTGTAGCAATAGCCAAAAATACATTCTATGGGTCAAAATTATCGATTTTTCTTTTATGGCAAAAATCATTACGATATTAAGTAAGGATCATGTTCCATGAAGATAATTTGTAAATTTCCTATGGTAAATATATCAAAACTTTATTTTTGTGAGTGGATGCAGCAAATCCCGAACAAAAATGGCCAGAAAAAAGCCTACAAACTTCGCTCGCTGCTGTCCGCTCCTTGGGAATTACCTACTCAAGTTTGGCATCTATGTAAAGTTTAGAATTTACGCTTTCAGGTTCATCTCCTCTCCACAACGTCATTACAGCGGTAAGACAATAGAGAGCGTTAAAACAAACCTGCAGAGGGGGCCCATTAAAAGTTTTTGCATATGGGGCTGGACCTGACTTGCTACGAGAGAGAGTTGCGACAACGGAAGTTCAAAATTTTCGCGTCACGTGATTTCATGGCACCTTCAGATAGTTCCATGAAGTTATGTTTTCTATTTAAATGCTTTATTTCTTTCATTTTAATATTTATTAAATGACTTGCGTCTTTAAATGGGTTAAAAGTTGGCCTCAATTGGTCTGTTTAGCCGCAGCTCCATGCGTTACTAGTAACTTCCGGGAACTATTGAGAGGCTCCATGAACCGCCATTGCTGTGAAAAAAAAAATATCGATTCAATTACAATTGTATCGATCTGATACCAATACCAGTGTTGGCATCGATACTATCGATATTTAGATCGATCCGCCCACCCCTAGTCGCAGCGAGCTCAGACACAGAGCGGCCAGAGAAACGGAGGAGCGACGGCTGTAAGGCGTTTGTGCAAAACTGCGGAAAAAGTGTGGGTGTTGAACCCTCTCACCGGGAAAAGTGTGGGTGTTAAAACACCCACATCCCCCACGGGTGCGACGCGCCTGATATTAACCCTTGATAATTTTTAATCAAATGCCCAACTTCTGTCAGAGCCTGCGGCTGTGTGGACAGTGCTCCAGACATGTAGCGCAAATGCCCTTTTGGCAACCCGAGTTCGAGTCCAGGCTCAAGGTCCTTTCCTATCCCACCCCCTTCTCTCTCCCACTTCGCTTCCTGTCCTCTCTACCACTGCACTGTATAAAAATAAGGGCAAAAGGGCCAAAAATAATGGTATTTATGCAAATGCCTTTCTTTGTTTATTCAGGTATATGTCTGTAGAAAAATACCCCAGTAATCCTCTTCCAGTCCACTTCTGAGGAGTCACAAGAAGATGTGTTTCTTGTCCATTCCGAATTACTCCAACACGTAGGATTTTCTGCGTCAGGGACAAGAGAAATAATTCAGTTAGACACATTGAAATTCAATCTTAATGTAATAAATAGATGTAAAAAGATGTGACTAAGCTATAGTGCTTTTTTTTCATTGCATGTAGAGTGTTGCAACGCACCCCTTCACTGTGTTGGACAACAGAAGCAATGTCATGCAGATTGCTGAAGTTTTGTGTATTTACAGAGCCAAACTCTATAACCTCATCACCAACTCGTAAACCCTAAAAGTAGAAAAAATGGATAAAGTCTTATTTAAAGCCAGGTTTGCATTTTCCATGATCAAAAAACAACCATGAACAAACAACCACATTCTATAGTGCTCAACAGTAAACTCTAATTATATCATTAGTTTGTGCTGAGACTATAATCTGCCCAATCAGAAAAAAAGTCATACGTAAATCTTGTTACCTTGAAATAACATGGAAAAAATAAGCCATTCATACAAACCAGAAATGTGTAACAGGGCCATGTTGACTTTACAAGCTTTACAGAATTTGTGAATATAAAGTTTGAAAGTTGATTGGAAGTATGAACTTACCGCTTGAAAAGCAGGGGAGCCCTGAGTTACAGTGTTGACAGTGGCAAATGGGGATGACATGGATGCCACCTGCTTAGTAGCTTTTGTCTTTGCATCGTCCCTCTCGTGCCCAAGCTTTGCATTGGCATGCAGTGTATGAAGTGCCTTTTCTATCTCCATCATGAGAGCTTTATGGTCATTCTGTAAACCTAAAAAAAGAGATCTGATTTAACACAACTGGGATATGGCATATTAACATTATCTATGCAATTATTTACACTGGTTGTAAATGTAAACTTCTTTAATAACATTATTCTTAAAACAGATAAAAAATGTACTCACAACAGATACTTTGCCTTGCTGTCCGGACCGCATACAAATCCACATCAGCTCGAGGAAAGCCCTCAACATCAACCAGAGGAGCATGTAATCCTACATCACCCTGCTGTGTAATATGTTTGTTTATTAAAAAGTAGGCAATTTTACATTTTCACATAATATCTGTTAGATGACAGCTACAAAATGATACAGTGGAAACATTTATTTACATTACATTACATTTACTTTTTTACTGTATTTACAACCAGATATTGGAATAAATCGCTCAAAATCAATGTTTATTTGGATTAAAATAATGTACTTTAGTCCTGTTGTTTATTTGTACTGTGAAATAAAATGTATTACAGCGGACTGTAATAAAATAAAATTAAATTAAATGTATTCAATTTTGAGAACACTCAGTTTACTGAGGTTATTTATTTTCATTGATTGTGGTGAATTCAATATGTTTAGTGTAGTACTTTAGCTAGTATATATAGTATAAATATATATTGGATGAATATCATCATTAATCTTGAGTGATTCCATTTTATGGAAAGTGGTCACAATGTAAGGGATAATGTAAGGCCGGTTGCTATCGCAGAATAAAGCCAGACCTGTGATCAGGACCCAACGCAAAGCTACTTTACATGGCTATTAAATATTAGATAATGATTTAAAATATTTTATAAGGTTGTTTGTAAAGTAAGCAGAACTTTTGTGAGAAAAACCCATTTATTTTTGGTTTAAGGCAAGATGCGAAGATAAAACAAGACGAATGTCCAATTGGATTTCATGTTTTGTATAATTTCATATATGTAATTAATTAGGCATATTTGTTACCCTGGACCACAAAACCAGTCATAAGTAGCACGGGTATATTTGTAGCAATAGCCAAAAATACATTCTATGGGTCAAAATTATCGATTTTTCTTTTATGGCAAAAATCATTACGATATTAAGTAAGGATCATGTTCCATGAAGATAATTTGTAAATTTCCTATGGTAAATATATCAAAACTTTATTTTTGTGAGTGGATGCAGCAAATCCCGAACAAAAATGGCCAGAAAAAAGCCTACAAACTTCGCTCGCTGCTGTCCGCTCCTTGGGAATTACCTACTCAAGTTTGGCATCTATGTAAAGTTTAGAATTTACGCTTTCAGGTTCATCTCCTCTCCACAACGTCATTACAGCGGTAAGACAATAGAGAGCGTTAAAACAAACCTGCAGAGGGGGCCCATTAAAAGTTTTTGCATATGGGGCTGGACCTGACTTGCTACGAGAGAGAGTTGCGACAACGGAAGTTCAAAATTTTCGCGTCACGTGATTTCATGGCACCTTCAGATAGTTCCATGAAGTTATGTTTTCTATTTAAATGCTTTATTTCTTTCATTTTAATATTTATTAAATGACTTGCGTCTTTAAATGGGTTAAAAGTTGGCCTCAATTGGTCTGTTTAGCCGCAGCTCCATGCGTTACTAGTAACTTCCGGGAACTATTGAGAGGCTCCATGAACCGCCATTGCTGTGAAAAAAAACTTTTCCATTGGAGTCAACGGAGTTGATTCAACTCTCTCTCTCTCTCAATGGCTCTGCTGTGGTCAATCCTCAAAAAGCGAGTGGATAAACAGAAGCCCACAAAATGTGATCAACTCAGAGCACTAATAAGGCAAGAAAGGATCGCCATCAGTCAGGATTTGGCCCAGAGGCTAATATCCAGCATGCCAGAGCGAATTACAAAGGTTGTGAAAAACAAGGCTCAACTCATTAAATATTGACTCTTAGCATATATTATGTTTTTGTCTGTTTTTTCAAATGTCGTGCCACCTCAGGCTCTCGCCAAAATTATGCTGCGAGTCTTCACAAGAAATGCTGCGTGCATTAGTGATGGGTCGTTTTTGAACGAATCTTTAATGTGACTCGGGAAGAACGAGTCGTCTCGGGGAGTGATTCGTTCAGTCGCGCATGCGCATTGCGCAACATTCTATGGGTCCTGTACTGGAATTAGTAAATTAACTAATTTCTCTGTCCAAAGCTGTCATGTCACGTGACATAAGAACGAACGACTCAAACCTGAAGACTCGGGAGGTGAAATAATCAATTCTCTTTCCGGCTCTGACTGCATTGGTTAAACGTACGAGGCTGTCATGTGATGAACGAACGACTCAATCCCGAAGACTTGGAAGGTGAACTAATCAATTCTCTTTCCGGCTCTGACTGCATTGGTTTAGCTTACGAAGCTGTCAAGTCGTGAACGAACGAGTCAAACCCGAGGACTTGTCAGATAAGAGGTGTGGTGAGCTAATCATAGACTAAAGACCCAGGTAAACAATGAATTTATCTTTTCTGTTTCTTATAAGCATTATAGTTTTGTATTGTTTGTAATGTGATCAACGTTTGCATAAGTAGTAGATGTGTTAGGAAAGTAACATGTAACATTTTAATTATATTTTGCTAAAATGAACGAAATGAACGATATGACTCGAAAAAAGATTTGTTCATTTTGCTGAACGAGACTCAAAGGTCCAAGTCAGTAAAATGATCCAAACTTCCCATCACTAGCATGCATTTAACAGTCATTTGTAACTGCAGTTGCAACATTACGCCACAGTGGAGGCGCTGTTTCGTTATCAGCACACTGAGGCGCTAAAAAGAGTTGCAGAACAAGAGCCAGTCTGTGTTTCACGGTAGGGCTGTCACGATTATTAAGTAATCGTCTCATCGCGATTGTTTGACCTCATCGCGATGGTTTCAGATCATCGCAATTATTGCACATCTCTATAGAAGACACTAGGGGGAGCTGTAGTGCATCTGCATATTGCATATTTTATTGTATAGATTGTAACTAAAGCATGGTAATACTTGTAAAATGTACCCCACAACACAATCACTTCAAAATACTAAAGCATATACCATAAAAATAACCTGCAGAACAATTTAATATTATTTCAGTGTGAAAACCAGTCTACCAAAATCTCATTAACATAGAAGTAAACTTTATTGTAGTCTTGCAAGTGAGAAAAAAACAGACTAGAAGCTTTTCTATGACTGATAGCATTTTAATGGTGGCTTCAATTCACTTCTGATCAATTGACTTAATTTACAAGTATTTGGCGGTTATATTATTGACAGGTAAAAGCCTAAACCTTAAGTATGATGACCCAATTTTTTCCTATGTATTTCCAAGAAAAAGAACATGGTCTTTATATTCAGAACAATATGGTCGTTTCAAAGCTGAATAAAAAATGTATGAGAATTAAAAGTCAAAGCTCTAAAACAGACAATTAATCGTCATAATCGCAATGATTTATTAGACAATTAATCATCAGCCAAATTTCATAATCGTGACAGCCCTATTTCACGGCTGTTTGTTTTGCATCCAAGTACGTTTAATTTCTTGAAATTTCTTAAATTAACATGACGTACATCATTGTAATGTCTTTAGCTGTGCAGTTGGATCGTTGAATCAGCGTATACTGTACACAGCGAGTTCGCCAGTATGAACTCACATTGCGTTCAGAACGACTCGCACATAGGGCTGGGCGATATTGACCAAAATTCGTATCTCTGTATTTTTTTGATAAAAGACGATATCCGATATGTATATCGATATTTTCTACCAAGTGGAATAAATGTTTACTAGCAAGTCAAAGCATTATGTGCGATGTCACAATCACCTTTATTAAAATGGCTTGTGAAAAGAAATTCAATGACAGGGTTTTTTCCCTATTTGAAAACATACAGCTGCACACCACTTGCTTAAAACATGTAAACTGTAAACAAAAATTATAATAACAGGGTTTTTCCTGGCTCAAAATGAGGCTGAGGTGGTGCCATCCTGATCTTGTACACACACGTAGGCCTACCGTACCTTTAAGTAACCACTTATAAATAAAACATTACTTTTATTCAACCAAACAGAAATGTTTTTTTAATCAAATAAAGCTTTTTTATCATTTCAACTAACTTTTCAGCCCACAATAGCCAACTGAATGAACCAGTCTTTCTAAATGAGCAAAGCTCATTCACATCTTGCATTCTCTGTGGTTCCCTTTAAATGATTCAAGGATCTCTTATATTCGCCAGTGACTGAAAAGTTCAATAGTTTAAATGAATCCGTTCAAATGAGTCATTCGTTTGCGAGTCGTTCTGAACGCAATGTGCGTTCATACTGGCGAGCTCGCTGTGTACAGTATACGCTGATTCAACAATCCAACTGCACAGCTAAAGACATTACAATGATGTACGTCATGTTAATTTAATAAATTTCAAGAAATTAAACGTACTTGGATGCAAAACAAACAGCCGTGAAACACAGACTGGCTCTTGTTCTGCAACTCTTTTTAGCGCCTCAGTGTGCTGATAACGAAACAGCGCCTCCACTGTGTCGTAATGTCGCAACTGCAGTTACAAATGACAGTTTGTTAAATGCACGCAGCATTTCTTGTGAAGACTCGCAACATAATTTTGGCAAGAGCCCGAGGTGGCCGCTTTCAATTTCTCTATGCAGGAAAAACCCTGAATAACTTTCGTTACTGTGCGTTCAGACCGCCGCCGTTGAGCGCGTCAAAAATCGCTCTGGCTGCCCTGCCAACAACGCTGTAGAAAGAGTCTTGGGCGCGCTGACGCTCTGACGTAGATCGAAATCTTATCTTGTATTTAAAGGGGCCTCAAAGCAAACAAGCTTGTTGATCTTGTGCAGACTGACCACAAGAAATTGATCGGTGGAAAAAACTTTATTGTAGTTACAAGTTTGCTAACGAAATAATATTCTGCAGCAGTAACACTGTTTTGCATTCTCTGGCGCTAAAGTTAGCATGAAATTTCCGCTTATTTACAGAAAATGTATAACGTTAATGACGTAAAATCATCAGCAACTCACAAGGAACACAAACAATCTCAGACACCTTGGTCCATGCATCATTTTATTTATGTCCCTGTACGCAAACAGGGACGCGTCGTATAGGATTGGGAAACCCGCCACAGCAGTTATCAACTTCTCCTCCATTTTGCTTGGGAACTAATGTGGTCGGAACCAAAGTTTACAGGGCTGCTTTCTCTGGAATCAACTCAAGAGATGGACTTCTACGTTCCGATTGGTTGCCGCCGAACCACGTCATAGCTCATTACCATAAAGTTGACCTGATTTCAACTCTCCTTGACGGCCGAGACGCGCCGCGCCGCTCCTCGCCGCTGGCTCACATTGAAAATGAATGACTTCCGGCCACTTTGATGCTCTCGACGGCGGCGGTCTGAACGCACAGTTACTTTCGTAAGGCACGCTGCGGGTAAAAGAAGCTTCCAACGTAGTCTCGCATAGCCAGACCTCATCACCCCTTTCTTTGGCCAAGGGCCGCTCAAGAGGCCACGTGACTGACAATAAAGCAACCAATCACGTTTCGTTTTGTGCCACGTCATTTTTGCAGGTGGTGGAAGAGATTTGTTGTGCTTCCACCTTTTGACATAACCGTTTTATGGCATTGTTTACAGATCGCTTGTTGTTGCTGCTCATCAGATCTTTTAAATCCGAACCATTTCCAAATAACTGAACCATTGTTTTTCTTTTTACAAACCAGATCATCTTCTGCTGTGTGGACTGGCACTGCGGCTTCCTCCATGTCATAAGCAAACTTGTAGAGCGGGCGAGCGGGGTCTGTCCGGTTCGCGTGCAGAGCGAGAGTGCTCTGCTCACTCTGCGCATGGGCACTGCGCATGTCAGACACCACAGAGCCGCTTCAAGTCGAACACACCCCATATCAATATTAATGATATTGTCTAATCCCGCATCGCGTTAAAAATAAATATCGATATATCTTAAAAATCGATATATCGCCCAGCCCTACTCGCACACGAATGACTCATTTGAACAGATTCATTTAAACTATTGAACTTTTCAGTCACTAGCGAATATAAGAGATCCTTGAGTCATTTAAAGTGAACCACAGAGAATGCAAGATGTGAATGAGTTAGACTGGTTAATTCAGTTGGCTATTGTGGGCTGAAAAGTTAGTTGAAATGATAAAAAAGCTTTATTTGATTAAAAAAACATTTCTGTTTGGTTGAATAAAAGTAATGTTTTGTATAACTTAATAATTGTCATTTTTATCTAATTTTATTAGAACTTTTAATATGTCAAACTCAAAGTGACTTTGGTTAAGCCACTTAAAGGTACGGTAGGCCTACGTGCGTGTGTGTACAAGATCAGGATGGCCACCTCTGCCTCATCTTGAGCTCTGGAAAAACCCTGGAACCGATATATATATATATATATATATCACTCACCTAAAGGATTATTAGGAACACCATACTAATACGGTGTTTGACCCCCTTTCGCCTTCAGAACTGCCTTAATTCTACGTGGCATTGATTCAACAAGGTGCTGAAAGCATTCTTTAGAAATGTTGGCCCATATTGATAGGATAGCATCTTGCAGTTGATGGAGATTTGTGGGATGCACATCCAGGGCACGAAGCTCCCGTTCCACCACATCCCAAAGATGTTCTATCGGGTTGAGATCTGGTGACTGTGGGGGCCATTCTAGTACAGTGAACTCATTGTCATGTTCAAGAAACCAATTTGAAATGATTCGAGCTTTGTGCCGACATGCCCCGACTCCTCACCTCCTCGCTGAGACCCACCTACATCTCACCGCAAGCCACGCCCCCCGACCCTCCCTCGCTCCTCACTCAACACCCGCCCTCCACCTCCGACCACTCGTCGAAACAATGTCAGTACGGCCCGCCTCTTGGCACCTCTTAAACCCTGCAATCTGGCATACAGGCCTAAAGTGTGCCAAGAAACACATCCCCAACCATCTAACCACCCACCGCACCCACCCGCCCCTCCGCCACCAGTCGCTACCACCCGGCCCATGCAGCCCATCCCACTGCTCCCACATCTTCCGCTCCCCCTCTCACCCGCAAATTCCTGACCCCCACCCACTCCTTCAACCCTGTCCCTCCAACAGCACCAACTCGCACAGACTCATCAGCCGACCAGGCAACCAATCTCGTCCCAGTCTTCAAACTGTCACAATTTGGTGAGCTCAGTGCCAACACAACTTGCTTCAGACACTCCCTTTAACCTCATCTTGCTTCGGAGACGAACTCCGAGTCCCATCCCACACATGTGGCCGGTGCTCTCTCCGCTCGCTATGCCCCTCACGCCCACACCAACGATGACACTACACACCGGCTTCGTCGCCGTCGTGTGTGGCCATTCACACAATGATCTTGCTGCATACCCTACCGCTGCTACCCCCCCGCACGTGGTTCCCGCCCCCCGCCGCCATAAAACGCAGAAGGTCTGTGACTCCACTGAACATCCCCGAAGACAAGTGAATCACGAGCTCAATACATCCGAATGGCCCCAAAACCACCCTTTACATTCGCAGTACTTCTCGCTTATCATCAAAGTTGCTCTTCTATCAGCTTGAATCAGTCGGCCCATTCTCCTCTGACCTCTAGCATCAACAAGGCATTTTCGCCCACAGGACTGCCGCATACTGGATGTTTTTCCCTTTTCACACCATTCTTTGTAAACCCTAGAAATGGTTGTGCGTGAAAATCCCAGTAACTGAGCAGATTGTGAAATACTCAGACCGGCCCGTCTGGCACCAACAACCATGCCACGCTCAAAATTGCTTAAATCACCTTTCTTTCCCATTCTGACATTCAGTTTGGAGTTCAGGAGATTGTCTTGACCAGGACCACACCCCTAAATGCATTGAAGCAACTGCCATGTGATTGGTTGATTAGATAATTGCATTAATGAGAAATTGAACAGGTGTTCCTAATAATCCTTTAGGTGAGTGTATATATATATATATATAAGATGTGGTGTCACGTAGGCCTACCGTACCTTTAAGTGGCTTAACCAAAGTCACTTTGAGTTTGACATATTAAAAGTTCTAATAAAATTAGATAAAAATGACAATTATTAAGTTTGTCATTTTTGACAAATGACAAATGGCTCTGGAAAAACCCTGGAAAAGTTCAATAGTTCAATATATATATATATATATATATATATATATATATGGTGTAAATATCAAAAATATGTTCAAAATTAAGAATAACAAGAGCTCTGACAAAAACTCTGCCCAAAATCCATGGTTACTACACGTTTACTATAGTAACACCATGGTAAACAGTAAGGACAGAAAGAAAAAATACTCGTTAGGGGTGTCGAAATTAATCGTTTTTACGATGCATCGCGATGCAAACGAGGACGATTCGTTATCGGTTCAGTAACAGACCATAACCGGTTATAACGTACTTACGTTTTTCTGACGTCATGTCGCATACGTGCTTTTACTGCTAATCTTTTCAAAAAACCTATATACAGGATAATATATTAGTGCTTATAAATATTTAATGATAATTATAAGCTTGATGTGAAATTGTGACTAAATAAAAACATAACAAATTAAGATTGTCTTTTGAGAGCATGCGAGTACTTGATGCTTTAAAATGGTTTGTATTTGTGAATTGGCATGACTTCAAATAATGTGCAAATGCCGTCAACTGATGCGTGATCACTGAACCAGCTCGAGCTAGCAAATTCTTTCAGTGTCTTCAGCTTTCCACGTTGATTGGCCGTACTCGTGACTTTTTTCAGCAAATCAGATGGGTGGGCATTGCTCTAGGCCAGAGAGTGGCGTGTTACAACAGAGGAGCCAAAAGGAGCATTAGAGCCAAACAGCGCGTTTCAAAAATAAATGAATCTATCTGCAAATCGGTTTTGAAAATGACCGATGTCAATAATCATAAAAATGCTTAATATCGACGTCAATAATCGGCCAGGGCAACAATCGGTCGACCCCTACTTTAAAACTGAAGATATGCTTATCATTGTTTACCAGCATACCATAGAAATGTGTGGAAAAAAATGTACAAATACAGAAGCAGCATACTTTGCAAAACACAAAATGTATGTCACTGCCAATACTTTTGGCCACGACTGTAAACACGTCGAAAAGTTTTCATGTGTCACACTCGTTTCATACCGCACGCGTGAGCAGCGCGTAGGGAGAGCGTTAGCAACGCGTGCTCATTGTCCTTTCATACCAGCAGCGTATGCACCACCATGCTGCCTGGGTAACTGTTACCACATTACAACAATGCAATTTCATATTACGTTATTTACATACATCAATGAGCAAAATATCTTCCAGAACTTCATCAAAGTGCTTTTAAGTAGATTGCATAACTATGATTTGTTATATCTGCCTGTTTCATGCTCTTTTAGATCTGTGTAGTACAAGTTATAAATAAAAAGCCATCGTGCTTTGAAGGATACGAAGTCACTTAAGGGTTAACTCACCATAGGAGAGAGTGACTGACTTGTGATGCGATCGCTTTTCTCTCACACATACGCAATATAAGCATATAACACGATGTCTATGTAGTTTTATCTGTTTTTTCAGAAGGTTATGATGACAGTGGGTTTCAGACAGTAACCTGACAGCGTAATGCGATCGTTTACCACTCATATGCAATATAAGCATAACATCTAAGATATATTTGTATTATAAATCCTTTAAATGTGCTGTTGTGATTTTGATCAAAAAAACTCCTGGCAAAAGTGTTTTTGAAACTCATGGCGACTGTAAAAAAACACATTAGACACCACTTATGTGCTTTAGAGGTAAAAGTGTAACTTTTTCCTGTCAATCCATGTGGATTTTGTCCGTAAAGAATGCACTGTTGCTTTAATTGAGTTTTAGCAGCGCAGCAAAAATAGACTCGGCGCCGAAATGATCGCTGCACTGCTGCTTACGCGCCGCTTCTGCACCGCGAGCACGCGCTGCTTACGCGTGCGGTATGAATGCTCTCATCTGTTAACATTTGCGCCAAAAAAAATACACACTGCTCATGCTCTGCTTACGCGTGTGGTGTGAAACGGGTGTCAGAGGTGGCAGAAAAAAAAAAACGCAGGACGAGGCCAAATGTCAGTTCATCTGTCCTCTCACTTGGAGACGTTTCGCGTAATAAACGTTGCAAAAACAGTACGCTAATAACAGCAGTGTCAGATTAAATAATGTAACGAGCGAATTTAAACCACAAATGCAAGCACAGCGGAGGACAGACCCCAGAGACAAGCCCAGAGCGCGCAACTCTCATACCGGAACGATCATCAGTTCGCCTCGCGACCCACTCGGGAGTGGTTTCGCGTCGGACCGGTTATAATAAATAGCATAAACACAAAGTACATAAGTGCATAAAGTGTAAAAAAAAACAGCATCGGTTTTGCCTTCAAAACTAGTTAGGAGAATCGACCAGAAGGAGGAAGATTTTAAAGAGTTATGCTTTTTTTTTTTTAAGGATAAAAAGAGTACAAAAGAGACAGAAGTCAGAACTAATCGGTCAGGTGCTGATGGAAGAGATGTGTTTTCAGCTGATTCTTAAAGATGGCTACAGAATCTGCTGATCTTGTAGCAGCGGGCAGATCAATCCACAAATGTGGAACAGATCCAGAGAAGGTACGTAAGAGTGATTTTTTTCCCTTTTTGGGATGACACTACAAGACGTCGTTCATTTGCAGAGTGTAGGAATCTGGCGGGTACATAAGTCTGTATTAGCCAGTGAAGATATGGGGGTGCCGAACCAGTGGTGGTTTTGTAGGCCAGGAGCAGAGCTTTGAATTTGATACGAGCGACTATAGGGATCCAATGTAACTTAATGAAGAGGAGTGACATGTGCTCTCTTCGGTTCATTGAAGACCACTCTTGCCTTTGCATTCTGGATCATCTGTAGAGGTTTGATTGTGCAAGCTGGGAGTCCAGCCAGTAGCGCATAGCACAGTAGAGCCTGGACTAGGACTTGCGTAGCACGCTCGGACAGGAAAGGTCTAATTTTCCTAATGTTGTACTGGATGAATCTACAGGACCTGGTGGTGCTGGCAACATGATCCGTGAAGTTTAGCTGATCATCGATTACCACTCCTAGATTTCTGGCCGTTCTGGAAGGTGTGATGGTTGATGAGCCTAGTTGAATGTAGTGATTGTGATGAATTTTAGGGTCGGCCGGGATTACAAGCAGTTATGTTTTGCAAGGTTCAGCTGCAGGTGACGGTCCCTCATCCAGAGCGAAATGTCACTCAGGCATGCTGAAATGCGTGCAGGAACAGTCGGATCGTCAGGCTGAAATGCGTGCAGGAACAGTCGGATCGTCAGGCTGAAATGACAGGTGGAGTTGTGTATCATCCGCATAGCAGTGATAGGAAAAGCCATGTTTCCGAATGACAGAGCCAAGGGATGTCATGTATACAGAAAAGAGCAATGGCCCAAGCACTGAGCCCTGAGGCACCCCTGTATCGAGGTGTTGGGACTCAGAGACCTCACCCCTCCAGGATACTCTAAATGACCTACCTGAGAGGTAAGACTTGAACCATTGTAGCACCACTCCAGAGACACTCATAGCCTTGAGGGTTGACAGGAGGATGTGGTGGTAAACAGTGTCAAAGGCAGCAGATAGATCCAGTAGGATGAGTAGAGATGAGTTAGAGGCTGCTCTTGCCAGTGACCGAGAGCAGCGCAGTCTCGATGGAATGACCGCTCTTGAAACCAGACTGGTTGTTGTCCAGGAGGTTGTTCTGCGTGAGAAAGGAGGAGAGCTGGTTAAATATAACATGCTCAAGAGTTTTGGCAATGAGGGGGAGGAGAGATACCGGTCTGTATTTATCTAACAGTGCAGGATTAAGAGTGGGATTTTTCAGTAGCGGGGTAACACAGGCCTCTTTAAAGACTGTGGGAAATGTACCAGTGATGAGAGACGTGTTGATAATGTTGGTCAGAGCAGGAACAACCGATGGAGAGATGGCCTTGAGGAGATGGGTGGGGATGGGATTTAGTGGGCAGGTAGTCAGGTGGTTAGAAGAAATGACCTTGAAAACGTCATCTTCAGATAGGAGAGAGAAAGAGGGGAGCGAGCATGTGTCTATAAGCTGCATAAGCAGGAAGTTAGTGTGTGGCAAAGAGTGATGGTGGCGCTGTTAATATTCAACAGAGAGAGCTTTTCAGAGGGAGGGAGCATGGCAGAGACCGCAGAGGATAAGCAGGAGGGAGAGAGTGTACGTAGGTTGCGCCGGAATGTGACCAGTGGGTAAGCATGTGTAGTGTCTGGACAAGTTAGGTAGAAATCAAGAGTGATGAGTAAATGATCAGAAGTGTGCAGCGGGGTGACCTGACAGTGATGAGTGGAGCAGTAGCGTGTGTAGATAAGATCTAGTTGATTACCAGACTTATGGGTTGCTGAAGTAGGAACTCGCTTGACATCAAACGATGCAGTCAGGTTGTTGAAGTCGGCAGCCTGTGGTTTTTCAAGGTGGATGTTGAAGTATCTAAGTACCACCAGAGGAGTACCATCCTCAGGGAAGGATGACAGAAGTGCATCCAACTCCTCCAAGAAATGTCCAAGCTGACCTGGGGGATGACGGATAACTACAGCATGAGTTTTAACAGGGTGGATGACAGTAACAGCATGTGAATCGAAGGAGATGTTGTCATATGAGGGTGCTAGCGGTTTGAATTTCCAGTCGTTAGGGATAAGTAGACCGGATCCTTCACCCCTCCCTGATATGCGTGAGCTGTGTGAGAAAGTGTAGTTATTGGAGAGGGTGGCCGGTGTGGCACTGTCCTCTGGCTTGATCCAGGTTTCAGTAAGTGCTAAAAGAGATAGACCAGAATGTTTAGCAATAGCTATAATGAAATCTGCTTTGTTTACAACAGATTGGCAGTTCCATAAACCAATAGGAAAGTAATTAAGGTAGTTGTGGATACTGAAAGAGTGCACAGATTATCATGATTGCGTTGCCTTCTTCGCGATACAGGTGATTTATGAGTTGTAGTGACAGTAGGGATTTGAAAACACACGGTCAAATGTGGAGAATGAGGAACATACAAGACAATAAAGAAAATAAGAGAATAAATAGAAGTGTAAAAAGTGAATACTGAAGTGCAATACTCAAGTCCCTTGTCGATGTCATTGCTCGGTGGAGTTGTGCGGGTATAGTCGATGGTCTTTACACTCTTCGGTCTTCACGCGATGAGGCTTCTGCGGTGGTTAATCACACTTATATACCCGTCTGAATCACGCAATTGAATTCAGCAGGAAACACCTTACAATATCCCACAATAAACAAGCGAAACCAGCACGAGACTTAGACGAAAACAAACGCAACTTCAACACATGACACGGCGGTAGTAAACAAAGCAACGTTTCCTAGCAACGACACTGCGTTAAACTCAATAAGCCAAGAATCAATAAACTTACGCGCTTCTGTTGACTTCTGCTGCTAAACTGCTTCTACCACTGACTGGACTGAGTGCACCATTTAAATACTTTACCTGGCGTTGGACACCTGGTGTAAATCCAAATTTAAGGTATTTGCACATACAGTCCGAAATTTTCGTATGCGTTTTTTCATATTTGCCGCTGGCTTGTATGGTGTCTCTGGATTGTCGAAAACGCCTCTCAAAATGCTTGCTACAGGTGCGAAAAACACAGAAAATCTAACCCAGTCCGAATCTTTTTATGATGGACGAAAATATCGGAGGCAGTGTGTAAATGTGATTGACACAACGCAAGGTCGTATTTATTTTTTAACGTGCATAAATTTCTAATGCAAATTTCAGACTTGGCTTTTAGAGTGAAAATTGTCATTTTACCCCCTTTACAAAATAGTGAATTAGGCCGTGTTCACACTTGACTTCTTTTTTGAAGCTGCTAGCGTCTGTTTTACAAATCCTATGGAGTAAACTGTGTTTTCAAAACAAGTCCTGAGCACTTCTTTTAAACGCCAGCATCTTTTTCTGCAGCTCAGAGCGTCTTTTGAGGTTGAAAAAAGTTAAACATTATTTCCTTTACATAGTAGCGTTAACAATTTTTTATTAAAATATTTAACTTAAACATTAATGTAATCAAATTGAATATAAAACCAAAGTTATCTGCCACTGCCAGGGCAATAACGTTCTGTCTAGTTTGATATAGAAAAACAAGTTTATAAGATTATTGATTTTATTGCTTATACATAAACTCTCTCTCAACAGAAAGTATAAAGTGTACTGTATTTAAAGTATATTTAAAGCACATCTTTAACAACTAAATGATTGTATGCTACCTTTTTCTTTATCTTAACAATTCATATAAGGAGAACACGATTCCTTTAATATGAGTGAGTGTTTTGGGCCCGTCCTTTGTTGTTTGATGAACATTATAAACAGAGATTTTTATTATGCTTCTGCCCCTTTAAGAGCGATCTCTACAGATATACGGATCTAATATACTGTGACGCGTCTGTCTTGTTTCCCAGCTGTTAACGTTCATAAAACGGAGTACTTTTACATGGACCCTTGCTTATATGTGAATTTTGATGTCATTTTGTGTTTATTTGTCCATTTCAGAGTAAGACGACATGAAAGATAACTCAGTTTAGTAGTTTGCGCTCTGACTCTCTATGTGCGCATGTTTAAACATGTTTTCTGCATTAGCCTCACACTGCATACAATACATGTGACGCAACACAATTCGTTATCGTTGCTGTTTTGTACCTTAGCCGGGGAAATTTTTGTATTCTGCAGGCTATTGATTTCCTTCCACTTTATCATCAATAGCAATGAATAAGCCTTACACCAACGTATATTACGTCTTTGTGGGGCGAGGGCACTGATGGATAAGTGCATGGCTGAAGGAGGGGAGACTAAATGGAGTGGTTTGTTCCATCAACTCCACCGTCTGGAAGAGATTTAAAACGAGATGTCCATGTAAGAGTTCGGTACCTTTCTCCATTCAGTTCTGGTGTTCCTGCCTGGTTCATGTGCGCGCTTAAGCAGTCTTAGGCCAACCTCAAATGCTCTCATTGGTTGAGACTAGGGCTGCAACAAACAATTATTTTGATAATCGATTAATCTATGGATTATTCGAACGATTATTCAACTAATCGTTGATTATTTGGCAGATTCATCAGTAGGTTTTGATCAATTATTCAATATTGAGTTTGACCTATTTTAACTTATAAATAAAACAAGGACATTATTTCAGCTTTTGAAAGTAGTGAACTTCGAGCCAGCTGAAGAGAAATTCCTTCAGGTTCTGTCTTCCATCAATAGTCAAACGGCACTGGCTGCCCGTGATGCCGCCAAGGCTATGCGTGAAATAAGTGAATACGTCAACACAATTAAAGGGGAGGTTTTTTGCCTACTTTACCCAAGTTGATACAGTTCTCTGAGGTCTTTATAAAAGAGATGTGACATTTTTCGGTCAAAATACTTCAAGGATGAAGCACAACGCCACTATCTTTACCTTGCAAAAAACGCGTTCTCAAGAATGGCCGCTTCTAAACGGTTCTTCTGTATGATGATGGGCACTTGATAACCACACCCCCAACTTCACGGAGGAGTGTCCACGCCCATACATTCTCAAACTACCATAGAAACCGTTGAGCGTAAGCGTAAATCCTAAGCGAGAGATGGCTGCTGGAGGAGACGAAGCGGTTCAACCTTATATGTTTAGTTTAGTGTGTTCAGTCGCTAATAGTGTCGCACTCAGTCTTGTATCTCGTATGAACTACAGTTTCACAAGCGAACAAAGGACGTACACGAATCAATGTCTGGACACCCACTGTACATGGCGTAATTGTTTTCCAAAAGGAGTCACGTAATGCTTTGTGATTGCTATTAAATGTTGTGAACGGTCTAATTTATTTTCTCCAAAACATCATTTGAACAGAAACGCTGGATTTTACAAACGTAGTGCTACAATTCTGGCGGATAGTCAGACATTAACCAACAATCACATAAGAGAATCTAAATACCTAGCATTCAGCAAATTAACTACACTCAGTCTAAATCATAAGTAACACCGAAACATTCCTGTCAAACACAACTTTGGTTTGTGTTAGCGTAAGTTGTAGAGCGGGGACTACAAGTGGTGCTCCCTGAACTGAAAGAACAGGCTAACGTATACATTAACTTACTTAAAAATACTTACATTTTCCTCATCTGAAGCTTTGGCTTCTTCAGTTGGTGTCGCTCCCTCTTTCAGGAACAATTCTGTAGCAAATCCTGCTTTGTACTGGCCAAGGTTGACAAAGCACTCCGACTTGAAGTGATTCGCGCACACAAACAGGTTTTTGCCAACTCTTTCCAGAGGATTCCCATTAAAAATAAAAATAATCCACTGCTCTCGCGTCTTCTCTGAGGCTGTGACTCTAAATAATGATCTGTGCTGGTCTGTGCACTCAACAACAGAACACTTAGCACGAACGTTCGCCATTGCGTTATTACAGATACACTCGTGTTGCTTGCAAAACCACAATGGCGCGCCATGGGTGGAACCGAGCAGACTAAGGGGCGGTGATATTACAATAAGATCATTCTCCTATGTCAGAAGAAGTGCGTTATCTGAAGCGTTGATTTTTTCTCATGCTTTCAGAGAAAGGCGTAACAAAGCAAAATGACTGGATTGTACTTTTTCACGTTTTCTGGGTTGGTAGATGCACCGGGGAACTGATTATAGCACTCAAACACAGAAAAAATTGTATTTTCGTGAAATGTCCCCTTTAACAACATATACACACACTACACGAATTCCTCCATTCTATCTCACAGATTAAAAGAACTCCAAAACGAAATGGAGGAAGCTGACATTTTGAGCCTAAAACAACCATGCTGTCACTAAAGAGGGCAGTTAAGGGTACACTGTATGCGCCAGCTGGGTTGCACTGGTGTTGGAGTTGGAGGAAGAGGAAGCTGCGAGAGACTGCCCAGTAGCTAAGGGTACTAGAAAGCACCTCCAAAAATACACATTCCCTGCTTTAACTCACCTGCTGATTGATGTCTTGGCTGTGGTGAACTGCATGAATCTGACGTTCCAGAAAGATGATGTTGACATCTATTCCATCCAAACTGTCGTGAACATGACTCTTGCTAGCCTAGAGGACTTAATGAGTGGGTCAGGTGAAGCAGAGAGTAAATTCAATGGGCTTTTCAAGACGGCAAGTTCTGTAGCATCACCCTGATGCGGGCGGACGCACAGAGCTTTTCAGTTTTGCGTAAAGATTACATCGCAGAGGTCACCAAATATATCAAAAAAAGTTTCCCTTTGGAGCATGTGGGCGTCATCGCTGACCTCAGCACCATACTCCATGCAGATCGCTATCCGGCTGCTGACAGCGTGTTGAAGAACTATGGGCTGGATGCTTTGGAGCGCATCTGTGACCATTACGGGTTACAGAGGGGTGCAGCTGTGCCGCTGGTGCAGAAAGAGTGCATCCAGCAGGATTTCCTCCCAGTAAAACGAGTGCTTGCCGGATCGGGAAGTCCCACATTCAGAGAGTCCTGCAAACTTTTGATCACTTCCCTGGGAGAAATGTTCACAGACTATAAAACTTTGGCTGAAGTGGCGTTGGTAATTCCAGTCTCAAGTGTGGCAGCAGAGCGCGGCTTCAGCCTCCAGAATAAAATAAAAACGGTAACAAGTCGTCTGTCTGAGGCAAAGACGCAAAATTTAATGACAATAGCCTCAGCATGTGTCTCTCTTGATGCGTTTGATTACGCACAGGCAAGCACCGAGTTCAAGTCAATGAAGACCAGAAGAAAGATTAAGGCGTTTATGTGTTTATGCGTTTTTATTAGTTTAATTGTATTTTGTTGGGCATTGTTGATTTGCCTGTTCATTTGCAAAGGTCGCGTTTAAGTGGCACTGTTCGTCATATGAAATGTAACGGACATTCTTTATTCATCTGTTCGGTTATACATAAAAATATGCTTAATCAAAGGTTTAAGCGTTTACGTGTTTTGTTCATATTTTAAAATGTACTTTATTTGTTTAATTGTATTTTGTAATTGTATTTGGTTTTGGATTGTTGATTTGCCTGTTTAGTTGCGACGGTCATGTTTAAGTGTTTTATTGGTTTCACTGATCGTCAAATGAAAAGTAATGCACATTCTTAATTAATCTGTTCGGTTATGCATAAAAAATAAATGCTTAATCTAACATACATACTCTTCGTGTAACTTAATGATAAGAAAAAAAGTGAATGAAAACAAAAGCTGTTAAATGTCTAATTGTCATTAGAATATGAAAATGTACATGAAGGGTATTAATAGATTATGACAGATTTTTTATGATCAAGTCTAGCGTAACCTGCATTATGGTAACAACATGTCATGAGAGTGTGTGGCGCTTATAGAGGGTATGCACGTGACGTCACTTTCCCACGTGAACGCACCAAAACACGCTCTCTCGAGTGGCAAAACACTCAGCAAAATGGCTACTTACAATATCAGGAAACGCAATTCCGCCCAACATATCAGTGTCCAAGGACACCTGGTGCCTTTGTAAGTCCTAAGAATTGCTGTTGGGTCTAACTGCTTTTAATTTCAGTAAATAATTGCATGTTTCAGTACCGGTTTCTCCTATTGAAAGCAGCCATTTTGCTGCATGTTTTACCACTCAAGGGAACGTGTCCAGGCACTCAAGGTGTCCTGGCGTGTTCATGTGGGAAAGTGACGTCAATGCATACCCTCTATAGAGAGCTTATCATGTTTTCAGGTTATTTTAAACTGTTTACAAGTAAGAATACTGCGTTGTTGTTCATCAGCTGTGCCTTTCTGTAAAGACCTCTTCAAGCAGTCTGTAGATGTCAGGCAAATTGATATATACTTTAATTGCAAGTGTCACATTATAAATTTGTTTTACTGTAGAAATATTTCATATACAAGTTACTTCAAATGCAAAAGTTAAACTTCCTCAAAAGTATTAATGCATTGAAGTAAAACTTAAAAAATAATAACCACTAGTTTACCTACAGAATGGTATTTATTGTAAAAAAAATCTCATTATAGTAACTATAGGTTAACCATGATATTTGTAATAGTTTTGAAGCAAAGTCCTAAATAAACTATTTTTTGTCAGAACCTCTAGTAAATTGTGTACTTTTAGTCGTCATTCAGAGTCGTAAAAGAATCGCAATCTCTATTTGAAACAAAAGATTTGTGACTCTCAATTTATCCAGAATGGTGCTGCTGTAGTAGTAACCATGATTTTGGGTGCATTGATTACTATTGGCAAATGGCATGGTTTTACCATAGTAACCATGTTTTAAATATGGTTTTTGAAAACCATGGTTTTCATGGTTATTTGGATATTACCGCGGTTTTACAGTAACCATGTTTTTGGGGAAGTTTTAAACCATCATGGTTAATTTTTGTAAGGGTCGTTTCACCCAAAACCAACGTCAACAAAAGTTTAACTTAACGTACACACTTTAGTCAAACTTACATCTTGGAGCATGTCGTAATATGCCTTGATTTGTTCTTCAATTTCATCCTTTCTTTTCATCAGCAATCTAATGTCCTCTTCTGTTACACTTGGTCCAACAGCGTTTATGTTTTCCTCTGTCATTTTTAAGGCAAATTTGCCAATGTCGTTCTCTAAGAGAGCACTTATTTCTAATAATAACCCCTCGGAATTATTTTATTTCAAGAAATTGATCAATAACTTTAACTCCAGACGACCCTTCACAACTGGTGCGTCTCTTCTTCTTCCTCAGACCAGACGCATCAAAGACGTACTACTGCCCTCCACCGTTCATCTGAAGAACTTCTCTTCTTCTTCTTTCTTTTAAATGGCGGGCTGGCGTCCTAAGCACATGCCGCCCCCTACTGTTCAGTGAACAGTCATATCCCGATCATGTAGTCTATCCCTCTTTAAAAAAAAGAAAAAGATTACAGTTTTTCTCGATTGCTTAAACACATTTCTTGAAATTATGCCTCGTATTCTCAAAACAGTAAAGACAAATCCATAACATCTCACCCAATTTCCCAAACATCCTCTTTTCAGGTCAAAATGAAGCGCTCTTCTCAAAACCATTCAAACTTGCTGAAAAACCAAACTTTTCCTGCAGACATGACACACAAGCCCTAAAATCACCCACACTGCAACATAGTCTTAGACACTGGTGAGATCAATTCAAAACACTGTTACTAATACCTCTTATTGGGATTCAAGAATAATTTGACAGCTTAGTATTTATTAGAATATTCAACATAAAAGAGTGCACATAGAGCAAAGCTCAAGAATGAGCTTTAGGAAAAAATAAAACATTACACTACTGTGTAGATGAAGTAGATGAAGATGATATATCAAAACAAGAAAAGTTCAAAAACCAAAGAACAATATAAACTGGTCATATGCAACACAATACAGTATACAACTGCACAAATAACATTTACATTCAGGCATTCAGCAGATGCTTTTATCCAAATGCGACTTAGAGAGAAGATAAAGGAAACAATACAGTGAAGTGATTTCTCAATAGGAGGCAATGTAAAAACATATGGCATCCTCTGCACCTTTGGCCCAATTTTGTAAAAGTATTCTGTATTTTCTGCAAAAATACAGAACAGGTAAAAAAGGGTGTACACGTGCTACAGTTTACTGGATACAGAATAGTGAAATTTCTCTCATACAATAAAATGTGTACTGTAATTATACTGTATGTTTACAGTTTTTACAATTGCTATGACAATTTTTTCAATTCTCCTAACAATTTTCCTAATTTCTTAACACAGCAACACACATAAAATGCACAATTGGCAAAACTGTTACACATTGTAAACTAAACTCTAACAGTAATTTTCAAAATACAAAAATACACTAACACAATACACTGTATCCCCAAAACACTAACACATGTTCTCTGCTGACAGGAATATTTAATTCAATCATATCACAATGTCATAAAAAACACTAACATCAGAAGGAATTACAGAAACTGCATTATTTTACATGTGGCAGGTCTGCCCTTATAAAATCCTAACTGATGGTTTCTTGAAAAATCTGGACAATAGATTGTTTCCTAGCTGAGATTTTTCTGTAGTCATTCACCAGCCTCTCTGTATGATAGCCTGTGGTTAATGGGGACCGAGGAGCCCCAGCGGGCCTCAATTAGGTTACATAAGTGTTTATTTGCTTTTTTTCCTACATGATAGTTTCCAGAATTGTTTATTTTTGTCTTTTTCAAGTGAGTATTTCCTTTTTGCGCACTTACTGTAAAGTGAATGTAATAACAGTACAAATACACGTTGAAAATGTCTCTGCAGGGTTATATAGGCCTACCTCCAACACTATTTGTAAGTTTGGAAACAATATGTTGTCTTTATACTGTAATATCACATTCACTGTTTACAGTTTTTTTTCAACTGCTTACACACGTTTTCAAAACGTTGCCTCTTTTTTCAAAACTTTACACACAAATCCATGAATTGCACACACAAAATGCAAAATGCCTCAGATCTCTTACAAAATTAAGCACTACATAACAAATATCACTAACCCTAACCCTAACAGATTTCAAAAGCAAACATTTGTCTTCTGTTGCAAACACCTTTATCATCATGTTATATTTTGCGATATATCATATACGCAGTTATTCAAAACCTAAAGCTCTTCTTTCGTGAACTCCTCTGTACATTTCTGTACAAGATTGAAAGAAACTGGCAGAGATGTTGAAAATACACTGTAAAAACAAAAGCAAGATTGAAAACTTTTTATTTACAGTATTTTATTTTTGCTGTAAGCATTTGTGGTTGTGAATACTGTACACAGGACGAAATGCTATAATTTTTTTCTGGAGGGACTCCCAGCATGTTCGCATGTTTATGTTCGCAAACATTGTGGCATCATTAAGGATATGGTTGCATATTTCACAAATTCTAATAGCATTATTGGCCAAAACCAAATTCACGATAGCCGTCTCTTGCTCTTCAGTAAACATGTGACCTCGCCCACCATGAAACCTTCACCTTTCCACACTGTAGAAGATTCAGGAACAGTGTGAGTGTGTGCCATAAACTGTAACATAATATACTATTTTATACAATATGGTCAGAATGTCTTCTTATGCTCGAATGGCTGTGCTGCTGTACAGTGTGATACCTCACCAGACTGTGACCAATGCAGTGCACTGTAGTAAATGAATGCAAGGGTATACTGTAAAACCAGGGTTCGAATTGAGGGGGGGCTGGTGCGGTCCCGGACCCCTCATAAGCCTTAAGGGACCTCTCATAAGGTCTAAAATAGTGAACTTGGGGGGTCCTCTGGTTTTTCATTAAAACTAGACAACTAAAAACACACATTTTTTTTCTGTCAAATTGACATGCTAAAACAAAACACTTTTGTCCATTATTTGTACAAATGGTTTGTATTTTGTACAAACCATTATTTGTACATAAAACTAAATGTCATTATTATCTGAAAAATCCATGCATGCTCAAGCGCGCCACACAGTGTTCAATGAAAACATGTACAGGATATGTTGCAGCAAGACACTGGCTGCGAGCGGATCCTCTCATATTGAAAGCATTTATCTTAAAACTTTACAGATAGCTTAGTATAATTTTGATGTGCAAGTCTTTCTTTATGTACGATGTTATCTCACATTGTCAAAACAGATGCGACGCTACTGAGCCACTAAAGGGACATACAGGTGGTGGAAAAATAGGAAAGGGAGTGAAAATATTTTAAATATTTTGCTCTCCCTAACAGTGCGTTCCTTTGCAAAACTTTTGCGTTTCCCCAAGAATATTCTTTCCCTCATAAAACTTTCGCATTCCCCAGAGATTATTTTGCGCTCCCTTCTGCAAACATGAGCTCCGACGTTGACGAGAAGGCTTCTGCTTTTGCCCAAAGGAATGACATTCGTTTTTCTTATTCTGCATTGGTTCATATGGATTGTTTTCATATACTTGATCTACATTGTCAGGAGATGAATCATGTTTAAAACGCTCATACGCCTCTGCATGAGGTGACGCGTCCTCTCCCTCACTGGTGTAACCCTAGTGAACTACTGTAAATAATAATTAAATGATAAACTGTAGAGTGTTACTAAAAGGGAAGTTACATTAAAACAAAGTTCTTTATTATTACATAAAAAGGTTGAATATGTAAATTCAAGTATGTTTCATTTAAATTTTTTGTTATGGATGGAATAATGTATTATTGTTCATTTTTCAGTGGGTTTCTGTGAATGTGATAAATGCATGTGAAATATGTAGCGTTGCCTTTAAGAACAACGTGAGAAGCGCACAGTTCACCAATCAGGTGGCCTCTAGTGATGGGAAGTTCGGATCATTTTACTGACTCGGATCTTTGAGTCTCGTTCAGCAAAATGAACGAATCTTTTTTCGAGTCATATCGTTCATTTCGTTCATTATGCAAACGTTGATCACATTACAAACAATACAAAACTATAATGCTATAAGAAACAGAAAAGATTAATTCATTGTTTACCTGGGTCTTTAGTCTATGATTAGCTCACCACACCTCTTATCTGACAAGTCCTCGGGTTTGACTCCTTCGTTCATCACGTGACAGCGTCGTAAGCTAAACCAATGCAGTCAGAGCCGGAAAGAGAATTGATTAGTTCACCTCTCGAGTCTTCGGGTTTGAATCGTTCGTTCATCACGTGACAGCGTCGTAAGCTAAACCAATGCAGTCTGAGCCGGAAAGAGAATTGATTAGTTCACCTCTCGAGTCTTCGGGTTTGAATCGTTCGTTCATCACGTGACAGCGTCGTAAGCTAAACCAATGCAGTCTAGAGCCGGAAAGAGAATTGATTAGTTCACCTCTCGAGTCTTCGGGTTTGACTCCGTTCGTTCATCACGTGACAGCGTCGTAAGCTAAACCAATGCAGTCTGAGCCGGAAAGAGAATTGATTAGTTCACCTCTCGAGTCTTCGGGTTTTGAAAATCGTCCTTCATCATCGTGACAGACTAAAGTCAACGCTAAACCAAGTCAGTCCTGAGCCGGACAAGAGAATTGATTTAGTCACGCTGGTCGGTACACGATCCGGGATGCCTGCACGATCCGTTCTGCGCATGCGCATAATGACGTAGTAAACAACGTCACGGTTTCCCTACACTATTGGTATCAAGCATGCGATGAAACCTTGACGGCCAGACGGCACAACTGGCGGCATATTTTTGTAGGCTACGTCGTGTTTTTCATTTAACAGTTCACGGCGGGTCTATTTTGATGTTTTAAAATGTAGCTTACGCTATGCATTACGATGTGTTTACGTGGTTGCCAATCCAAAATAATAAAGGAGTTGTTACATGAACATACACGATTTTGGTTACATGTGGAATAAAGTCTGAGTCTTGAGAGTCTGTCACTGCAAACCTTCAGTTTCCTCCATACTCCCCTTTGCGATTCATTGCTGCATGGCATTAGGCCTACTTAACTTGCCGTGTTTCGATCTGAGGTCAGTAGTATTGTCAAAGACGGTTTTTATTAAAAGCTGCTAATATTAGTTCACTTTAAATCGACTCGTTTTGTATTAGTATGGGTCTATATATAGGCTAATATATCTATCTATATAATCTAAATGAGGAATAATCCCTTCAATGGTGGTTACAGAACACAATAAGGAACATAATATGCATTTCTGCCTAGACTATCTGCACTTACATGAAGAAAGAACTACAAACAAGTCTGGGGAAACGTTACAGAGTATTTCAACGCATAGTGTGCACACAGAAGTGACATGAGACCAGAGGTGGACAGTAGTGAAAGTCGCGGTACAAAGGTGCTCAAGCGTGGAACAGATCGTGCAGTGTCGTCGCTAAACAGAATTGTCTACTACGTCATTATGCGCATGCGTGAACGGATCGTGCAGGCATCCCGGATCGATGTATCCGAACACCTCTCGAGTCTTCGGTTTGACTCCTTCGTTCATCACGTGACAGCGTCGTAAGCTAAACCAATGAGGTCTGAGCCGGAAAGAGAATTGATTAGTTCACCTCTCGAGTCTTCGGGTTTGAATCGTTCGTTCTTCTTGAATTCCAGTACAGGACCCATAGAATGTTGCGCAATGCGCATGCGCGGCTGAACGAATCACTCCCTACGACGACTCGTTCTTCTCGAGTCACATTAAAGATTCGTTCAAAATGAACGAATCGTTCAAGAACGGACCCTGATCACTAGTGGCCTCAACGTGAACAACGTGATTACGTGAGGTCCAGGGGGAAGCACGAGAAGCACATGTGAGCATGGAGGAAATCGGCGGAGAGATTCTAAGAAACATAAGTGAATTTGTTACCCTACCTGAAAGGAAAGTTTAGCAAGGTGTTTTTCTTTGAACTAAGTGTTTTGTTTTGTCTAAAAACCGGGATTGAGAACATTCCTCTCGTGAATACGGCGATGACGTCCACCGCAGCTCATCACCGCATGGATTAAGATGGCGAGCCACCCAACGAGCCTCGAACACAATTGAGACCGTCGAAAGATTTCAAAGGATCCTTTGCTTAATTCTCCCTCGGACTGTGGGATTCAACCGCGCTGGAAAACAGAGCGAACTTACTTGGAGGTTTCCTTAACAGTCGCGTTTTTACACATTGCTGTGCCTTGAATGACGGTAGGCCTGAACTGTTGCAATTCATGAACGCATGCATTTCATGGGACACAGATGGTTGTTTTCTTCAAAATGGAGATCGGTTCTTGCAATTTCATAGACTAGCTTCTCGAAATGGATACACATATGTGAACTGATTGAGTTTAAATCATCCTTGTTAGTATGCTTGTTGGTTTGTAATGTTGTATTGCAATTGACAATTTGCTCAATTTTGTGATTGTATTCGAAATGTAAGTTTCCTTTGGGGTTTAATGTGAGTGACGCCGTTGATTTAGATACTTAACGTTATTTGTCATAATCATAAAGAACGTGAAGAGGCGAACTAAACTAACCTAGTTGCTAAATCGAATGGAAAATAGGATCGATTAGTTGGCTATTGGTGCTAAATTGAGTAACAACATAGAGCTAGGGGATAATAGATTAAATGGAAACCTAGAAAAATAATCTAAAATCGAATCGGATGCATTGAATTTAGCTTTAGGTGTCAAAGAAGGGTAAAGCGAGATTACAAACCAAGAAATAAACTTAAGAAACGAAGAGACTGTACAGAATCCAGTTGAACCACTTTTATTTTATTTTCCATGTTCATCTGTGACTATTGTGTTTATTTTACTGTGTTTCTGTTTCCATCCATTGTCCTGAAATAGAAAGTAAATTGATCGGTTCATTAATTTTTCCACATAAATACGCCTAGTATAGTTCATAATCAACTTGTCTGTCTGTTCATTCCTCTCTTACAACTGGTTCCATAAGAACCTAGAACACTGGTCTAATTTACCCTCAACACTCAACACCTTTTATGCTAGTTAGCTGTGGTGGTCGGTGCTCTAAGGGAGCGGGTGTTACACAGGCAGCGGGAGTAGAGGGTTAACAAAAAGACATTTATTTTAACAATAAACACAAAACAAAAACCCACGCGGGGTAAAATAACAAAGACAAGGGGAAATAAAAGCAGATTTAACAGGAACAATAAACTACTAACTAGACTAACAGAACACTTAAACTAAACTGACAACAACTAGGTAAACATTTACTCACAAACAGGAACAAGGAACAATGACTCGACAGGCTTTGGGGAAACAATACGGTGGCACACTGGAGACAGGTACATAGAACGTAATGCACGAGCACAAGACAATAGACACGAGGGCATTATATAGGGTGACAAACAAGGGGAGATAACGAGGGGCAGGTGTGGAACATAAGACACAGCAGGGAGGCAATACATGAAACGAGAGGGGCGGGGCCAATGACAAGACATGAGAAAGCACATGAGATGTAAAACGTAAACAACTCATGGCTTTCTCACATAAAACAAGGGATCCTGTCGTGATTCTGCCACAAGATCAAGAAAGACATGACAAGATGAGGCAGAATCACGACATCTACTGTTGGTACCGTCGAGCCGCGAGAAGACATACGTTAGTTCAGGGTGAGTAATAAGTGTTTGTTGAAAACATTTATAAAAAGGTTTATTTTTCGTTAAATTGAACCACGCAATTTTTTTCTTAAAACTTATTGGGATCTGCCGCGTTACAAAGTTTGTTATCTAAAAAGGTTTTAAAGTAAAAAAAACTGTCAACAAATGTCATTTTGTCAATGTCAAATGTTTGAACATATGAATAATATATATGAATTAGGGCTGTCAACGTTAACGCGTTAACGCATGCGATTAATTTTTTCAAATTAACGCGTGAGAAAATATTTATCGCAATTAACGCAGCATCTGTTTGTTTTGACATCCTTTGTCTAGTGTTACATTATGTAATGTGGGAATATTATTCATATAAAAAGTATGATTTAATTATCAATATAATCAATAAGTGTTTTCTTTCATTAAAACATTAAGCTGTGTGCTTTTTGCTATGTGTTTGCTATTTTACTCAGTGAAAAGTTACTGTGGCAAATGGAGTGAGACAGGATAAGTGGGGGTTGGAACCATACATTGTCTACCTAAGTCAGCACACACACACACATAAAGAGTCACACAGAAAAGAAATGTTATTAATCAATCCACTGCATATGTTTTAAGTATAATCATGAGTTGTGATGTGTTTTAATGAATCATAGGATTAAGAAACAACGCTACATAATTAAAAGCATTAGATGATTGAGTGTTTTCTTTTTACTAAAAGAATGTTAAGAATGTTGGTATGTTGTCCGGCCACAAGAAACTGTCTCTAGGGAACACTCCCCAAAAGAAACTGTCTCTAGAGAACATTCCTCAAAACTAGCAACTGACCACAGGATGTAAAACATGTGTTGTGAGAAGATGTTGTTTTGCAGGAACTAAGAAAAAAGGACGGAGTCAGATAAACTGGTTCACGGTGATTGGTTGCTAAGGAGCAATACTCCACAGAGAAAAAGGAGGAGTCAGAAGATGAGAACGACGTCAAAAACTGAATAAATATGTGTGTTTTTTTAATAATCTGGGTTGTTGGCTTGTGGTGGAGTGTGGAGAGCGACTGACAACCCAAAGCTTTGTTACTTTTTACATCTGATAAATAAAACTTCTATATAACTTGGAGAAAAGTCTCTTGCAAATTTTTGAACATGCAGGACTGCCTTTAAAGTCCAACAATTGGTGACCCGTGACGTGATTTGACGAGAGATAGTGCTAATTGTGTGCCTTTTGGCGAGAGAGATCAGAACGGACTCAGGTTCAACACACAGGTCGCGACCAACATAAAAGAAAGGTAAGCAGAAGCCTGTTTAATCAAAATTCTGCTATTGAACATACCTAAATTGTTGTGTTGAATTTGATGAACATTCCGAATAAGTAAAAGTAAAAAACTATAAAGGAAGTTTGAGAAATCAGATTTAAAAAGAAATATTATAAGAAGTTAAGAATTTAGAGACTGGGTCTCAATAAATTGCGTTGTGGTAATCGCGTCTGGGACAAAAAAGGCCAGGGTAATAAAAACCCTTGAGTCTGGGACTCATAAGTTGCGTTGTGGTAATCGCGTCTGGGACGAAAAAGTCCAGGATAAATTAATATCCTTTGAGTCTGGGACTCATAAACTGCGTTGTGGTATTCGCGTCTGGGACAAAAAAGGCCAAGGTAATAAAAATATTTGAGTTTGGAACTCATAAACTGCGTTGTGGTATTCGCGTCTGGGACGAAAAAGGCCAGGGTGAAATAAATCCCTTTGAGTCTGGGAACTCATAAAGGAATATTCCAAAATTGTCTGTTATATGTTTGAATGTTGTTTAAGCGAATGCAATTGTTGATGTGAAAATTAATGTGAAAACTGACTTAACTGTGTGAAAAAAGATACTGTATAATTTTTGCAAACTGTGAATAGAAATTGTGAGTAAAATGGCTGAATTTCAGAAAGAAATTGATAAGTGTTGGGTAGCATTATGTGATGAATGTGGATGGGAGAGTGCAGAAAAGGTGATGACTCCGTTGGCACCAAGAAAGTTAGAGAAATGGAGAAGAAAGCACACTGTAAGTTGCGTAGACATGTGGAAGAAAAAGATAAAATAAAATGGTATTACACAGGAAAACATGGTAGCGAGGAAGATACTCTGAGGAAGAAACTTAGAATGTGGACTAGAGTAGCGTTAACAACCACAGCACTCAGCTCACAGAAGACGCAGGGAGGTGAGAGAAAGGGGGAAGTGAACAGCTCAGTAGCCAGAGAGCAAAAGAGAGAGAATACAGAAAGCACCCAGTCTACCCCCTCTGCTCCGCCCCCAGAAAAGCCCAACCCAACTTCATTATACCCGATTTTGAACCATCCCCCACCGTATGAGCCAACCCAACAGCAAGTGGTAGTGGAAATAGCTAGTGGAGAAGTAGATGTTGACTTGAGTGATATAACAGAGTCAATGGACAGATTGCATAAGGAAGTAAGGGAATTAAAGCAGGACATGAGAGAAGAGAAGTATGCTACAGAAAAGATAATAGAAGAATTGCAACAAAGACAGAAAGAAAAAGAGATACAGCCAAAGCAGCCCGTTCGAATAGAATTATTAGAACCCATTGAAGAAGTAACTGAAGAACCAGTAGGAGAAGAGGAAGCTCGAGGAGGTAGGCATAGAGTACCAGCTTCATTAACGCCCTCAACATCACCATTAATAACACTGACAGATACACCCACCCACACACCACACCATGTAGTGTTACAACCAAGTCCAGCACACACACACACCACAGCCGCACACATACATACCTGGTCCATATCCAGAATACATGGGCGAACATGAGGGGATGATGAAAGTCCAGATTACAGGGGACATGACAGTGGATGGGCCAGTTAGTAGTAGATTAAGAAGGAACACTCGATAAGAGCGCCCATTACCGCAGAATCAAGGTTCTTATCATTTCCGCCTGGACATTTTCTGAATCAGACATCATTTCATCAATTACAGGCGCCACAGATGCAAGCACCCTTGATGCAGAGACCAGGTGGGAATCTCCAGTACCAACCATGGTCGCATAGTGACATGACAGCAATAGCAAGTAAATTGCCACCCATTACCTCTGGAGGCAGCAGATGGCTGAGTAAATTAACTGTACTTAGTCATGGCACTGATTTGGCTTTGGGTGACTTGAGATGCCTGTTAGGACAGATACTGACAGCCTCACAAATGCAGAATTTGGAACTCGATGCTCACACCACTATGGACGTAAATGAAACACCATTCGCAAGGGTGAGCACAGACATTGGCAGAACACTTAGGCGATTGTATCCTGTACCACCAACCGT